>NC_053445.1:44082448-44398768 GCF_007990345.1 Gossypium hirsutum | reverse complement strand
ATAAATTCCGATTAATTAAAGACATGTAATACTAATTAATGAATAGTCGAAAAAATTAAAAAAATTACAAACCGATAAAAAATAATAACATATGGTGTTTTAAGGTAAAATACCGTATTGTCTAATACAAGAAACACTTGGCTAGTGTTCAAGAAGCAAATGGTGTAATCCAGTAGAAGGATTTTCGAAAGTTTGCAAATTGAAATAGATACCTGAAATTGCCTGAACATAAAATCAGTAGCTTTGTTTGCTTCGCGAGGAACATGGCAGAAATGAATTTCCCATGCACGCCTACAGAAATCAGTGATGCTTCGAATGATCGAGCAGTTTCTACTTTCTAACAACAGCATTATACCTATTAGTATCGTTAATAGCAGACAGATTGTCAGAGTCCACAAGTACTCGTCTACAACCTCTTTGCGACACCAAAGTTAACCCGTCCACAATTCCCCGAAGCTCTGCTTCATAGGCCGAGCAGGAACCTATATTCCTGCAAAAACCAAATAACCAATCTCCAGGGCTGATATATATTATTAATATATAAACATTTAATTTAATTTTTGTATATTTATTGTTAGCCTTTAAAAATAATATTATTATATGAAGTAAAAAATTTAAATTAATAAAATCAATAATTAATAGGCATATTGTAAATATAAAATACTATCAATAATTAATAGCCTTAAATCTTTTTATTTTCTTTCGGTAGAAAAAATACAACAAAAATCAACTATAAAATAAAGAAAACACTAACGGGCGATATTGGACATACTATCAAGATCGTCATTAAGTAGTTCTTTGAACCAGATCGGAGACTCTTCAAAAAATTGCAATCTATTGTAATTTAAGCTGGCAATTTTAGCCATATGATCAGTAACTTTGTTGTGATTTCTAGGAATATGTCGAATTCGCACTTTCCAGTTGCGACATAAGAGTTTATAGATCAAGCGCAACTCCGACATCTTACTATTTGCAGCATTTCTAGCTAGGAATATTTCGACTAACAAAGTTTTATCATATTTCAACTCCAACTGCCTAAAATCAATCTCTCACGCTATGGTGAGTTCTTCTAAAACAGCTCTTGATTCGACCTTGAAAATTTATCTTTGTCGGTCATCATAGCAAAACTACATAGCCAATTCGCGCAAGAGTCTCTAAAAACTCCTTCAATCGAAGCATTAACAATATTTGTATTGAGTTTGATCCATCCTATCTCCGATGTCATCCAATGTATTGAGTCTAATTTTAATTTATATTTTCTTAATTTTAGAATCATGAATAAATTGATATAATGTGTAAATATTAATGGTTAATTTTTTAAATCAAGATTAAATTGATAAAATGGGTAAACATTGAAAGTCAATTTTATTATTATATCATATCATATCATATCAACATTCCGTTTGGTGATAAATTTATTTTAATAATAGAGTAATTAAAATTGACAATTTATCTACCGAGAATAGCTGAAATTAAAAATTTATTAAATAAAAATGACTAAAATAACAAATTTTTGAAAGGGAGAGTAAAATAGAAATGTCGACAAACTCGAGTGATTAGGTAGTTTACCCAAACTTGAATTATCTAGGTAGCGACGTGGAAGAGTGAATGGCAGCCATGAGTCTAGCCTACAACTATTGTCTCACTTTCCCCCGTGTGGCACAAACGCCAACAGAAATACGTCGGCTACAAGCCATCACAACTTAGACCACTTTCATGATTACCATTGGACACCACTGCAGCCTAGGCTCCTCTCTCCCTTTGCTCCCACATTCAAAGCTTTCAGTCTCTTCTTCCTCATGTTCTAAAAGTAAAATTAATAAAGAAAAGAAACCCACAAATTTGCACGTGTATTGTGTGAAAGACAAAATATTGATTTAATAAGAGTTAGATGAAGAGATTTATTAGGATCTTATTTTACATTTAAATAAAGAAGTCACGGAAGAAAGTTTTAAAAAAACATTTAAAATTGTACTAGATTATGTTTATATAAATAATAACTTACATTTTGTTTGAAATGATTAAATATAAATGTTATAAAGATTTGAGTTCAAATTCTATTTTGTGGATAATTTTTTATACAAAAGACATAAAAGGATAAAAATAATATAATTTATTTTATAAAATAAGAATATATTTATTATTACTTAAATAAACTGATGTTGGATTAATTCAATCAAATGCTTAATATTTAATATAAATATAGATATATACTTTCATGTAAATTTAAAAGATTTATATATTTCAGCATATCATGTTAATATCCTATGTTACTATGATATTTATGTAAATGCATGCATGTGTTTTTATATTTGCATCTAGTGCTCCTTTCTTTATAGATTTCTTAAACGAAAAGTTCCACCAGGTGTTTAAAAAACATCATGGCCATCTTAAGTTTTAAAGTTTGACCTAAAGGGTAGACGGTGGGAGTTTACGTGCAACTCTATCTATAGAATACGTAGTACTAAGATTTCCTTGAAAGCCCAACAATATTTAATAATAAAAAGAATTCAAGTTTTGATTTCGTCAGAAGTAACAGCACTGTATTTTCTTTCTTTCTTTCTTTTTTAATTTAATGTTAAAAGTAAGATAAAATAACTCAATTTAAATTCGCATCAAATAAATATTTGATAAAAGTTTTAATCACGGCAAATTACACCTCCAATGGATAAGCTTATATCCAATGCTTCAAATCATGATGACGTGAAGCTCGTGTGATAAGCCAATGAGCCATGATATAATGGCCTAATTTATTCGTATATGTACATTTTATAAGATGAAAAATGATTATTTTTAAAAAAGTTTAATAAATAAAAAAGTGAAATTTATGTTTGGTTATAAAAATTTTCAACTTTCTTGATAATATAATTTTTTTTATAATTATTTCTCTTTAACTAGATTTTAATGTTACATGCATTGCATGTGATTTCACGTGTAATATTTAATTAGTTTTTTAAATATTGTACTTTTAATTGCAAAAAATAGTGTTTACTAATATTTTATTTTAATTAGTGAATATAATTAAAATATATTACTTACGAATTAAATATTATAATATAATTTTTTAATAATAATTAAAGCATTTAAAAGTGATAATTAACATAATTAGCTCTATTATTAATTGACAATTAATATGCTTAGAATTCTATAAAAATAATAATTTTATCTTACATCAAGATATTAACACAATTTAAAAAAAATAAAATTAGCACAACTTTTGTTTAAGTAAATTTTTTTTTAACTAATAATGATAAATTATAATTATCATAACTTTTTTCCCTATATTTTATGTTTAGAATTCTATTCAAGTCATTTCTATTAAATTATAATAATTATTTTTAAATGGGAATATAATGATATGATAAAAATAAAGGATATTCTGGTTAGCTTATAAATGTAGTTAAAAAGGTAAAATTATTTTTAGAAATGAAATTACTTTTTTCTTATTTATATTTTTATTAGTTTTTTATTTAATAATATTTCTAACTAGTTGCCTTTTTATTTTAAGAACAATCTAATTAAATTTTAATTTAAATACATGTTAAATATTTAAAAAATATCTTTTAAATAAATATATTGTTTTACTTTTATTAAAAAATAAATTAAAGTTCATGCATGTTATGGCCATCTTAACTACAAAACTATCCTTTCAAATAAAATATTTTAAGATGAAAATAATTGAAGAATTAATTTTGTTTTGAAAATTCAATAAATGGAATGTATTAAATAAAAATATTATATATAAGCAAATAAAAGCCAAATTCATATAATTTTAAGTCTTCTTCCAATATTATTAAGAGAGTTAGAATGGGTGAATTTGTTGACTCGTTCATAGCTATCTTTCTTTTTCTATTTTTATGTAGTATCTTGTTTTACTTCTTTTTTTTTATAAAAAAAAACTAAATTTTCAAACTTTTGGTTTTTTAAAAGCAAGGTTGGATGTCAGAATACTTATGTTAACTATAAATTATAAAAATTAAATTTGTAAATAATTTATATTAATGATTTAAAAATATTAAAATTTATCATAAATTAATTTATAACAAACTAAATAAATATTTATTATTATACCGAAAATAATAATACGACACAGTAGAAGTAACAATAATAAAGAGGTCAATTATTGCATCACTTATTACATTTGTATTAACAGAGTTAGGTTTTAATATCTATTTATACAATTTATATTAGTTGTATAAAAGTATTTAGACTGATATTTCATCTATCATAATATTAATGAATTTGAATATTATTTAAATTAATTTTTTTATTTTATAATATCATGTTTAAAATGAACATATTAATTTTTTACAAACACTCTTTGACAACAATATGAAACAAAAAAGCCATTTATTTGGCTAAAAATATTTTTTATCAATAAAAATAAATAAAACAAAAAGAAAATTCTAAAATAGGCCCTAAAATTACGGATTAAGCTAATCTCAAGCCATTTATTTTATTCTTGTTTATTTTAAAGAGTGCTTAGAAGTAGGCTACTTATTTGGCTTATGTCTCCCAAAGTTTAATACTGATGCTCTAATTTTCATTTTGGGAATAGAATACCGATAGCGTAATGTGTAAAAAAAAATTCCAAAAATACAAATTGGGTATGATTTAATGGAAGAAAACAAAAGAATTTACCTGATTAATTAAGTCTTTCCTTAATACTATTTATCATATGAACAAATATATTACATTTGTTCAAACTTTCTGCTCGTCCAACTGCCCATTTGTCTTGTTCGTCATTGGAACGTAGTATGTATAACGTAGGGAAGTGAGCTAATCTTTTTTGGTTTCTTTTTCTTTTTTCTCCTTAGAGTTGACCTAAGGAAAAATAAATAAATAAATAACAATTACATACCATCACGGGGGACATAATCCAATTTATTAATATAGATGTTGTACAAAAGGAAGTAGTCAGGTAAATTTCCTAGACTCCAAGAAGTTTTTTTTCTTGGGCTCACAGGTTGAGATGTAATGGAGAAAAGTGGCAAAATCTGTATCTTTGTAGCGCCTTGGATTAGCGTCGTCAATTAGTTTCGGCGACGGCCTAACCATGTAACCGAAAGGTAGGCTATGCAATAAGGCCACTGATAGCCGAAGCTTAGCAGGATTCACAAAAACTCTATGCAACACACTTTTGTATCTGCCGTTGCTGAATATCTAATCATAATAACAAAGAAACAAAACTAAAGTCAACACCAACAATATTTTTCGGTTATCATCGACACACTATGATCGGTTAATGCTTACCTCAAGGTGATCACCAATGTTGACAACAAAAGAATTGTGCATTGGTTCAACGGTGATCCATTCTCCTTTGTATTGAATCTGTAAACCTTCAACATCATCTTGGAGAAGAAGGGTTAAGAATCCATAATCCGAGTGTGGTGGCATTCCTAAGGTGAGGTCAGGTTCAGGGCATGGAGGGAAACAGTTAACCACCATTAGCTGGCTTCCACCACCCAATTGCTTTAGGATTTCATCATTTTCTGGTGTCCTGTCATCTTTGGTGGCACCCCACAGGCCCAAGCTCTCTAGGATGGCCTCCATTATTCTTAGAAACAAGTACTTTGTTTCTTTTGCGTAGGTGGCCACCGATTCCCTGTTAAATTAACAAAAACAATTAAAATCATCATATAAAGGTGCTGATTATTATTATTATTATTATTATAAAATAGAATGGTTGTTTTTATCTTTACCTGAAGTCCATGGGAGAAGAAGGCCAATGAGAGACAACATCAGACAATGGATGGCAGACAAGCTTCAAGAAGTCTCTCCAACAAAACACAGCATCTTTGTTCTGATTCATGCTTGTTCCATATCGAACAGGTGCGGCCATGTCGGAAGACATGTACTTGGATCTTTCCTCGTATGGGAGATTGAAGAACCTGGCGCTCACGTCAATCATGCTTCTTATAACTTCAATGGGGATCCCATGATTCACTACCTGAATTTCACAAAGCATTTAGAGACCCGTTTAATAGTTGAAAACAAAAATCATTTTTTCTTAACAAAACTTTGTGGCCTGGAAGGTACCTGAAAAAACCCATATTCTTCACAAGCAGAGGAGAGGGAGTTGAGGACTTGGGACCGGTTCGGGCCTTGTAATTCAGCAAAATCAATTATGGGCAGTTTAAGACTAGATTTAGCCACAGTTGGCTGCTCTTTATCCACACTGGGTCGATCAGATAACGGCAATACATACTTACTAGGAAGTTTTCTAACTCCATTCTCAAGAAGATGCCTTACTCCTTTCTGGAACTCATTAGCTTCTTTTGCATCGTCGTTTGTCATTGCCATTTCCGGGGGAGTCATGAAATATTTCTGTCGAAAACATTTACAGTCAATCACCATTCACGATGTCGTTTAATTTTATTGTTTGCATGTGTGTATAAGAAATAAAGAAAGACAACTGAATAATGAAAAGAGAAAGCTGACTAGTGTGACTAATTAACCCACCTTAAAATAACAGAAAAGAAAGGAACTGACAGTGAGATTTGTAAGCAAGCGACCGTGTGATAGAGATGAAGAAGAGGGCTTTTGTTGGGTAATCTATTTATAGGAAAGAAACAGAAGCCAGTTTTTGGAGAAACCGGCTTCGGATTTAGGAATCCTACCTTAAGAAACAACGACGACTAATTCTACTACTATTGCTACGTAAACAAAAACCGTTGACGATTTTAATTTTAATTTTTTGGTTACTAAAAAAAGCTACCCTACAAAAAGGGGCTGCAGGGACTAGAGAGGTACCATGTTCAGTATAAACAGCGTAAAAACATAATACACCTAACGGTACAAAAACACTCAGAAACACAGCAGCTCCAAGCAATTAACCGTAACTCATACGGACCCCTGTTATAGCCAAAGTATCAGCCATATACCGTTGGCAGCCCTATGCATCTATGTTTGACCAGCTAACCACCTTCATCCTAACCAGAATACAATAGATATTAGTGAGACTCAAGTTTCCAATGTCTTTTACCCTTCTTACAGCGCCACATATTATTGCATTGTCGGTTTCTTAATTTTATAACAAATTAAAAAGGTTTTATGTGTTTTAGACAATTATTAGGAATAAATTTTAAAATTATACATGAATTTTGATCTAATGTATAATGTCATACATAAACTTTGATTCAATTTTCACAAATCGCTAACATTATCGAATTAACATCATTTTATATTGATATATTGCATAATTCAAGTTTCATATATATAATTATACAAAATTAAAGTTTTGTGTACCAAAATACACATTGAATCTAAATTTGTGTATAAATTTTATACTTATTCCGTAATTATTATTCATCTGTTGTTTTGGCTTGGATAATTAGGTTTAGTAATGGGTGGGAATTTAAGTAGATTTGACTTTTCTTAATTTTCTTTTGTTGTCTCTTAATATCTAGAGGTTTTAGATAGATACAATCATTCAATTAATTCCAATTTTATGGTTGTTGTGATTTATTGGAAGATTATTTGAGCATACGATTCCGTATTTGTTTTCAATTTTTATGTTTGATTTTTAATAATGCATTTATTATGCATTTGGATTCATGTAGTCAATTTTAAGTATTGATATTGTTTCAAATCGACATGTTTATGTGCTTTATTTTGATAATTTTTTAAGCATGATGCTATTAATTTTGGTGTGTATTGTTTAATTTCTATGTATGTGTAATGCGATTCCAAAATGTGGAAAACAAGTGAAAATATGGAGTCACATGAAAACTTTGAGCATGAGAGCAATAATTTGACATATAAGACTTTTTTTTTTGGTGAATGAGCAAAGCTCAAACAAACCAACATAACTAGCGTGACTCAAACCCAAGCCACACCTAAGACAGTAAACACCATTGACCATCAAGCTATCACATGGGGTCACTACACCAAAACAGGTTTTTAGTGGCGTTTTTTTAGGCCTTTAGGGGCGCTGCTTTTTAGCGCCACTAAACATATTTGCGGCGCTTTCGAAAACGTCGCAAAAAATGCCGCTGTTGTCAACGTCGCCAACGTTTACGACGTTTATAGAAATAAACGCCGCTAAAGAACATGTTCTTTACCACCAAACGCCGCTAAAGAGCATGTTCTTTAGCGACGCTTCACTAACAAACGCCGCAAAAGAACATGTTCTTTAGCGGCGCTTAGCTCACAAACGCCGCTATTGTTTGATGACCTTTAGCGGCGCTTTTCCTAAAAACGCCACTAATTTTGAGATTTTTGCAGAATTAATTTTTTTATATTATCAGCCATCCTGTAGCAACAAATCAAAAACAACCTAATTTAAACCAGACAAAAGCAATAAATTTATATAATATTTTAAATTAAACGAATAAAATAATATTAATATCAATAAATAAAATATAATTCATATTATTTTTACAAAAATGTTAAAAAGTCTGATGATAAAAATATTTATACAATACACTATGACGGCAGACGTTACGATTGTTGAAATATCTTCAGCATATCTTGAAGCTGCCGTTGGAGTTCGTCGTACTTTCTGCTCTACTCTGCTTCCCTCGCTGTTGCCTCTGCTGCCCTCGCTGCCGCCTCTTCTTCCCTTGCTGCCGCCTCTGCTTTAAGTTATAGCTGGAGTTCTTCATATTTCTTTTGAACCTCAATTGTGGTCGTTTGCATCTGAGTCATCTGGTCTTTTAACCTCTGAACTTCAGCTTGAGACTGACTCGCCGAAGGCATGTATTGCCGCGAGCTAGATCCAAAATATTGGGTTGGGTTAATAAAAGATCCTTGAAATCTAACCCGACCATACCTTTCAGGACCCAAAACTTTAGCAATAATCTGGTTATCAATGTCTTCAAGATGAACAGAACTCTCACTGGAAGCAATCGCTTCGTACTCCGCCTTTTTATCCTTTAGTTTTTCCTAATAAATAAATCACATAGTTAGGAATGCAATATATATTAAAAAAATGCAACATAACTTAACAATAGTCGCATTAGAAGCAATGAATTAAACCATTAGAAAATAAACATTATAAATAACTAAAACAAGTCAAATCGTATTAAGTAAACATACCATAATTTCACCAGCTTCAGGAGTTATAGCAGATCCATCTTTCTTCTTATGTGTAATTTCAAAAAGTTGAAGGCGTCCAACTTTTTGACCGGACGACCGTTCCTAAAATATAGTAGTAAAAATATTATTTAATAGAAAGTTATACATATTTGAGAATATTAAAAAATTAAAAATACATTCGCCTCAGCTACACATGCAAAACTTTTCGACCCGGCAGTGTGAGTGAATTTCTGTTTCTGCCTGTTGCTTTTTCCAACTCGTTCACGATCTTACGTTATGAAATTTTTAGTACGTAAATAGTAAATACTATAAACCAAAATAATTACAAGAGTTTGGAAGTACGTCATACCTCGCCTTTCTTCGATTGCCAAAATCTAATCGCTTCTTCCCATTGGTACCTCAGCATACCTGGCGGGACATTTTGCAATTTCTCTTCGAGAGTTGTTTTTGTCTTATAATAATCTTTCTTTAGAGTACTTTTATGGTCTCTCCATCTTTTTCCCAATGCCTTCTTTACATAAGTATCTGAGACCTCTAAAGCAAACCTCGCCTACAAAAACACAAGTTAAGAAAGTAACTATAAATGAAACTTAAACCTAAGTATTACAGATGACATTAATGTTTTGTTACCTTAATATTATCGAGGGCTTGGTTTTTGTTACTATCGGGCATTTTATGCCATGACTCGTAGTTGATAGGCAACATATTCGCATTTCGTGCTAAAATGCCCAAGTATCTTGCTAAAAGTCGAGCTTCTGTTCCAACAGGCTAACCAAAACTGTTTCGTCCAACTTTGACACGCTCGACTGGATCTAACTCGTATAGCTCTCTAAGTAACGTACGTCCTCGACCTCTGCGCGTCCCACCATTTTCAGCTGAAAAATGGTATATTATAATATAAGAATTTGAAAAATAAATCAATTATAAGTCAACACGCATGTAAATTAAATGTAAAATTACTTTGAACTTCTGTAGGATCCTCAAATGTATTTGGAACATTCGAAGATCCAATAGCTGTCCGTTGTTCACTTTTTAAATCTTAAGATTATTTCATTTTTATTATTTTTATTTAAATATTATTTATAAAAATATTTATTAAGGTTAAGTTTTATCCATTATATTTTATTTCGATAACTATCTAATTTTATCTTTAAGAATTTGTGTAGGAGCAAAATGCTAAGCTTAACAACTGAAAATTAGAAGAGCCAGGAACGTCTTTTTGCATTGAGGAAGATGATAATTTTATTTTTATCATTATTTCTTTGTTTAGTTAATTATTACGATTAACAAAATTATATTTTAGTCAAAGGTCGATCAAATCTCAATTTTTGAGTTGTGAGATCTGAAATCATACTTAACACCTTTCATTTAGGTGTAATAACCCAAATTTGCCTAGCCCAAATTAAATATTAAATACAAAAATAATAATAAAAATAATAGTCCAATTTTTAGTGTCCATTTACAAGCAACGGGCTCGATGGCCCAAATTGCCCAAATCCACTACCCAAAATACAGTCCTAAGCCTGATTAGCCTAAACAGCTTTAACCCAAACCCAACTAGCCTAAACCCAAAACCAAGCCCAAATACTCGCAGCCCAAAACAGAGAAAATCAACAGCAAACCCTAGAGACCAAAACCCTAAACTCAGCCGCCGCTCCTGCCTTCAGCACGCATCAAGCCTTCGCGCCACGTCACCGTACGGCTCCATACACCAGCTGACCTCCATACCTGCAAAGAAGACGAAAACAACACAGGAAAACAACAACAACAATAGGTAGCAGAGAAAAAAAGGGAATAAATAATAGAAAAAAAAAGAGAAGAAGCGAAATGAACTTTCTTTGGTAATTTTCTTTTTTATTTTTGGCGATAAAAAGCCATTTTTTCGGCATTTTTGTAAGGAGGAGACACGAAATCAATGCAAAAAACACAAAAGAATTGAGAAACAGAAAATAATACATCGTTTAGGTGATCGTTCGACTTGGTTTTTTTATTTTATTTTCTTATTTTCTTGCGTTTTCTTCGATTTGTTCTGATTTTTATATGCGAAAAATATAAAGAAGGGAGGGGATCTTACCTTGTCGTCGGTGCCTTTGAAGCTCGCATCCTCCTCTGGTAATCGGAGTTGAGGCAAAGGGCAGCGCTTGGGAAGGGAACGAAACCCTTAAGGTTTTTTATCCTTTTTTCTTTTCCTTTTTATTCTGAAATAGTGAACGGTTTAACAGTTTTTTTCTGTCTTTTAATACATTTGTAAAACGACGTCGTTTGTGGCCGGTTTCAGTGGCCTCAAAACGACGTCGTATAGCCCTGTGACCCGATGATCCGATTTGACCCGGGGAGGATCCGCGCGTTCTGACATTCTGGTTTATTTGCACTATGAGCCCTTCTTCATTTGGGAGTTGTTCGATTCAGTTTTCTTACCATTTTCTTAATTTGTACCGCATATTTAACTTTATTTTCATTTGGATCCAATTTTAAACGGTGTCGTTTCACGTGATTGGCATTGAATATCCAATTTTATGTTTAATTACTGATTTGGTCCTACAATATTGAATTTGGTTTCGATTTAGTTTAATTTTGGTTTCCTTTTTCTGTTTTCTTATTTAATAACAATTTTTTTAAATATGATTAATTTTACATTAACATATTATCAATCTCTTTTAGTATTACTTTCATATTTAACTTTAGGTAGCTTTTTAAAATTCATTATTATTATAATTTTAAAAACATAAAAAATTTATTATTTAGTTTGTATTTTATATTTTAATTTCATTCTATACCAATATTTTGAAATCTATTTGATATTTGTTTAATTTTGTTTTCTTTGTATCATTATTCTAATTTTATTTAAGTTTTGGAACTTTGGCTTTAAAATTTGTAGATTATTATTTTCAATTCCAAAAAACGTTTCCTTCGTATTTTGTTTTGTCTTCAAAGTTTTTGGATAAATCTATTATTATATTCATATGTTTTTAAACATTATTTTTTCTTTACTATTGGCTTAATATTGTTTACAAACACCCTTTTTATACTTTTATTTTCCAATTTGATACATTATTATTTATTTTATCACACTTAATATATTTTTAGAATTTGATATAATATTACTTTATATTTCTCAATAATGTATTTTAGAATATAGTCCCAAATTTTATTTTCACCATGATATTTCGTGATTGCCATATCTACATGCATAATTTATACGGAATTATTTTAATATATATCCATATTTATAAAATGTGTTATAATTTGAAATTTATATTGCTTTATGTTTTAAAATTTTATTCATTTTTTTATTATTTCATTTGGTTTACTTGCGATTAAATTATTTTTATACTTATTTTGGCTATTTGTAAGATGGATTATTAGTTTATTTGATTATTATTGTTAATGCATTATACGTTTGGATGCTCCAAATTGTAGAATTAATTTGTTATTCATCATTTGCTTTGTATATTGTTAATCAATCATATTGTTTGTAAGAATTTCATTTCATTAAGATATTATAATTGTTTCATTTCAAAATTCAAAAAAATGGCTTGGTGTTAAATAATTCTCGAGAGAATTGTGCCCTAACTTACTGGGCTTCAATTCTTCTTGATGAATTTATATCATCAAGTATCTTTTTTTTGGTAAAACCATACAATAGTTAAAATAAAGCTCCTAAGATTACAAAATGTTAGATCCTAACTTACTGGATGTGGCGTTTTGTCGTCTCGTTTTTAAAATAAAGGCAATACCCGAAATTTGGAATCCTCGAGAGAATTGAGCCCTAACGTATTGGGTTTTAATTTTTCTCGTTGAATCTAAATAATCGAGGATGTGCTTTAATCGAAATAAATATCTTGTTCTCGAGAATTCGATACGTGGTGTCCTAACGCATTGGGTATGGCGTATTGCTTTCTTGAGACGAGGATTTTTCTAACAAATAAAAATAAAGGCAATATTCGATATTTGGGAATTTGGTGAAATCGAACCCTAACTTACTGGGTTTTGATTTTCTCTTTTGGCCCAAATAATTAGATATCCTTCTCAAAATGCATAGTTTTTAAAAGTCAAATTTAACTTCAAAATAAAAGGATTGTATTTTAAAATCTTTTCAAAATCTCGACATTAAGACATTAGACAATCAATTCGGTACCAATTTTGGGCGTCACGAGGGTGCTAACCCTCCCTCGTGCGTAATCGACTCCCAAACATGTTTTTTCAAAAATTCGCAGACCTAAAATTATTTTCAAGGTGATCCGATCACACTACAATAAAAGATCGGTGGCGACTCCATCTCCATTTTCAAAATCGATACCCATTTTTCAAATTGCAAAAAAATGGTTTCGACATTAGGTATTCACTTTTTCTCTGGTTCAAGAGATAGATAAGATCGCCTCATAGTATTGCTTTTAGTGTTGTTTCAAGAAAGATCCCTTGTATGGTGTTGGGAACGATACACAATTTTTCATGAGCAATGGGAACGATACACAATTAATGGTAATGCTCACCTAGAGCTTATTGGTGCATAGAGGAGATTGGTCACGTGTGGGGGGCGTGTGGTGATGCATGAGACCTCGTTACAGTGCATGGAGGTGCACAAGCCTCCATTAATGTATGTGGTAGGTCTTTTTTGGCACGTGATGGCACGTGCAATCATTTTAGGTTAGTATTTTTCATTAGCAATGGGTTTTTGAGCTTTTTTTGGACTCGTATAATGTGTTTGTATGTTAGTATTATGCATAAATTGGTGTTTTATGTATAAATAATGAATAAATGTTGTATTTTGTTGCTTTATTGTGTATTGTGCAATGTTACATGTCACGTTAAATACAACATTGTATTACTTTCAGTTATTATGTCATATAATTGTATATGTTTGAGTAATTTAGAGTAACCATAATATCTAATTTATGAAAAACATATGCATTATGTGGTGATGTTTATATATATGCATCTTGTGATCGTGTAAAGGTAAACGACATTATAATTTTAAGTTGTGATGTTATGGGATCATGCATACTTTAGTAACTTAGAGTAGCCACAATATCTAAATTGTGAAGAGCATATTCATTAAGAAGTGATATTCTAATATCTTGTGATCACATAGAGGAAAATGACATCAAATTGTAACTAACTAACTATATTAATATAGCCATTTTATCCACAATGAATACTTATAATTTATTGATTAATAAGGATGAAATAAATGTTACTTTATTTTCCTAATTTGTCCACAAGGATTATGAAATTTGAGTAATATATAATTTCATCAAAAGAGAAAAATAGATCATATTACGCGATATTTTTGCCCATGAAGAGATATTATATGTAGGTTCATTTTGTTGGAAAAATTCGGTTTAGAAATCGATTTTGTTGCATAGTGGAATTTTTTTTAAAAACTGAGTCGTGTTATTTATAACAATAAATCTTTACCAAATTAGTACATGTGCTTTAGGTTAGGTGTCTAGGTCATTTATAGGATTTCTACCAATACAATTTTCTCTGTTATTCTTGAACTCTTGGCTTGCTTAGAGTGTGGGCTCTAAATTCATGAACTAATTAACATAATAAAAACTTTATTGATGTTCTAGTGGGGAAGATCAATATCTCTTTATGCGCTAGAAACCAAAGTTGTACTCTCTCGAAAAATAGAATTTTTTTTGTAGAATAAATCTCTTTATAATTTGGTAGAGTAACAACGTTCAATGTCTTTTTTTTACCTAGCCCATAGCCTCTATTTATAGAGAAAATCACAAAAGTTTTAGTTGAACAAGAGGTAACAAATAATAATATTTTAATAGAAAATACATAATTCCACTAGAACTACACATGCTGGCTGATGCCACCCTCTTTGGGACTAGGTTTGCTACCCACCATGTATTAGATGCGCTTGTTGGGATCATTCATCTATTAGATAAGTTTCTTGAGATCATTCATATATTAGATAGTTCAAGATTCCCTTTTGGATGGAGATGCTCAAACTTGCTTGGCTTCTTCGTAAATAAGCTAAGGATACATGGATTGTAGGCAAGAAGTTGGGCTTAGTAGTGTCATGTGATGATGAAACTATTATTCAAAATTTGATGGAATTAAAAGGTGGAATCTAAAAGAAGACTTGATACCTAGGTACTTGAGTCGGAGCTTTATGGACTTTTCATTAGCTTGTGGTGACGTTGCGCTATTTTCTTACAAATATGAGGATTTGGTACTAGAGGAAGAGTTTGAGAAGCATGGTAATATTTCATTATGGAAGGTTTGGTTTTTTCCTATGGTTCCAAGCATGGTTTTTTGGTTCCAAACTTAGATTTTGAAGCTTATAATTTTAATTGCGGTGTGTCTTATGCTGGATAGAACAACTTGGTATCTTTTCTTATGGTTGAATTTTTATTTCTTAGATGCTTCTTACTGAGTTTAATTATGGAGTGTAACAACTTGGTTTACAGTGGTGCTAGAAATTACAGTTTTGGGATCCCATTTCTGTGAACTGAGTCTGTAAATATTAAATAAAGATATTTACGAAGTTATTATCTATGTGAGTTGAAATTAGGATAGTTAATTTAATCGAAATTGTAATTAATTAAGGCTTAAGGACTAAATTGTAAAGTCCAATTGCTATAGATTTTTAATTAAAAATAGCTTGGGGACTTAAATTACAATTAACTAAAGGTCCAAAACAAAAATTAGACCATGGAAAAGTATGTGTTAGTGGACGATATAATCATAGGGCCATTAACTTAATTAATTAAAGATTTATTTAACTAAATTAAGGTTAGTTAACTTAATTAAAAAATTAATTTCACTATATAAGTGAAATTTTGGTGGGAAGAGAGATAAAACTCATCTTCCCCAACCGAATTAAAATAAAAGAAGAAGGGTTGATGCCATTGTTAAGTTTGGAAGCTTTTGGTCCTTAATTCAAGTAAGTCCCTAACCATTTTCTTTGATTTTATAGATTTTTTTTATCTTGGAAGCTTGATTAAGCTAACCCAAGGATCAATTTGATCAATTAAATCAATTAGTGAAGTTTTGATGAGATGGCATCGTTTAGAATTGAAAGTTTTAGGTGTTAAATTGATAGGAATTAAGCTTAGTTTAAGAAAGCGACTAAATTGTAAAGCTTAGTTGTTAGTTTTGTATATTACAGACCAAATTGAATCAAATGTAAAATTTAAAGTAGGAATAATAATAGGAGGTCCCTAAAGAGTAATTGTGAAATCAGAATTCAACCTGAGGCTTTAAATTGAAAGGTAAGTTTGTCTCGGGTTTAGGGACTAAATTGAATAAATTATAAAATGTGCTTGATTTTATGATTGGTCCTAATTTGAATGGAATTTGATAATATTATATAATTTATGATTTTATTTAACTAATGTTGACATAGAACTGTTGAAAGGGAAAGAAAAATCAAAAGTTGATAACGAATAGTTAGAAATTTTGGTTTGTATTTCTATGATTTGGGACCCATTTAATTACTGCATATTTATGTTATTTTGCATCATATATTATCGAGGTGAGTTGTTATTGGATTATTGAATTGAATTGTTATGGTTTAGATTGAATACCGAGGTAAGGACTAAATTAAATAGAATGAAAAGTTGTATGAATTGATTGATATGTGATAATTGGTATGAAATTTAGTTTATATGTGCTCTATATATGATGAATCGGTGAATTGATGGATTATTTGGACATGATTAAATATGATTTGAACTATGTTTATAATGAATCAGAAATTTGGTAACCCTATTAGCTATTCGGATCGTGTCAGATATAGTTGGCATATCATAGGGTCCGATTATTGATTGAAAACCATCGTTGTTGGGCAACTCGAGGTGGATGATTAATCAGATTGAGAAAGTCATCGTTGCCGAACAATTCGAGATTGTATTATGTATATGTATAGCATCATCGTTGCTGGGCAACTCGGGGTGACGGGTCTGCGTATCTGTACTGAGTTCATGTCTAGTTAATAGGGTTATAAACATAAGAATCGATAAATAATATACAAATGAGTAAATGACATTGTAGTTAATATGTGACAATACTTGAAATGAGCTAAAACGAGTCTTAAGGGCAGATCTAGTAATAATGAGCCAAAATGGCTTAGGAATGATTGGAATGTGGTATTAATTGTGACATATTCTATATATGCTAAAAGTGATAAAATGAATAAGTATGAATCAATCTAGAGATGGTAAGTTGAAAAGAACCAAATGGTATTTGAAAATGGTAGGTGATTAATAAGCTTGTGTATATATGCTCAAATGAATTGGTTATAAGTTTGGTTATATATATACATATTTATGGTGATTTGGAAATGAAAGTGTTCATATTGTTTTGAATCATGGAAATACCATTGATCTTATTTGCTCAGTGTACGATTTCTTTTCTCCACGCGTAGGTTTAGGAATTTCTGGTAGTTCAAACGATTATCTTGGCATCTAGCAATCGATCTCTAACTTAGCAAAGTTCATATATTACTGTTTTGTTAAAGTGTGGCATGTACCTAGTTGTGTCAATTTTTGGTATATCATTATGTCTATGTAAACTTTTGAGTAGAAATTATATATATATATAATTGATTATTTGAATTACTATATGTACATAAGTAAATCAAATGATTTGAAATGTGTTAAATGTTGCAATGTAAATGGTTTAGGTGAATTTGGTATGTTTGTATAGGACATAGGTGAAGTTTGATTGATAACTAACTTGTAGGTGTTAAGACTTTAGTATATTGATAAATAAGGTGATGTAGCTCATAATCGTTGTTTGGGAATTTCATAGGTTAGCTGGTCATTGAGGTGAATGTATATAATTGTTTATTGGAAAGAAATGACAGGTCATGGTTCTTTAGAAATTGCAGAAACAATATGTGACATTGCGACATTGTGAAAGTGTTGTTGCGACGAGATCATGACTCCAAGCCACAGTGTGATGTTGTGCATGGACGAGACCAGACAATATGTTGCGTTGTGACGAGAAACCATTGATGTCACAACATCAACTTGAAGTTTTGCCAACATTACAATTAGTCTTGTTTCAGTCTCGAGTTAGCTTTAGAGCTTTCGTAAGCTCATATAAGACCCAAGAATGATTATATGTCGTATAATATACTTATCTTAATTGTATTTACATGTTAATTGGTGTTAATTGAATATAATTTGATCTAGTTGCTTTGGCAATGAATAGGGCACCTTGTAGCTCGGACCTGGCGATCAGGTTGTGTATATTGTGTTACATGGAGTGTCATATGCTTTATGTTTTGTTGGTGTTTACCTTCGTGGGCTTTTTTTGCTACTATGGTGAACTTCGTTCGAATCTTCTCTTTATTTGTGATCGAAAGGTGGCTTCAAGTTGAAGGTGTTTATTTGGTTTAGTTTATTGAATTGACAATTTAAGATTGGTTTAACGGGTTCTTTTTAACTAAAAGATGGGATTCTAACGATGCTTTTCCTGGTTTTAGTTGCATCAAAGAGAATCGTATAAGTTTTTTAAGGGGTTCTTTCATTGGGGTAAGCCTACCAGCGTAATCAAAGGATTAGCTCGAGAGGTTGTTTTGGGACTGTGCTCACAAGAAGGTTAATGGTGATTGTAATGGGCCAATTTTATTTGGCCCGAATAAAAATAAACCAAATAATAAAAATAAAAGATAATAAAATCCAAAAACAGTCCATTTATAGTGATGACCTAAATACAAAAAAAAACCCAAAATACAACCAAACCCTAACCCAAAACTTACAAGCCCATAACCTAAACTAATTCAGAAGCTCTAAAACCTAAGTTTCCCTTGGCCCCGCTCCTTGTGCCTTGTCAGCGTGCTCGCTGCCCGAGGTCTGACATGCCATTGCCATCGTTGCACCAAAATGGCAAGGGTACGCTTCCCATCTCCATCGTTGACCTCCACGCCATCTGCAAGAAAAAGAAAGAAAAAGGACAAAGACCAAATAATGCAAGAACAGACACAAAATAGTAGCAAAACAGAAATAAATAGTGTAATATTGGCTATAAAGGTCATAACAATATATTGTAATTTTTACCCATGGAGAAATACCAAAAAAGTAGCAAGTTAAAAGAAAAGAATAGGTAATCTTTTTTGGTTTTAAATATGTTTCTATCTATTTTGTTTTTTTTGTGAAAAAATAAAAGATCTCTTCTTACCTGCGCCATTCACTGTGTGAGGCCAAGGCCACTGTCTCTGATGAAAGACAGCACTACCATCGGAGGAAAGGCCGAAGGGTTTCTCAAGGATCTTCGGCTCTTTTTTCGTCATTTTTTTATCGAGATAAAAGGGTTTTAAAAAGGGTTTAAAAACAATTCAAAACGAAGTTAAAAAAGGGAATTTTTAGGTTTTCGGCCCCCAGAGACAGCTGCTGCTGTCGTCACGGTGGCCCATGGTGGCTCAAAGGCTGGACCTGAAAAGGTTTGAGAGAAAAAGTTGGGAGCTTTCAGATTTTTTTTTAGATGAAAGGGAAATGATTTTTTTGAAAATGTTTTAACTTAAATAGGCATGATAAAACGATGTCGTTTCACCCAGGCCCTAAACGTCTCAAAACGACGTTGTCTTGGGGTCAACGTGATTACCCGACCCGAATCCCTTAGGATTCACGTGTTTTTTTAAAGTGGTCTATTTACACCTTGGGTCCTTCCGTTTTTGTGGCATGTTTCAGTCTGGTCCTATCTTATTTTTTTATTTTTTATTCTTCCATTTTATTTCATTTTACTTTCATTTTGGTCTTTAGAGCATTTTAAGAGACGGATGCCCTAATTATCAAGTCGAACTCCTAGGTCTGCTAAGTTAGCACATCTCTGTCTACTCTCTCTAGCAGTTTTAGGTTTTTTTGGTTTTGTTTTCTGATTTTGATGTGACGGCATATCTATTTTCAGATTTTTCTTTGATTTTCACTACTAAGGCTTTGAGTTAGCATGGAGACAGAATTTGCGGGATTAACGTTGGAAGAGGAAGACGAAATTATCCAGATTCAATCTGATGCGAAAACAAATAGAGAAGTGAAAGCTTTGCAATTGGTGGGATGTTTTCTAACAGCAAGTATTGTCCATTACCCAGCAATGGGAAGCACAATGGCAAGTTTATGGCATCCCGTGAGGGGAGTTCAAATTAGAGATCTAGGGGAAAAAATGATGGTGGCAGGAGTGGAAACTAAAGAGATGGGGTGGGATTTATCAATTAAGGCACAGTCTCGTCGAACTCAAATGATGACAAGTGTATGGTTGGGAGAAGAAAACGAGGGACAAGGGAGAGGAAATAATGGGGCAAAACAAAATAGGGGGCTAATGTCAGGGGTCCAATGGAAAATAGTGGTAGTAATGGAATTCTAGATTCAGCTTTGGGAATAAATCTGGCAGGGAGAGAATATTACACAGGGAAAGGTAATGGGAACTGGAGTGGTAATCTAGAGAATAGCCTAATGGAACATGATGTTGAAGATGTAGTGATTGTTGGGGAGGAGGGCAAAAAGAGAAATAGAAGGGAGATGGAAGATGCCTTGGCCAAAGAGGAGACTAACGTTTTGGCGGAAAGGAGCAGGAGAGCGGTGGAGGTTAGTCATCAATTATCAGCGGCTGTCAAGTGGCAAGCCGACCGTTCGCAATGAAAATTTTAAGTTGGAATATCCGTGGATTGGGGAGTCTATGTATAATTCAAAAATTTCGGTATGTGCTGAAGGTATATAATCCCCATATAGCCTTCTTTATGAAGACAAAAATTAGTAGCAGACATATGGAAAAAGTTAGAAGAAGTTGTGGGTTCTTTAATGGTATTGATGTTGGTTCAGATGGTTCCAGAGGTGGGCTATGCTTGGCCTGGCGAGATGGAAAAAATGTTCAACTTCAAAGTTTTTCAAAACGACATATTGATGTTATCATTGATGAAGTGGAAGAAGGGTGCAAATGGAGGCTTACAGGTTTTTATGGGTCTCCATATCCATAAGAAAGAGCAGAGGCATGGAATCTATTACGGCACTTAAGCACGGCTGTGGAGCTACCATGGATGGTATGTGGAGACTTTAACGAAATTCTATATAGTTTTGAGAAAAAAGGTGGTTTATCGTGAGAGGAAGGACGAATGAAAGTTTTTCGTAAGACATTAGAGGAGTGCAGTTTATCTGATATGGGGTTCAATGGAAACTGGTTTACATGGGAAAGAGGGAATTTTCCTGAAAACAATCTCCAAGGGTGGTTACATAAGGGAGTGGCGAATGAAGAATGGCTGCAAAAATTCCCTGATTTTTAGATTCAACACCTCCCACATACGTTTTCTGATCATTGCCCGTTATTGGTTAATACAAAAAATGAGTGTAGAGAGAGAATACATAAAGATTTCAAGTTTGAAGCATGGTGGGTATTGGAGGATTCATTCTTAATTGAGGTGAAAAACATTTGGGAGCATTCTGAGGGTGAGTTCTTAAGTAAGTTAAATAGCATGAAAAAGGGGTTGGAGCTATGGGTTAGACAAATTCGAAGTTCTAGAGAAGGAAGGAAAAAGTCGTTATCCTTAAAACTGGCCACATTAATAGAGACAAAAAGAGATGAAGAAATTTTGGCAGATCTGATTAATACAAAAATCCAACTGAATCTGGAGATTAAAAAAGATGAGTGGTATTGGGAACAAAGAGCAAGGGTTAACTGGTTGAAACTTGGAGAAAAAAATACAGCATTTTTCCACAAACAAGCAATACAGAAGCGACGGAGGAACTTGACCCGTAAAATGAAAAATGATGACAGGAGGGAAACGGACGATTTAAAGGAAATGGAAATGATAGCCAGAGCATATTTCCAAAAACTTTTCTCTGCTAGCAGAAGAGCTAATTATGATCATGTTTTATTTGGAGTTTCTCAATGTATATCGGATGAAGACAATTTAATGTTAAAAGAGAGATACACAAAGGAAGATATCCACCACGCTTTGTCAGAATTGGGGCCTACTATGGCACCAGGGAAAGATGGATTTCCAGCGTTATTTTATCAGAAATGTTGGGCGATTATTAGGGAAGAGGTAACTACTTTTTGTCTCAATCATCTGAATTGAGGGATGGAGATTGGCCTAATCGATAAAACAAATATCGTTTTAATCCCTAAAAATTCAAATCCAGTGGATATAACACACTTTAGACCAATTAGTTTGTGTAATGTTATATACAAATTAATGGCTAAAGTTATTGCGAATCGTATTCGAAAAGTATTAGACAAATGCATTGATTCTGCACAAAGTGCTTTTGTGCCTGGGAGATTGATTTCGGATAACGTGTTATTGGCTTATGAACTACTCCATACGCTAAAATAGAAGAGGGTAGGGAAGAAATGATTTATGGCGGTCAAGCTGGATATGAGCAAGGCGTATGATAGGGTAGAGTGGAATTTTGTGGAGGGGATGATGAAGAAAATATGGTTCGACTCAGAATGGGTGGCTCTACTATTAAGGTGTGTAAATACAGTTTCTTATTCGGTGGTTCTTAATGGACACAATGAAGAATTCTTCTATCCTACTAGAGGATTACGACAAGGGGACCCATTGAGCCCGTTTTTATTCTTATTCTGTGGAGAAGGTCTTTCTAGCATTATGAAGCTAGGAATGAATGAGAATAAAGTAAGAGGGGTTAAGGCAAGCAGAAGTGGGCCGCAGGTTTCACATTTACTTTTTGCAGATGATTGTATGCTGTTTAGGGAAGCTTTAGAGAGGAGTTCAATTTATTTAAAACAGATTCTGCATCAGTACGAAGTTTGCTCGGGTCAAAAAGTAAACTATTCGAAGTCCACAATTTTCTTCAGCAGCAATTTATAGGAGGAAGAAAGACGTACAATTACTCGAGTTCTTGGTGCGCAAAGATCAGATGATATGGAAAATTACCTAGGGCTACCTAACTTGGTAGGTAGAAGGAAAAATGTAGCGTTTCAGATTTTGAAAGATAGATTCAGGCAACTTATTGAGAATTGGAGCATCAAATATCTTTCACAAGGAGGTAAGGAGATTTTCATCAAGGTTGTTTTACAATCTATACCAACTAACGCAATGTCTTGTTTTTTACTCCCTAAATCTTTTTATAAGGAATTAGAGGGTATTATTGCAAAATTTTGGTGGCAGAAAAATAAGGGGAAAAAGGGGATACATTGGTGCGCATGGAAGGACATTTGCTTAGCAAAAGAATCGGATGGTCTAGGTTTTAGATGTTTAGATAAGTTAAATATAGCATTATTAGCTAAACAGGGTTGGCGTGTTATTAATTATCCGAGTTCTTTGTTAGCCCGAGTTTTAAAAGCTAAATATTTTTCGAGAACGAATTTCATGAATGCTTCTTTAAGCAACCTACCTTCACTTACCTGGAGAAGTATTTGGTCGACAAAAAAACTTTTGATGGACGGATTATGCTGGAGGGTAGGTGTAGGAGACCATATCTCAATATGGAATGATCGCTGGGTATCGGGAGTGACTGAAGACAGATTACAGAACAACAACAGTGGCGAAAGTATCAGAGTAGTGGCCGACTTAATCAACAAAGAAAGTAGAACATGGAACAGAGATTTGATTATCAGTACCTTTAATACGAATATCACAAAGAAGATCTTGTAGATCTCGCTTTCAAAGACTATTCACGAAGACATCCAAGTATGGAGAGGAGAGGCAACTGGAATCTTTTCAGTAAGAAGCGCCTATAAACTATTACAAGAGACTACAATTGATCCTAATGCTTATTTATAGCCCGATTCTAAAAATTTTTACAGGAAATTATGGAATCTACATATGCCTTCAAAAATTAAAACTACAGTATGGAAAATTACGTGGAATTACATCCCCACTTTCTCCAATCTAAAGCTGAGAAGAGTAATGACTGAGGACTTCTGTTCGAGATGTGGTCAGGAAAAAAAAGATAGCATCCATGTCTTCCAAAGATGCCCTGTAGTGAAAGAAATATGGAGTCATTTGAATTTTTCCTGGGTACTTAACAACAATCATGTAGATCTCTGGAGTTGGCTTACCTGGGTTTTCAGCAAAGGGACAAATGAACAGTGCATGGGATTTTGCTGCGGTTTATGGGTAATCTGGACAAGCAGGAATAAGCTAATATGCGAAGATAAATTTAGCACCAGTTGGGATTTATCCAAGCAAATTAAAAGCTACATTTCAGAATTGGAAGGAGTTAAAGAAAAGGTAATTACCTTGGAAACCGGCGTAAGGCCTAGACAGAGGCTACAAAGGGCGACTAAGGCCATCTTTTTCGATGCGGCTTTTGACTCACAGAACCACAGATCAGCGTCAGGCCTCATCGTTAAAAATGAGGAGGGTAGAATCGTTGGAGCAAAATCAATCCTTCATGACAATGTTGCATCTCCGTTTGCGGCAGAAGCACATGCAGGATTTCAAGCAACAATGTTAGGGGCCCAGTTGGGATATCACACTTTAGACATAATAGGAGATTCAAGAGCAGTGATAACAAAATGTCAAAGTGAAAATCGAGACAAATCAGAAATAGGACCAATTATCAGTGACATTCAAAGCTTAAAAGATTTCTTTCAAAAAGTCAGATTCTATTTCATCCCAAGGTTTGAAAATATAGAAGCGCATAGATTAGCAAAAAGATCACTTAAGAAGAAAGAAGAACAGTACCTGGAGGGAGAGACCTTAAGATCGATTTGGGATGAATCGGAGCCAAATTGCCTTGGTTGTTCAGAGTAGAAGGAAAGGGGATAAGATTTTGGGTTTCGGCATTAGGGAGTGACGATTGAAATGAAAGAGTGAATGCCGATTGTAAAAGCAATCAGAAAGCAAAAGATTTTAGGGTATTTGCTTTTACTTTTCAGTTGTCTTGGACAGAGGAAAAGTCAGAAGAAATTATGAAGATAACTGGGCCGTTCGGCTGGAGGTTTTGAAATTGTTTATTTTATTGGTTTTTACTTTTAAGTGGGCTAAACTGTTGTAAGCCTACCTTTTGCTGTTTTTTCTTAGGATTCATATGTTGGGTTCAAGCCCAATGGACAGTTTTGTTTCAAAATTATGCTATAATCCAGTCGAATTTTCAAAAAAAAAAAGAGACGGATGCTTGAAACGGTGCCATTTCTGTTGACCCTAAACCTGACCTGATTTTCAGATAGGATTCGCATGTTTAGTGACTAGGGTATAATTGCTACCCTAGTACTACCGCTTTTAGGCAGTTTCCAATCCAGTCCTGTTTCTTTTTTTTCTTTTTAATTTTTATCCTGTGATTTTGGTTTTGTTACATTTTAGTCCTTATTAATTAAATTTTTTTCTTTTTTTTATAATTATGCTTTCTAATTTCATTTGAGTTTGGATTTAGTCCTTTGTTTATCTAAGTACTCTATTTTTTTTATTTAACTTTGACCTTTTACAAACTTTTTTACTTTATTTATTTATCTATTTATTATTTCTTTCTTTTTTTACTCTTAAAAATTAGATTGTTTATATTATTTGTGCAATTTTTTGTTCATTATTATCGTCATTATTATTTTATTTTTGGTCTAGTTGTTTTACTATTTCTTTCATTATTTATGGCACATTTATGTCATGTCTGTTTATCTTTTAAATCACGCATTTTCCATTTTTATTTTATTCGAAGTTACTTTATTTTTATTATTATAATCTAATTATTAATATTATTAATAATATTATTAACTACATTAGTATTATTATAGCATTCCTTATTTATTCATTATATATTATTCTAATATTCTACTTATAAAGTCATTTTACATTATTTCATTATCACTATATCATACATTATATTTAAATATAATTATCCGTTTTTGTACTATGCCCAAATAAGTAAATTACATATCGTTTTAAGTGTTACGTTCGTTTTTTTTTTGGCATGATGCATAAAAAAGGAAAAAATTTTAAACCGTGGCAATGTTCATTATTTTTGGAATTGGAAGAGTCGTGTTCCTAACTTACGGAATATGACTTCTTTCTAAAACCAAAATAGTCGATTATCCACTTTAAAAATATAAAAACAAGATTTAAATAACGATTCAAACGGCGATTATTTTGGTTTTCGAAAATTAAAAGCGTCATGTCCTAACTCACGGGGCATGATCTTTATTTTCGATTAATTCGGAATAAAGTCTTTTCTATTAAAATATCTTAATACAAAGGGATCGCATTTTAAATTCTTTTCAGATTTTTAATTTTCGGCATTAGGACATCAAGTAATCAATTAGGTACCAATTTTGGGCGTAACGAGGACGCTAATCCTTCCTCGTACGTAACCGACTCCTGAATTCATTTTTTGGATTTTTGTAAACCGAAAAACATTGTTTTAGTAAATCAAACCTCTTATTAAAACAACCAAATTACGAGGTGACTCGATCACACCTCCTGAAAATGATTGGTGGCGACTCTATTTTCGTGTTTCAGATCAATTTTAAAAAGGGTTTTACATTGATATTGGGTGTGGAGGTAATTAGGAGTGTAGGTTTACATTTGCTTGCTAGATCTAGGTGCTATGGTCTTTTTTGCATGGGCTATTCAATTTAATTTGTTTTTGGTATTCTTCTATTTGTTATTGAGTCTTCTTTTGTCTTATGCTATCCGGCGAGTATGAGAGTTGGGTTGATGCTTCTTTTTTTTTTTTAATGTTCTTTAAGGTATGTTTTGATTTGGGGTTTTTAAGAGCCTGTTTGAGATTTTCTCTTCTTTTTTCTTTTGACATCCCCAACATTGTAATCCTATTTTGGACATTGATTATTAATGAAAATTTTATCGTTTTAGCAAAAAAAAAAAAAAAAGATTTCCTTTAATTTTCCGAAACAAAGTCTTAAATTTTGGTGTAGATGAACAGAAAGGCAAAGTGGTTTTTGCAGTGAAGTTTGAAAAACTAGTAAAACCAAACATGTTAATTAATTTTTAAGAAAAATCCAAAACAAAACAAGACGATGTATAACCTTACAAAAAACAGTTGTGGAGCTCAAACATAGGGTTCACAAGTTGCAATTCTTTTTTCTTTTTATAAAGTTGATTCTAGTTAATTACATGCTCTTTTATATTGAAAAACAATTAGAACATAAAATACTCGTTCCGCATTGGTTTAAACAAAAAATACTTTGATAGGTTTAATTTATATTAATTTAAAACTTTACACAAATTAACTCAATCGATGTAATAATAGAAAACTTAAATTATGAATTGAAAATATATAATTATAAAGAGATTAATATATTTAATTTACTTTTTCTTAAAATTAAAAATAGCTCTTTTTCATAAATACTGCACTCTATTTTCTATTCCCCATCGATCATTTTTACCCATATAATAACTATATCATATATATCATAATTAATTAAACCTTATAAATATCAAAATAGAGTTCATGCATGCTGGTGACTAACGTACGTATGATCAACCGACCAACCAATAGCATCTCATTCGCACGCAAATTTTGTCATTATAACAAAATATCATATAATTAACTAAACAATCAGATCACTAGGGTTTATGGTTTACAAGTTTGGTGATAAGATAATGATAAAATATTGATAAATGCTTATCTATTTGTCATCGTGTGTTATGTACTGTTGACAGAAGTGTGTGGGGGAAATACTATATATAAATTTGTGAATTGGAAATCAACGGATGATTAGATGTAGAGATACGCCATGGTACGTGATGAACTCAGATCATAACTAAGTTATTGTTGATCCAAATGTTGGATAATAAGAGTAAATAAAATAAGAAAAATGGATATTTTTTATTTTAATGTATAAAAATGAAGTCCATACATAATTTATATAAGATAAAAATTGAACCTTGGACATTAAAGTTCTCGAGCTTTGACCTTTGAGAACAACGCCAAGGCGTCGTTGGCAAATAGAAAAGATAAGTATGCATATTTATAAGAATATTATGTACTTCTTAAAGTTTTTGTTTTTTTTCTCTAATATTTCAACCATATCAAGAAAGGAAAAATATTTTTCTTGTGTCGAAAAAATTAGATATTATCATATAGTCTTATTTTGAGCTTTCAGTTAAATTTATGGATTAAATATAAACGGACTCGAACCATTGACATCCATTACAAGGTAAACCACCGCCTCTTAAATCCCCGACTGAATCTACCATAAAAGTCAATAATAGATAATAACTTCCCCGAATATAACTTACAACTTTCATTGTACCTGCTCTCCGAAAAGTAATTCTTCTCAAAATTTCAAAAAAAAAAAAAGCTGAGTTGGAATCCCATTTGTTTAACTAAGGGTTATTATGCTTCCGGAAAACCGGCTACAAGACAACAAGGAACGATGGAGAATTTTGCCCCCTTCAACTTTTTTTTTTTTGTTATACATAAAAGTGAGCTAGAATAACTAGGTAGTAGAAAAACCAGACCATTAAATCCTTCCTCAATAGTTTTCGTACTTCGTCCAGAGGCCTAGTGCCTGATGTCTTGTTGTTTTAGCCCTATAGTCTGCAACTGAATTTACTTCTCGATTAACATGTTGAACTCGAACATCAACAAACGTACACATTAACTTTTGAATTCTTCGGACCAAAGGAAAATTTGAGCATCATTATTTTCCTTTAACAACATATTTACTACCTACAAATTATCACACTCAACTACTACTCGTCTGAAGTCATATTTTTTTACTAGCGTAAGTCCATCAAACACTGCCCACACCTCTAAAATTAATAAAAAGAGAATAAATACTCTAAAATTATTATAGGACAAATTGAATCTTACCATATACCTACAAAAAACATTAATAATTTAAAAAGTCATATAAGATGCAAACTAAATTCAAAAATATTAAAAGCAAGGACTAAATCATAAAAAAAATAAAACTACGAATTTAGGTTGGAATTGAAATAAAATTTAAAAATGAAAGACCTAAATAACAATATCTCAAAACACAATAGCTGTTTCCCTCCCACTCTAGTGAATTGAAAGGTTTAGTGTGTTGTTTATGCAACACCCACCTTTTTATTTTATTTTAATATTTTAATAATAACTAAGGATGGTGTCCCCCTAACATGTGCTATACCCAAAATTACTGCAACTTTCTTATTATTTTGGTAAATAATTTATAATTTATATCAATTTTAAATTTATTTTATTTTTCATATTGTTTTAATAAAAACCCAAGGTTTTGTTATGGTATTGATGGATATACTTTCCTTTATAGTGTTAGCAAGCACTAATATTAGTGCGCTTTGATGTATAATCAAACCTAAATATATACAAAAAGTATCCTTCAATTGTATATGTATAAACATATTTGTATGTAAATATAAAATCTTAAATTATTAATTAAGTTTGCATAATTTAATTTAATAATTACATTTTATTTTTAAATATAATTATAAGAAAATTGAATATTTATTTGAACCGATATGCATCAATACTTACTAATTTTAATGAATTCAATTGAATCGCACCAAACCATGGTTAGAAGATGACATTCATCATTTTTAGAATTCAATTTTTAATAACATTCGTTTAATTGACTGCATTGATAAAATATATTACATTTTTAATGAGAAAATATAATTTTGTACCTTAAAGACAACATTGTTTGTATCTTAGAGATGAAGATACCAAAAAAATCTGAACCCGAATTCTGTGGTGCTTTTCCTGTTAATTAAGGACTGAACATGCAAGTAAACAATGAGTTGGCCAGTTGGGAATGAATGACAGTAGTGCGGGTTTTATTCATGAAAAGGCTAGACAGTACAGGTGCAGGCTTGCGTAGTCTTTTACATCTGCATAATAATGGCCTCACACAGTATAGTCTAAATGGTTCAAGTTAAAGTATACAATGGAATAAAGAGAAACTAAATGTAGTATATTTGAGAAGTTTTAGCTTAGGTTGCGGGTGGCAAAAGGGGATCAATCAAAGGGTATATGTTTACTTTGTTTCCCTCTCAAAACTCAAACTTGCCAAAATCCAGTATAATAGACCTGCAGAGAAGAAGCTGAAAAACCAAGCATTGTTGTATATGACAACAAAAGCATCTGAAACTGATGATACAATCCCCACTTTTTGCAAGAATCCTGGGATTACTGGCAAAATCCCAATTACTAGAGCTGCCAATGCTGCCAAATTGAAGCCTCCACAATAGTAATAAGCCCCCTCGGGACTTAAAGAATACAAGTCCTTGAGGCTTAATTTGGTTTGCCGAATAAGATAATAATCTGCTAAGACAATGCCACCGATTGGACCCAACAACGCTGAGTATCCCACTAGCCATGTATATACAAAGCTCTCACTAGATTTTAGCAGTCTCCATGGCTGAAACGCAACGCAAAACAATGCTGACAGCAGAGCACCTGTTCTGTATGTGAGCTTGGAAGGGTAGAGATTGACCAATGCATTTGCTGGCGCAACGACATTGGCTGCAATGTTGGTTGCCATTGTGGCTAGGCTTATTCCTAGAATGGCTAGTATCATTGTTGTCAATCCTCCAATTTGGCCAAGAAGGTGAATTGGATTAGAGATAACATGGCCGAAAATAACTTGAGTAGAAGATGTTACAGCTAGGCCAACAAAAGTAAATAATCCCATGAAGATAGGAAGGCCGGCCTGACCAATAATTTGATCCCTCTGAGTCTTGGCAAACCGAGTAAAATCTGGAATGTTGAGTGCTATGGTAGTCCAGAAGCTTATATTAGCTGTGAGGGAAGGGAAAAACAAAGACCAAAACTCCGAGGAGGATAGCCTAGAGGACATGTTTAGTAAGTGGCCCAAACCAGCAGCCTTGACATAAGCCCAAATGAGAAGAAAAGATGTGAGCATGATCAGTGTGGGTGCTGCGTACTTTTGGAAGGCTTTAACCCCTTCCATACCCTTCAAAACTGCGACCAGCTGGACCAACCAAAAGGCAATAAAACAAGCGAATTCAAGAGGGGAAGTGCCAAGCCATGGTAAGGGTTGAGAAAAGGAAGATTGTTTAATGGAGTTTGGGAGAAAAAGGTAGATAGCCTCACCTCCAATCCAACTCTCTATCCCATACCACCCACAACAAACCAAAGCACTAAGCGAAGTAGGAACATGTGCACCACGAATGCCAAAAGATGATCTCGCCAGGACAGGGAAAGAGATTCCATATTTGGTGCCAGGGTGACCCGTGAGGACTAACGGCACTAACAAAATCATGTTGGCAGCAACAACAGTGGCAATCCCTTGCCACCAAGCCATCCCCAGCTCAACAAGACTACCTGCCATGTAATATGCTGGAACACCAACAACAAGACCAACCCAATGTCTGGCCATTTGCTTCCAGTGGTAGTTCCTTTGACTTGGTCTTGTCGGCTTGAGGTCATCGTTGGTGAGAGTTGGATGAGGATCAAATTCATAAAACTTTTTTCCAACACTGGATTGACCTGAAGACGATGATGATGCCCTGGGGACAAAAATGATACATCTTTTCGGAAACGAGGCCTTAAATTTGACTGGTAAGGATAAGTTAGTGGGAGGAAGGCGTGAGAAGTTAGGATGTTGATGAGGTATAGCAGAGTGAAGAGAAAGGTGGGGATACAAATGGAGATGAGAGACGATGCATTTGGAAGCCATGACTCAAAACTAATTCCTAGAAGTTTGAGGCTGAAACCGTGGGGTATAAGTCGTTTCCAGATAAATAAGATGAGTGGTTAGTAGAAATATTCTATGATAAGTGATTTAGTATAAGCATCTTATAATCATACACAATTCGTAACCGTTAGATCAAATATGTTCATGTGAACCACTTAAACAAAATTAAATTGATAAATATAATTAACAGGTGAATTACTAAACGGAAGCCAAAAACCAAAATGACCGTATTTGGAATTTTTGCTTTCTCTCTTATAATATTCTTTTTCTTTTATTTATGGTCACTTCTTTTTCTACTAAAGTGAATTATATTAGCACCCTGACATGCTTCTCAGTGCCTCTCGGCATTGGGGTTTTAGCTACCTTTGACACATAAAAGCTAGTTTGTAATTTGATTGAAATGCGACTTTATTGCAGAGCAGGACAAGAATTGATAAGCCATTAACCGTTCGCCACCTGCTAGAATGCGTGTCATGCCGTCATTGATTGCACCAGATCTTGTGGACAAAATGTTTGATAAGCTTCAGATGTGATAGACGTGATGAAGTTATTTGCTTGGTGGAAAGACGCTTTTAATTAGAATCAGATGCTAAAGACGTCAATGTACTGACCTAGACTGATCAATCTTTTTCTTTCAATAAGAACATATTCATTTTTAAAAAAGAAAGCCAGCTACGGAAAAAAGAAAAAAGGGGAAAAAAGTCCGAAAAGAAAAAAGATACGACAAAGTTTAAGGCTTGGTTCAACCAAAAACCAGTCTTAAAGAAAACCTTAGTTGTCGTCAGCTGTTGTCATCACCACAGTACAAAGAGGAGCGGGTGGGGGTTTCAAGAGAGATTGAGGATGAGAGAGTTCTTTAATTCTTCGAGGATTAAGAAGGATCAAATCAATGGTTTTTAATATAAAGATACAGAAAATCATAAAGTCGACCTATATTTTTTTTAGAGTATATATCTCTTTATTTAAGATATGTAGAGCACATGAGAACTCTTAAAAAATAATTTTATTTGATTCAGCCTCTTCTCTAATAATAAATATAAAATTAGCTACACAAAATCCTCAAGTAAATAATCAAAATATTTTGATCAAATATGCTAATAAATAATAAAAGTAATGTGTCTAGCACAGTGATAGCTGTAATGTTTACTTCCGTTGGCACATAAACAATCACTTTAAAAATTTACCTTCACAATCAATATAACAATACAAATAAAAAAATTTAATTTACCAAAACCTACCTTGACTACCATACTTTTTGTATCCCAAACTCATGGTGTAACGCTGAATTTGGTAGAAAATATGTTTAAACTCATGTTGCAAGAGACGATGAATGTTTCAACCGTAACGAATCCAACATCCAAGGTAGTAAAGTTCTCGAATAATCTACTAGTATAAAACAAAATAGGAAGGAAGAATCGTGTTGTACATTTTACCACACAGGTACCAGTTCACGACATTATTGACTTTCATGACATATTTATCGTTATGTATATACAATTTTGGAGTTTTGTCATAAATCGGTGACATATTTGTTGCTACACAAACGAATTGATACATTGAGGTATGACGCGTGTTGATAATTTTGTTACTATTGGTTAATGAATTGTGCCAAAACTTAACATTTATCATTCAAACATTAATGAAAATATTATTATGTATGGATATTAAAATTTGTGACTAATTTATTTTAATTAATAATTTTTTTTAAAGTTAATTGATATTTGTAGAATATAACTAATCTGTCATATATAGGCCTATTAATGGGTTAGGTTATCCACCCAGGCCTGAAATTTGAAAGGATTTGGATAAAAATATTAGGCCCAAAAAATGGGTCTAGACAAAAAAATGGACTCGTTTAAAATATGGGTCGGGCTTGGGATTGAACATTTCAAGCCCGGTCCATTTTTAAGTTTATAATATTTTATATTATATTAATGTAATTTAGAACATATTAAAAAAATAAGTCTATGCTAAATATATAATACTACTCTAATGTAAACATTAAAATAATGTTAAGATGACTATATAAAAAATTTTAATAAATAAAATATGTATAGAATTATTAAATATTAAAATAAAATCATATATATATATATTAAAAATAACATAGACGGGCCTAAAATGGGCTTGGATTAGTCTTTTACAAATATGGTCGAGCTTGAGCAAAATTTTAAGCTCATATTTCGGGTCAGTCCGAGCTTAAATAAGTATAAAGTATATTAGTATCATGTTTAGGCCCAGCCTGGCTTATGAGCACTTGCAATCACATGATTTTTATGTTATTTTTCGACTAAACTCTGATCTCACATTAAGATTTATGTTAAACATTTATTTTAAATTATTTTAAGAAAAAAAAAAGACTTTGAAATATTTTATTTCAGTATTTAATAATAAATTGATTTATAAGAAACATAAGAAACTAACATAAAATTTTTTATTTTATAAAAATAGAATTCAAAAATTAAAAATAAAAAGACAAAAATGGATATCCTCTACTCCTACCCTTAATAAAAAATAATTAAAATAGTAATTCAAAAATTATCATTTTTATTAAAAATTAAATTGTAAAAATTTGAAGTTAAATGGAAACTTTTAGTTAACAAATAAAATTTAAATTTAATATTGAGGATGGTGGTGTGCCTTTAGAAGCAAATCCAGATTATAAGCCTAATCCAACTCTTAAATTTTCACTTGAATGGAAATCTTGGGTCCAAATTTTTTGGGTCTGAAATTCTTGATCCAAACTTCAAAATGCAATGGACATTATTGATCAATTATCTTAAACATGAACTAACAAAAATGAAGTTTTGGCGCAGGTCATGCTCTTGCTCTGCCAGTTTCTTTCATTTTTCTAATCTCAAGAATACATCTGTTTATGGATAGGGAACCCGATTTAGACAAAAATATTAAGTTCGAAAATAATTTGGGGTAAAAAATTTAGACTTATTTAAAATATGAGTCGGATTCAGATTTAAATATTTAAAGCTCGAATCTAGTCCGATTAAGTTTATAATAGTTTATATATTATTTAATTTATAAGATATTAAAAAATAAACTTATATTAAATATATAATATTATTTTAACATAAACATTAAATTAAATTAATGTTAAGATAGCTATATAAATATTTAATAAATTAAAAAAATAAAATTATTAAATATTAGATTAAAATAATATAAAAAATTTAAAAATAATATAAATAAGCTTAGATTAATTTTTTACAAATATAGATAATCTTAAACAAAATTTTAAATCTATATTTCGGAATGGACTAGATTTAAACATGTTAATATTATATTTAAATCTGAATCTCAACCCAGCCCTACTCCACCCATACTCAACTTTACTCAAGAATCGATAATATTTTGCCAAAGAAGCTACTGATTGGGACCTTGTGTTTGGAGCAGTCTGCTGGAAACGGCTTGATTTTCGAGGATAATTTTCCGGTGTTAAAGGGGATAATTGGTAAAAGGTTGCAGACTGAAAGAAGAGGTGACTAGGGACTTGGATGGAGGCCGGTTGGGAGAAGCCTCCTGAGAGGTGGCACCAGCTTAATTCGGATGGTGCTGCTGTTGCAGGTGGTGTTATCCGACCGAGATTATCGGGGACGTTGGGTGCAGGGGTACACCAGAAGCACTGGGGTGTGCTCTGTGCAGGAACCACAGATCTGGTGTGTGTCTGATGCTCCAACTCTGGCGTGCTGCGGGATGACGGACTGCCAGCTTCTTTCTTTTGGTAACAATCAAGCGTTTCCAAGTATTAAAATAGTAAGCCTTTTAGACATTCTTTCAACAAATAAGGATTGTGCCTATATGATAAAATGATGTGAGCTCCCTTCCAATTCCCTGTACGATAAATGATCTGCTCCTGCTCTGCCGGTTGGAGTTGGAAGATAGAAGTAAATATTGGGTATAACTGCTTTACGCTTAAGGACTGCTAAATTTCAAACATCTGCTATTTGCAGTGCTCTGATATAATATAACAGATGGCCTACCATCAGTATATTGCAGTACTGGGGTTGTGGGATTCATATAACCAAAACCGTAGGTTGCTTATTGTAGGGAGTCTCATCTCTTCATTCTCTTGCAATTCACTCTCAATCATTGCTGTACTATGGTTACCATTAACATTTTTGAAAACTTTGTATGTGCGAAACTAACTTCTTATAAGAGCTCAAGTAAATGAGAGCTTTATCCCAGAATTGGAACATTTCTCAGGTAATCTTTTGGTAGGGCTGGTTCATGCATCAATTCTTAAAAGGTGACATTCAACAGTGTTCTCACTGCATCCTTTCTCTTACCCAACAATGCAACCACTTTTCTACTAAAAGTTGCAAGCAACTCATGACTTGGCCACTTAGTGATGATACCAGTGCAATTTTTTATTCAATGAAGTAGCTTGACACTAAAGGTGACAGCTTCAGTATTCTTTTTACAACTGCATAGATAATGGTCTATTTCCAGTCTTTAGAGTGTAATGGTTGAATGTGCTGATTCACCATAAATTATGTACACTGAATACTGTTTGCAAAGTGAAAATATACAAAGGAATAAAGTTAAAGACAAGCCTTGCCTTAGGATTTTGTTGGCAAAAGGGGATCTGAGGATAAAGATTTATTTTGCTTTCCTCTCAAACTTGCCAAAATCCAATATGACAGACCTGCAGAGAAGAAGCTGAAAAACCAAGCATTGTTGTATATGACAACAAAAACATCTGAAACCGACGATAGAATCCCCACCTTTTGCAAGAATCCTGGGATTACTGGCAAAATCCCAAATACTAGAGCTGCCATTGCTGCCAAATTGAAGCCTCCACAATAGTAATAAGCCCCACCGGGACTTGAAGAATACAAGTCCTTGATGCTTAAATCCGTTTGATGAATAAGATAATAATCTGCTAAGACTATGCCACCTATTGGACCCAACAAAGCAGAGTATCCCACTAGCCATGTATATACAAAGCTCTCACTAGATTTTAGTAGTCTCCATGGCTGAAAAGCAATGCCAAGCAAAGCAGTGAGCAGAGCCCCTCTTCTGAATGTGAATAGAGAAGGGCTTAGATTGACCAATGCGTTTGCTGGGGCAACCACGTTGGCTGCTATGTTGGTTGTGATGGTGGCTAGGCTTATTCCTAGAATGGCTAAGATGGTTGTTGTGAACCCTCCAATTCGGCCAAGAAGTTGAATTGGATTAGAGATCACTTGGCCGAAAATTACTGTAGTAGATGATGTCACAGCTAGGCCAACAAATGTAAATGCCCCCATGAAGATTGGAAGGCCAGCCTGACCAATAATTTGATCCCTCTGAGTCTTGGCAAACCGAGTAAAATCAGGAATGTTGAGTGCTATAGTAGCCCAGAAGCTTATATTTGCGGTGAGTGAAGGAAAAAACAAAGACCAAAACTCAGGGGAAGATAGCCTAGAGGATAAGGATAACATGTGGCCTAAACCATTAGCCTTGACATAAGCCCAAATAAGAAGAATGGATGTTAGTATGATCAGAATTGGAGCCGAGTATTTTTCAAGGTCTCTAATTCCTTCCATTCCCTTCCAAACTACGGCCAACTGGACCGACCAAAAGGCAATAAAACAAGCAAATTCAAGAGGGGAAGTGCCAAGCCATGGTAAGAGTTGAGAAAAGGAAGATTGTTTAATGGAATTAGGGAGAAGGAGGAAAATTGCCTCACCTCCAATCCAACTCTCTATCCCGTACCACCCACAACCAACCAAGGCTCTAAGCAAAGTAGGAACATGGGCACCACGAATACCAAAACATGATCTCGCCAAGACAGGGAAAGAGATTCCGTATTTGGTGCCAGGGTGACCCGTGAGAACCAATGGCACTAACAAAATCATGTTGGCAACAACAACAGTGGCAATCCCTTGCCACCAAGCCATCCCGAGATCAACAAGACTACCAGCCATGTAATAGGATGGGATACCAACAACAAGACCAATCCAAAGACTGGCCATTTCCCACCAGTGGAAGTTCCTTTGACTTGGGGTTGTCGGCTTGAGATCATCATTGGTGAAAGTTTGGTCAGGTTCAAATTCATCAAACTTTGCTCCAACACTTGATTGACCTGAAGATGCCATTGGAGTTAAAGTAGCACATCTTTTGGGAAACGATTGATAAATATGATAGTGGGAGGTCTTGATTGTGGCAGTTTTGACAGCTGAGAACAAAGAAGTGGGGGCATGGCGTGATAGTTTTGGATTCTGGGGGAGTGCAGAGTAAAGAGAAAGGTGGGGATGGGGATGGGGATGGAGATGGAAGCTAATGTATCTGGAAGCCATGAATCCCAACAACTCTCAAAACCAAATACAAAAGAGTTTGAGGCTCAGAATCCGTGGGGTATGAGTTGTTTGGAGATAGATAAGAATTGAGTGGCTAAAATTTGCCAAGCATTGCTCTCTCAATTTCATTTGTGCGTACAGAAATGAGATTCCTTGTTCTATGAGTTTACTTGGTAATTCAAAGTCTTCCATTAGTAATTCAATTATTTGTTTTCTGATTCTGAATCTAAAGATAATAATAAAAATTAGAAGAAAGTGGATTATTTGTTTGTCAATAATGCATTCTCCCGCTTTTGATGAGGAAATAACATGGTTGAAACTTCAATATGTTATTTGAATAACATGTACATGCGGTGAAGTTACGACATAGACTTGGTCAGTGACGCGAAATAAATAAATAAATAGTTTGTAAGATTTAATTAAGAGGTGAATTCCACTTGTAGAGAGTCAACAAGAATATTCATGTAGATATAGTTTTTGTATTGTTTAGTTGCAGCGATTGGATCAACGTCATGCAGAGTCCTGGGTCAAAACTCTTACTCCTCCCTCCATACCAACCTCAGTTTATAATTTTCCATTAGGCCTTATATATGATTATGTCCTAAAAGCCCTGTCCATATATCATAATATTAACGAATTTGAATATAATTTACATACATATTTTTTACTTTACAACATTATATCTAAAATAAATATTTATTTTGATAACAATATTAAACACGTAAAACTTTTGAACACGTTCTAAAAGAACTTTTCAATCTCAATTATACAAATACATATATATATAAATTGTCAACAACCGTAGTTAAATGGAAGCACAAGGCATGGATATTATTTGGATCCTCGCCCTATCACTTTTCAAGGGTAGAGAAAGGAATTATTTTCAAAGATAACAATAATATTTTGATAATGGTTTGTAAAAGGTTGCAAGTTAAAGGCCGTTTCCAAGATAGAATATCCTTCTCGTACAAGGGATCAACAAATTTAAATAGATTAATAGGAGAAGAAATGGAGTAATTTTGTGAAAAAATTCAAGGACAGATTAAAAGATGGCCCAACTTTTAATAATATTAAAGTTTTAATGAAAGATTTGGTTATAATAAGATAAACATAAAAAGATAAGTTCAGGTAAAGAAGCAATTAATATGGACATCAACTTCAAATGATTTTTCTTATAGATTCGTGTGGAGTTTCAAGAAAACATACACATGTTGCAATTTCATATTTTCTACTGTTTGGATCACTCAAAATCGATGTAAATAACAATATTAATTTGAGTTTTAAAATTATGTAAGTGTTGAGTAATCTTTTTTTTTTGTGTAGAATTGTATTTAATGTAATTTTTAATATGTTATTTTAATTAATGTTATTACTAAAATATATATACTTATTTTTTTAGTTTAAACATTATATTAATAATACTTTTTCCTTATTTATTGAAAAAGAAATATGAAAGTAGAAGATTACATTATATGTAATATAATAATAATAATAATATTGATAATGGTTCATAAAAATATTTAATGTGTAAACACGTTGAATTATCTATTTAAAATAAACTTTTTTTCGATGATGATATTTTTTATTTATTTTAATGTTGTAAGTGGCTTAACAATATTTTTACTTTGGTAGGATTATATCTAAAACAATTCTTAATATGTTGCTTTAATTAGTATTATTGATAAAATAATTATAATTATTTTTTAAATATTATATTAATAATATTTTATCATATTTATTAAAAAATATAAATGTAGTTAGAAAAGTGCTACATCCACAATTAGATTATATGTCCATTGTCCATATTGAGATGCAGGCAACACATGATAGATTACTTTTAACTTAGGGTTTGGGAATCAAGCAATAAAGAGTATGAGCGAATTTAGAAGAGGACAGATTGGGACCTGCTTGACCTCCTTCAAATGAAAATATCTTATAAATGATTCTTCAAAAATAATGAAATCAAACTTTTTAAACCATATAAAAGATTTATAATTCATTTCTTACTGGATTAAAGGGATAATTAAATGGATGTAAGAGTAGCATGTAGAGAGCGGTGACTTAGCCTTGATAAAAAACAAGAATTGGACTGCTAAATGCATACATGTATGTAGACAAGGTAAGGCAGCAGCAGATTGTATGGCTAAAAAAGGGAGTTCAATACAATCCAGGTCTTGTACGTTTTAATAATCCACCTATAGCTGCTGACCCTGTGGGTTCTGCATTGTAATGTTAATTGTGACTTGAGTATTTCTTGATTGAATAATCTACTACTTTTACCCCCAAAAAACATTAATTTTGCCAAAAGTTGTGTCTATATTTAACAAAACGTGCTTGAAGTGAAAAGAAGGAAAAGCAATAAAGAAGATATCCACAACCAAATTGAACTTAAAATGATAGATCTACAAATCTGGGTAACAATTCATCACAAAAAGAAAAATGGGTTTATTTAATTAGTCCTATGAATTAAACAAATAGAAGGGAGTTTTGTTTCTTTATGTAAACCGCCCATGTGATTGATGGACCCATGAAAACTATAAAACAAACTCCACCCAATCACTTTGCTTTTCTTTTTTATAATTTCTTGATTACAATGTACACCTTACAACTATGCAATAATTAACATTTCTCAATTCTTGCATTATTGACCTTTCTTCACAACATATAGAGAGAGAGGAATTTGTTGTTAAAAGGGACCCAATTCCAAAAGCCAAAACTTACTTTACTTCCCCCTCCCCCCCCCCCTTTGTTTTTTTTTGGGACTCCCCCTGACCAAATTATGATACCCTGCATAAAGGAGGTAGAACAATTTGACAAATTCAAAGACCCCCAAACAATTGTATTCTTTTTTTTCTTTTTTGGTGATAAATAAAGAAATGGGTACTCTTTTTTTTTTTAGTGGAATTTTTAGGAGCCAAAAGGTGCACGGTGAGGGATTCCTTTCCTTCTCCTTGCACTTGAAGGAGGTGGGGGAGGCGTGGGCGGGTAAATGTCTTGTTGTGAGCCTTCACGCAATTCTTCTTCTTCCTTTGATATGCTTTCTCTTCTAGTTCTATCCATTACCACCACCTCATTCTTAGCCTCTAAGCTAAAACTTGCATTCCCATTTCTCTTTATTCCTACAAGCTAATTTCATATTAAAAATGGGATTAAAATTATAATTCACCGTTTTAACTGCTTAAAACCATGACTTAATCCAACCACAATTTATACACTTGTTTGAAATATCAAACAACGTGGAGCATTGGCCAATTAATATATCTTAGGGAATATCATATAATCATGATTGATGATCAATGCGGTGGTAGTTGGGATGATGATGCTTTTATATATGGGAAACGAATGAAGAAAATCATCATGTTATACTATATGTTATATATGAAGGTTGATGGTAATGTAACCATATATACATTTGATGGGTGGTGAATGGTAATGGTGATGATGATAATTAATGAGAAGAAAGGATGAAGAGATATGATGTAGATAGAGAAAATGCTATTTACCTTACATCCCAAGGAACAAAAGCGAAATGGGTCCAAGAGGCTTCTTCCACAGATTTCGCAGATATGAGCTACACCTTTTCCAGATTTTGGTTGAGGCCTCTCGTTCAGAAATAGAACCCTGGCACTGTTTATCACATATGTTTGAACCCCACTTATATCCAATACCTTTTGAATCTCTGTGACCCTCACTACATCATGATATGAAGATCTCCTTATCTGAATATCAAAACCCAAAAGAAAAGCCAACAAACAAAAGGTTTTAAATTATGTACATTTATCAGAAAATAAAATTTGTTAATTCCCATACATAGAGTTTACCTGAATAACTTGATGATCTTTGTGTTTAGAAGAGCGGCAATAAAAGCAAAACGCATCCCCTTTACAGTCTAAACAATACATGTTACATTCACCCCTAGCTGCATCTCCATGTGTTGTGCAAACTGTGAAAAAGGCTGTACTTAGCAATGACTCTAGCCATGGCGGCACCGCCATTGTCCCCTATCTCCACAAAACCAAAGAAAAAGGATAATGAGACAAAGAAAACCAAACCAGCGAAGAAGAATGAACAAGAAAGAAACAAGTAATATTGGGGCATTGATGGCAATGCCATTACCATTGATAATCGAAGCAAAGCAGTGGGATTTTGCCAAGGAAATGTATGAAGCTGGATTAATTTTTGCTTTGACGATAATGGAAGAGAAAAATTTAAGATCAAAAGCCAAAGAAAGAGAAAGAAAGAGAGAGGGAGAGAGAGAAAGAGAAAGAGAGAGGGGGTAATTAAAATGAATTTGCAACTTAGAATTCAACCAACAAAGCAAACGCCTGAACTAAGGGACAAGGCTCATAAACAAATGCAGCGAAGTAATGTGGGGGAGTTTGGACGGCGGAGATCAAAAGTGGTGGCTGAAGTTGATGTAGAACCGCTGGATGGATGGACAAGGATGGGTTTGGCGCTTACGCTACTTTTGGTTCTTTGTTTAGCGTCTTTACGTAGGCAGAAGGTCGGTCATCGGCCATTGCCTACGCAATTCAGCCTTCCAATTGAATATAGCTGTTCACACATGTTGATCACCACCTACCTTTGTGCCACCTGTGCAACCTTCCACCTGGCTTAATCACCATGGCTTGTTTTAAATAAGGTGGGGTCCCATCCTTTTGAGAAGGATATATCTTTCTACTAATGGCATTGCCAATGATGATGGCCTTCTCATAACTATTCTGAAACTAATTGGATTTTGTATCATTATTTCTTGTTAAAATTTTTTTAACTAACTATTTTTTTATCCAAAATTTTCAGTAATTAATTGTTTGATTCAAGTAGTTAACGAGTTTAATTGTATTTCTTAAAAATATTTTTTTATTTTTAATTGGCCTTGAAAACTAAATTTAAAATTTCATCTTATTTATAAAAAAAATAGGTAATAAATTTAATTATTAAACTATGTATGCTTTTCTGGCAAAAAAAAGACTATATATGCTTTAAACATAATGTAATGTTTAAGATTGAAATTAATATATGATACCTTTCTACAATTTATCGTATTAAGTAAAATAAAATAGCCAGTTGTTTAATTAAAATAATAAATATTAGGTTACAACATGTTAATAAAAAAATCTAACTTTGATAGAAATAATAAAATTAAAACGTTGAAAATTATAGTATTATGAGTATAATTTTTTAGATTTTTTTATAATTTAAAATGGTAAAAACACTCTCATATTAATTTATTTTCTTTTATTTTTAAAATAAAAAATTAATGTTAGATACACAGTTATACACATTTTTAACATCACAAGTATAATTAAGAAGTTCTCATTTGTTATATATATATATATTTATATGCATATATATATATATATTTCAATTTCTTTCTTTTTTTTGTAAAAACACCTCCCTAATCTTTCTAATTTTGATGCTGACTAAATTGGTCTCTTAGAAAAATCAAAATAATTTAATTTATGTCAATTTTGAAAGTGGGCAACTAAAGACAATTAATCACAACAATTGATATTTTCTTAATTGTACATAATTGTTATTGATATAATAACAAATTAAGCTCTTAATGTTTACATATTCTATCAATTTGGTCTTGATACAAAAAATTATCCTAAAAATTGTATAATTTTTAAAAAAAATCTAAAAAAAAAGAATATATAAAAAAATTAGGTTAAAAATATATATAAATAGATAATATATGTAAATTTTGAGGGCTAAATTTGTTATTATACCAATCAAAATTGTGTAAATTTGACGAAAAATATTAATGTCGTGATTAATTATCTTTAAATGATTACTGACAAAGATTAAATCACTCCAATTCTTTTTTTTTAAAACTAATTTATTTAATATAAAAATTTTTAAAAAAATCACCGAGGTCTTTTACCAATTTTTTTATTATACCATTCGTCCCCTTGTTATCACCCCCACTTGAGCCCCCTTTTTCAAATAATTCTCCTATATAATATAGTTGTAGAGTCCGCCGGCAGTACAGTGCTAACTTTTGGTGGTTCCAGCGGTAGCACAAAATATATAAGGAAAATATCTTTAAGGAATTAAAATTAAATCATTCATATATTATGTGATTTATTAAAGTATGAAGATTAGAACATGAGATGATCTGAGATTAAAAAGAGATTCATAATCTTTACTGCCCATCACTACGGATAACATAACCTTATTTTTCAGCCTTACTAATCAAATTTAATTTATTTGCTATATGAAATTATTTTCATGCATATGGCATTCCTGTTAAAGATAGGTTTGCCTTTTTAGCATTTTGTGAGAACAAAATAAAGGTTGAGAAATATTTGTAGAAAAGAAAAAAGGCTTTGAATTAGGGTTTATTATTTTATAATATCTTATATTTGGTTAAATTAGTGTTACAAACCAACTTAAAATTAACTCAGTTAAAGAAATTATCAGATAGCATTACTCGTACTAAATGCTCATATCTTTGGAGGGCCCTCCCTAAGGTACAGCCCTTATTTCGGGAGAATTTAGCTTGGTCGGTAGGAAATGGTTATACCATTCCTTGATGGAAGGATTCATGGATTTCAACAATAGGTCATTTGATAATGCAAATTCTTGCTTATGCTAATCTTGATTTGGATTGCTCTTTTAGTGAAATGGTTACACCGGATGGAACTTGGAATCTTGACCTTTTTTGCATCTAGTTGTCGAGGGATGTGGTCAGGCAAATAGTAAATATTTCACCTCTGCACCATTCATCAGGATCAGATAGGGTTATTTGGACACGTACGACATGAGGGTCCTTTTTTCTTCGAAGAGCTTTCTGGTCTTTAAAGGAAAATTCTTGGAATTCTAGAGATGATTCTGAGAGAGCACATGGAAATATCAAAGGCCGTAGAGAGTCAAATTTTTACTTTGCTTAGTATCTAAGCACAGGCTACTTACTAATATGAAGTGTACTAGGCGGGGAAATGGGCATAACAGCTCTTGCTCATTATGTGAACATGAAACAAATGATTCTCTTCATGTGCTTCGAGATTGTTCAGAAGCGAAGGAAGTGTGGATGCATATTGTCCCAATTGATCAATAGCACAAGTTGTTTTCTGGGACTCTACAAGATTGGTTAACTTCTAGCCTTAGTTGTCACACAAGGTTGCCTGGGTAAGGGGTAATTTGGTCTTGTCTTTTAAGGCTAATTGCTTGGCGCGTCTAGAAGAATAGGAATTTGTTTATCTTTTAAGGTAGTACCTATAACACTCTTGAGATTGTTAAAGTTTCCTATAGTTGGGCACAACAATATGAGTTAAGTCATAATGAATACAAGCAAAATGAGCAAACTTTTGCTACTTGAGCACCCTTGACAGGTAAGTGGATACACTTATTCACTAATAGTGCAGTGGATAGAGGTTCTAAAATTGGTTCTGTTGGTGGAGTATTGCGTGGCCAAAATGGAAATTGGATCTTGGAGTATAATCACAACCCGGGAAAATGCACAGTTTTTGAGGTTGAAGTATAGGGTATTTTTTTATGGTATACTTATTTTGCTTAGCAAAGGTTCTAAAAGAGTTACGATTCAGATCAATAATCTGGAGGTGGTCAAAGCCTTACAAGGTAGTATGATGGTAGATTCAAGAATCATAGTACTAAGGAGGGTCCAACAGATTATGAGAACTGAAGGATAGTGGTGGATTAGATATGTTTCTAGGGAAGTTAATCAAGTTGTTGATTGTTTGACTAAGCTGACTTTAGGATGGAAGGCAAGCTTGCAAGTTTATGACGATGCCCCTAATGAAGTCTTTAAAGTTCTACAATAAGATAAAGCTAGCGATGCTCTCGAACAATTTTGATGTAACTTTGTAATTTGTTTATCACCAAAAAAATATTAAAAATAAATTTTAAAAAATTAATAAATATAGATGTTTTTACCTTTTATTATTTTTATATAAAATCTATAAATATTCGAAGTATGGGGATTTAAGTTACACTTCAACCAAAACTTCATTATTTTCTTAAATAAATTTTGTTTTTCACCTATATAATGTGTCATAATGTAATTATTATAATTCATTTTATTGAAGTGAATATTAAATTTAGTGTTGCCAAAAAAGTTAAAAGTAAAATTTTAAACAAAGACAAAATTGAGATTAAAATAATAATTAAGTATTATTTTTTTTAAAAAATTACCTACTTTTCATTTTTAGAAAAACAATATATCCATTTTTAATTTGAAAAAGAAATATCCTGATTTTCATTTATTTAAAATATCAATATGTTGAATGTTCAAAAAGATCATGATGAAAAAAGTCGTTTCATTTACATCATTGTTATACCAAATTTTAGTTTATATAAAAGAAATAATCTAATCCAAATTTTACAAAAGAAAATAAAACAATGATAGGTAGTTAAAATAATTGGTTAAAACATGTTTCAAGTTCCAATAATTTTACTTTATTTTGATAGTTATATGACAAAAAAAATTTAACAGTATTAACAATTGAATCTACATTTTTAAAATTTTAAAATATATAAACTAAATTTCTTGAAATGAGATTAGAGAAATTAAATTTCAAATTTATGAATTGTAAAGAGATTTGACTCATATTTTAACCAAAATAATTTTTGAGAAAAAAATGAGACATGTAAATATGTAATTGGCTTTTGAGATAATAAAAAATGTGCTTCAGTGTGATCAAATTTATATTCTCCTGCATTGATAATAATGTCGATATCAACTAAACTAAGATTCAATTGGTACGGATGTGATGAACTCTAACTTTATATGTATATTCTTGATAAAAGTAGGTAGGGATTTTAATGGAAAATTGAAATTATGTGGTAAAAACAAACAAGATATTAAGAAGAGAAAGAAGAACGAAAGTTTTTTCCAACACATCAAACACCATATCTTAAGGACTTCGTCAACAAATGCTTTTCTTGATGCGCATGTTTTGAAGATGGCAATATTCAATGTGACTTGGTATATTAAATTCCAGAATTCCTCTCCAAAGGTAATTATATTATATATTCTTTTGAAGCTAGTAACACGCATTTGTGATAGAAATCATGAATATAAATATATGCATATAATATAAATGATAAATAAAATATTTTAAATTAATATACAAATATCATATTCATATAATAATCCCAATAAAGGAGAAAGACAAATTCGCAACAACTGTAACACTAGAATAATTTAGAAACAATTTATCATCATAATCAAAATGCTAAAAAGTACATTCTTGACTCACTATCATCATGCTAAACTCACGATGAACTTTGGTTAACCAAGAAACTACCTCTAAGAGCCCTAATAGACCCATCACATTGGTAATGGACAAAAGGCTAAATCTAAGAGTCTATCATTCTCCTCATCATTTGAAATTCGAATTTTACAAACACCATCATCGTACTCTATCATGGTAAAGCCCTTTGAAAATGGTTATATAGCGGCACCCTTGATAAAACTCATATATACACTAGAACATGACTAGAAATTAAAAACTAATACTAAAATTAAAACTACCATTACTTTTAAGAAAAAACAGAATAGACAAAATAAAACCACAAAAAAAATGTGGACAAAAACCACGATAATTTGGATTGAAATTAAAAAAAAGTAAAATTAAAGAATATTGTTGAAGAAAGTTGCGATTAGCAACCAACTCAAAAGTCGATACGGCTATAGACAAAACAATGATTTAATTTGATTTGAAAAAGTTGATCGATTAAATTTTTTTTCTATTAAAAGATGGAGCGAAATTTGAAGATATTGAACCCCATGTCAGGGTGTTCACTGTCCCAGATGTGGTATAGGTTCGAGTCGCGTTAGTGCGTTGCTGTTAAGACTTTACCCTCCTCTTATATTTCACCAAAAAAAAATTGAGGATATTAACATAAATATTTTGTATATAATTAATTCGCTTTACTTTGGTAAAAATATAAATAAAATTAATGTTTTAACCTTTTAGTAAAATAATAAAAGCAGATTGTTTGGCTAACATGAATGTTGATATTTTGTATCCAAATTTTATTATGCGAGTATGTGTGAATTTTATTTAAATTTGAATATATTTTGATTTTTGATTTTTAATTTCATTATGTTTTGTAAAAGAAAATTTAATCCCTAGACAAAGAGACTTAATAGTTCATAAAAATATTATTAACTTAAACTTTCCACGTGCCTCTTTTAAAAATTTTAGTAACTATTTTGAAGGATATTTTTAGTAATTATTAAAAAAAAACAGAAAAAGGAAAATTGACATCATAGCATAGCTAGCACTAATTACATGCATATGATAGTGAATTGTATAAGGTTCAACTTTGGTTTTTCAATTGGCGAAAGCATGAGATTTTTGAATTTTATATTAATAAAAAAATAGAGAAGGAAGAGTGGGATGGGTTTGTGTAGGAATCAAGGCTGGCAAAATGGGAATGTGAATCATGGCAAGCTCTTTTTAGTTGTAAAATCATGAATTAATTAATTTGCATGTTATCATTGATTATCATCCAATCATAAAATATTCCATGTTACCCTCAGAATCTAGAGTTAGATCAAATAATTGCCCAGCATATCATATGAACCCACATGCCGTTTCTTGATTCAATTTTATTTTGAAACTGAAAATGTAAATGCTAATAAAGCAAAAGATTATTGTCAAATTTGTATAACCTCATGACCTTCGAGCTACCAAGACTGTGACTCTGATTTTGACATTTCAATTCCATAACCCCACTAATCTCCCTGTTCAATTCAAATTTTCATTTTCACAATGTTATGGAACTTCATATTACTCCCATTATAGATTAAACCTTCGTAATTTCATCCTTTTGTTTTATGAAAATGAAGAAATTAATCCTTTTTATTTTTAAAAAAATGTCTTATGTTCATTTCTCCCTTCCAAGCATTGGAAAACTGCCCATTTCCAAGTTGAGTTTTGTACCAATGTGTCTATTTCTCGATGAAAATGATAACCCAATTGTGGTCCTCCTAAAAGCGATATTGTCCCATCCTCAAAACAAAGCAAATTGAAGGGACTTTTCAACTTGTTATCAAATCAACACAAACAAAGGACTCAGTTAACTAAAGTAATTCATGTATATGCTTCACATGTTATATTTCTTCTTCTTCTTTTATGACAACCATACAGATCATTATGTTTTCTTATGCGATTTACAATGAGCATGAAAATGAAGTAAATATGACAAATTTGGGTGCTTAATTTTGATGGACCACCAACATAATTGTAAAGTGCAAATTTTTGGCATATTGTAAAATAGCCCCTCAAAAAGGGACTTCCATGTCTTTTGACTTCAGTTTCAAAAAGTACTAATAACTGTGTCTATTGTCTTTATACCTGACAAGATTTAGTGATTATCCCATGCCACCATTGGAAACAATAGTACAGCAGCTTTTTTCAATGTTTGAAAGTCACTTTTTATCTTAATTTATTTTAATTCAAAGTTGGCTTCTAAGTACAAATATTATGGACATTGAATTGTATTTTATTCTTTCTATTAAAAAATAATAAATTAATTCATGTATATTAGATAAAAGAGAAAATTAATTATTTTGTTAAAAATTTTATTTATTTTTATTTTTAAGAGCTAGTCCTTAAACATCAGCGTGAGATACAATGACAAATCATGTGTCATTGTCTAGTTATTCCGTCATGCATGTTAGTTTTTAACAGTATAAATAGATGATATTTTTAGTGAAAAATATCAATTTGTTATTTGATCTAATGTGCAAAGTAATTTATTTTCTAATAGAAAAAGCAAAATACAATTTTTAGTGACAAACCATAGACCTTTATGATATTTTTACTTTTATATATGTGAATTCTTTTCAAATTTATTTTTATTTTAATTAACTTATTTAAAAAATTGGATATTTAATCACATTATTAAAAAAAAAAAGGTTGAACCAACATAAAATCACCTTAATCGGTAAAAGTGAATTCAATTGACAACCTTAAGTTTAATAAATTAAACTCCATCTTATTTATTAACTAATTTTATATTAGAAAAATCCCTAAAGTTAAATTCAATTTAGTACAATTCAAAAAATTTATAATTCTTAATAAAAAATTTATGCAGGCAGTGAATTTTGATTTTAACTAATTTGATGTTTTATTTTTTTATTAATTAGTTAAGTTACCAAATAAAATATAAAGTATACATGTTTATTAAGATTATTTTCTTTTATTTATAATAGGAACTATCAAACTTGTAGGTAGTTTGAATGGAAATATCTCAAATAAACAAAATAATTTAAATATTAAATTTAAAATAATTTAAGGGTAAATTATCAAAACAGTCACTTTTATTTATCTCGAGTTATATTTTAGTCATTTATGTTTGAAATGATACGTTTTAGTCACTTACGTTAACGTGTTGTAACATTTTAATCATTGAGCCGTTAATTTTCGTTAACGGTGTAACAGTAAGCTGATGTGGCACGTTAAATCATCATTTCATACAAAAATTTTAGGTTAACTTATACAATTAATCCCTATATTTTTTGTTTTGAGTAATTTTATTTTATTTTATGTTCTTTTAACTTTTAAAATAAACAAATAAATTGCATTGAGTCGATCTATATTCAATTTTTAATAATGTATTGAATCAAACACGACATTTATCTAAAACTTTATAAGATGCAATACATTAGGAAACATATTGTGGCCTCATCAAAGTCAAATTGATAGAAAAAGAAGCAATTGATGGATGACATCTCTCCTTCCTATCTTCAAGGATAATTGTCACTCACTACGAGAGACTCCACCATTCATGATGTATCTAAATGGATTGATTAAATAAGTAAAATGAATTGATCTCTATTTTAAAGACTAAACTAGCTCATTTACTTCCTTTAAAAAAAATTAAAATGAAGTTATAAGATTAAATTAAAATGACGTTTATAACCCTAATGGCTAAAAAAAACGAAGCTAATGTTATATTATATAGATTTACAAAGATAGAGCAGTTGAACTTTTGAGTCCTTAATGGATGAAAGAAACGTTTAACATCTCCATGCATATGACGTGTCACCTAATCAACCTATTATGGGAAAATGATATCTTATTCTCAACCCTCCAACTAATCTAACGTTCAATAATTAAAGCTGATTTTTATTGCATCATTTGCTATTGATAATTACACCCTAATATCAAACTATTTCCAACATTAATCATTATTTAAGTCATCCAACAATTTCTAAACTTTCTTTATGGACTGTTTTGAAGAGTAAAAAATAAATAAATTTGGGATTTCTTTAGTTGGATAAATTTTAAATTTTAAAATCTATTTTACATTTTGGAATTTTCAAAATTCAAGATTAATTAAAAAAATGAGTACTTTCTTGTTCTTTATTCTTTTACACTTCCTTCAAAATCCAAATAATAAATATTTAACTTTGTTAGTATTCGATAATATGTTTTTAGGTTGTTTGGACAATAAATCCAGTTTCTTTAGGGATAGTTATTTGTTTGATTTATTTAAATTTGTTGAGTCATGGGCTCCTTTTCTTTCTCTTTTCAATTGTGATGTACGGTTATAAAAAGTTATTCTCTCCTTCAATAATTGATATATATTCAATTCTTTTCAAAATTTTCTTTACCTTACAAGCTTTACCTATGGTATATCATCAACAAAGCTCAAATTTTTTTGAATTGGACTGTTAGGCGAAAGGTTTTTTACAAAAATAAAAAATACTAAATAATATAAAAAATTTATTTACCAAAATAATACAAAAAAACAGTTAAAAAAAACAAACCTGAAAGAAGGGGCTGCCACAGGCAGCATCTTTGGTGCCTGTGGCGGAGACGGCACCAATTTTTCGTATTTTGGGCTTTTGTTCGTATTTTTTTCCGGATTTTATTACTTTTAAAAGATATATTATTTTCTAATTTTTTTTATTTTGCATTATTTTAGTACATTATGTTTGAAATGTATTAATTTAGTGTGTTTTTTTTATTGAAAGTAATAAAATTTGGAAAAAAATACAAACAAATGACCGAAATAAGAGTTTTTTTAAAATTTATTTAAAACACACACTAAATGAATACATTTCAAACATAATGTACTAAAATAATGTAAAATTATAAAATTATAAAATAGTATATTTTTTTAAAATAATAAACTCTGGGGGAAAAAATACGAACAAATGGCCGAAATAAGGGTTTTTTTTAAATTTATTTTAAAAACACAGAAAATTAACACATTTCAAACATAATGTACTAAAATAATGTAAAATAATAAAATACGAAAATAATATATTTTTATTGAAAGTAATAAAATCCGGAAAAAAATACGAACAAAGTGTGGAAATAAGAGTTTTTTTTAATTTATTTAAAAAACACACTAAATGAATAAATTTCAAATATAATGTACTAAAATAATAAAATTAGAAAATAGTATATTTTTTTAAAGCAATAAACTCTGGGGAAAAAAATACGAACAAAGGGCCGAAATAAGGATTTTTTAATTTATTTAAAAAACACAGTAAATTAATACATTTCAAACATAATGTACTAAAATAATGTAAAATAATAAAATATGAAAATAATATATTTTTATTGAAAGTAATAAAATCCGGGAAAAATACGAACAAATGTCCGAAATAAGGTTTTTTTAATTTATTTAAAAAACACACTAAATTAATACATTTCAAACATAATGTACTAAAATAATGTAAAATAAAAAAATAGAAAATAGTATATTTTTTAAAAGTAATAAAATCCGGGAAAAAAATACGAATAAAGGCCCAAAATACGAACAATTGGTGCCGCCTCTACCACAGGGTGCCGTCTGGGGCAGGCCCTTCTTTCAGGTTTGTTTTTTTTATCTGTTTTTTTGTATTATTTTGGTAAATAAATTTTTTATATTATTTTAGTATTTTTTTTATTTTTTTGTATTATTTTTGTAAAAGACCCGTTAGGCGAACCTGTTAGTGCATCGGTTCCCAATTCAACCAGTTTGATTGATCTAATTGGTTTGATTGAATAAATTATTTTAAAAAATTTAAACTGGTTCAATCATTGGTTCGATCAATTTGACTGATTCAACCAATTCACGAGCCAACCAATCTAACCCTTTATTCTGGACTGGTACATTAGTCGATTCTTGATACAATCAGTTTGACTGGTCGATCCGATTCTAAAAACAATGACGAAGCTTCATGCATTTAACTAAATATAGTATAAATATTCAAAAATTTAGTTTATACCATAATTTCCACAATTTTAATTTTAAACTCTTGACTTTTAAATTTTAATTTATACTTAAGTAAGTCCACTTTATGACTAGTGCAATTGGTTTAGAGGTGCTTATGGGCCGGGCCGGACCGGGCCCATAAAATTTTTTTGGCCCGGGTCTCCTGGCCCGGCCCGAAATATGGGCATAAAATTTTACCCAGGCCTGGCCCGGGAAAAAAACATAAGCCCGGGCCCAGCCAGGCCCATTTTTTAATAAATACCAAAAATTTATTTTAAAAATTTTAAAAAGTATTTTAAAAATATTTTAAAATTAAAAAATAATAAAAAAGTATTTTAAAAGTATTTTAAAATTAAAAAAATAAAAAATAAAAATATTTATTATATCGGGTCGGGCCGGGCCGAGCCCAGACCAAAAAATGGTGCCCGAGGCCCGGCCCATTTTCTAAACAGGCCTCGTTTTTTTGCTCAAGCCCATATTTCGGGCCTATATTTTTACCCAAACCCTCCCATATTTCAGGCGGGCCGTCGGGCCTCTAAATTGGTTTGACCAGCAAATCAGATCTGATTTTTAGAACCGAATTGGCGGTTGAACTAATTAGGCCACCGGTTTGTTGGTCCAACCAGTTCAATCAATTTGACTAGTATGATCAATTCAACTGTTCCTTCCAGTTCTATTAAATAAAACAAATTTTATAAATTAAATTCAATGCTTAAATTTTCAAACTAAATATTATTAAAAAATTATTTAATTAGTTTTCATATAATAAAATATTTATATATGAAAAAGGTCTCACTTCAACCCTTATTCTGAGTTTAAATAAAAGTAAAAAAGGAAGTACATATTTAGCTTGATAATTACTATAAATATACTAAAAATTAACTTCTGAAAAATAAGATTAGAATTTGATTTAATTTGTATATGCACAAATAAAATTAATTCTCATCTCCATGTATTAAAAAAGTATTAGTTAACTATTAATTTTTAAATCTAAAGTAAAAAACATTAATTTCAATTTGTTTACTTGTTTTAATACTAAAAACTAATTTCTTCTTTCACCCAAAAAAAAGATAATTTCTTCAGCATTTTATATTTTAAAATTTATTATAAATAAAAAAATATTAAAAAGGTATATTCAAATTGAATCAAATAGATAGGTCGCAAAAGCTAAAAATTGGTGACAGCTACCATTGTCACCGCTATATATCTATTTTGTTGTAGTGTAAAAAAGAACCCTCTTAATAAATTTAAATCTGAAAAATAAAGAGACAATTTTTTTAAATAAAAAACTTAAAATGTAGAAAGAGTATAGATGGTAAGCAATAAATTTGTTTGTAAATTAAGATTATATTCTATATAAAATCATGACTTGCAATTTTTATCAACTATAAGAAAAAAGAAAGGAAGAAGAAATGCAATTAAGAAAAGAAAGAAAAGATGAGACAGTGAAAGTAAAAGGTTGGTGGTATCTATGGATGCCATATCCGATAGGTCAGTCCAGCATGATGGTGCCCTTGTCTCAACAATAATTCCAAATATTATTCTGATCATTTGCATTCTTGTGTCCGCCCAACAAACAAGTATCCTCAGTGTTAGCCGTATTGCCATGAAACAAACGCACCTCTTTGTCGGAGTTGTGTATACCCACTACTTGTGCTCCGGTTTTGCAAATTATTGGAAACACATTCATATCATGGTTGCTTGCTTTTACTTATCTCCCATCTTCATCGTCCTTAGCATTTTACAATCGCTCTTGATTTTTATTGAAATATAAAACTATGACTAATAACAATGAATTTCCCCAGAAAATTTAATCAAATCAACAATCCCAAAGCATTCAGTATGAGCACTGTCAGAATCATGTGGTTATGATATTGATGCATAATCACATAAGATGCGCTGCTTTTATGTTCCTCGAATCAATAACGTTGAAATAAAATTAGAATTTTGTTTATACAAATATCAAGGTAAAAATAGAATAACTCATTTAATTAAAAAGTAATCAAAGATTGAGTGAAGTGATAACTTACATTATACGAAAAAGATGTCAAAATAAATAAATGAAATATAATTATAATTCCTAAAAAGAACAACATAATTATATTTTTGTAGAACTTCGATTTAATTCGTTATGATTCTCTAGATAAATTTTATGTTTTCTTTTTCAATATTTTAATTGAATATGAATGAGTGTCTTTGAAAATTAATTTTTTAAGGCAAAAATTAAAAATTTTAAGTTAGCTGTCCCCTACATGTTAGATAAATATATATAATTTAAAATTGTTTCTCATCCTTATGTAATAAAAAAACTCAAAAGACAAAATTAAAACGTTGTTGGAATTTAGGAAAGAGATTGAAAATATAATGATATTAAAGGAAATATCATATCCACCAACTAACAGGTTTTACTTTTTAGTGGTTGGAATGTTGACATCGATAGGTACTTGGGTGGGGGCATGCCCAGATTTGACACATTACTTGAACATATTTTAGACTGATTTATGACACAGATAGGAAAATGGGCAACGATGGCTTTCCTTCATTCATAAAATATTGCTTTTTTATTGGACAAAGCCCCTTAAGATTAAACCCAAATTTGGGCTACATATATGATCCAATTTTAGCCATTTGGATCTGAGTCTATCAATGGACTTTTAAACTATGTCATCACCATTTATTCTACACATTTTCCCCAAGCTGCCGCTGCTGCTGCTGCTGTTGTTTTTACTTCTAACTGCAGGTTTCTCATTGACATGGATTTTATAAGTCTCCAAGTTAGCATTATTCAGTGATAAACCTGAAATTGTTAAATACTAGAACATGAATTCCTTGCATGAACGACATGTTCCTGATCTTGCATTTCATCACAAACTGAATGTCTGCCAAAGCACTTCCTTTCATGCTTGCCTTTTCCATCCACCAATTTCTTGAATTTTTTAAGCAATTTCTGTCTTTTGGAGCTAACTTCGCCACCTTTTGCAACACCAAAGCGAGGCTCCACCATTTTTGGACTGCCTAGCTGCTCTTCTACTCTAAATCCTACACTTTCTCCACCTTCTTCAAAGTCTTGTTCCAGCTGATCCTTGCTCCCCTGGATATACTCTTGCAGCAGTTGATATCGCTTCAGATCGTATCTCAAGCATGCATTGCACCATCTTAAGTAAGTAAGCTCCGTTAATTCATCACTTCTTTCCTTTTGAACTTGTTCATATTCATTGGCAAGTTGCGTGTATTCCTCCCTGGTTATCCCCTCTTCTGCACTCTGAAAACACACGAGTTGGGTCACAGTTTGAGGATATGCGTACTTAAATGAGGAGTCGGATTAGCATAGTACAAAAAGTTTGTTCCTAAAATTAAAATTTACAAACCTTTGAGATTGATGAATGTGAAACCTCTGCTAATTCCAACTTCTTTGAAAGCTCATCTTTCTGATCCTGCAATTGAAGAGTCAAGCATTTGAGGTCCCTCATTTCATCTTCTAGTTTCTTGATAACATTGCTTCTTCCTTGTAGTTCTTCCCCATTTCTTCTAATTTCTGCATCTTTAGCTTGAATCTTCAAATCTTTTTCTCCTATGAGTTTGTCTAGGCCTTTTGTTTTTCTCAAAAGCCTCTTTACTTTTCTCTCAAGCAACCCATTCTGTGATTTCCAATGCTCAATCTGCTCCACAACTCTTACAAATTCCATAACTATGTTTTCGACCCTTTTGTTCTCGGCCTCCATGGATGAAATTTCTCTATCCATGAACTCAACACACAAACTCTCCATCAACAACATGTTCCTAAGCTCCATAAGCACAGATTCTTGTTCTTTAAGATCGACGAAACGAAGAAACTTCCTTTCTAATTCCCATTCTCTCTTTTGAAGCTCTTCGACTCGGGATCTTAGGCCTAAAATCTCTTCTCCATAAGCAATTCTGTTCTGAATTTCAGAACTTGCAATCATGCTTGTAAAGTCAGTACTTGTACAAATATTTTCTCCATCATCTCCACTTGTAGAAGATGTAGGATAAAGTATACCTTCACTTGATCTAAACTGTTGAGGATCAGTTTCCAGGGGACTTATCTGGGTTTCCATTGAAGAAACTTGTAGGTTTATTCTTCTTTTGGCAATGATCCTGGCATAGATAAAACCTGCAACAGAGAGTGCCAAGGGAATGCCAGCTTTAAGAAGCATTGGCTTTATTACTTCAGCTCTTGATGATGAACTTTCCATCACAAAAAAAAAAAAAAAATCAATTTCTGAATTTGAATGTTAAGTCTGATTGTAAGCTCTCTTTCTGTGCAAAACAAGGAAAATTTGGGAAAGGTTTATTAGAGTTGGTATATGATAAATCTGTGCTTAAGTGTTTTATATATAAAGGTATAAAGAGAAAGATTCTTAACCTTTATGTTAACATAACTTTTCTTGGCTTATAGGAATAGGTTAAATGGTGGTTGCTTTTTGACTACTCTAAAGCCTTAGTTCATAACTTCATTTTCATTTTGTCATCTGGAATCTGATTCCTTTTGTGTTGCTTAACCGTTATTTTTCTTTATGTTTAGCCAACTTTCATAATCAGACAATTCACCCATCACACCTTATCATATTCCTTTCAATAAATTTATTAGATTGTTAAATAATATTTGTTGTTGTTTTGAATCAATATTAATGCAATTATTTTTATAACATATAAGAATACTTAAATTCAAACACACTTAATAATTAATACCAATACATGATATTTATGTATGGTGATACCTAAAATTTCATTTTTCACTATCATAACATGATTGTGGATTACACTAATATATATATATATATAAAAGGTCAATGCTACTCTAAGAAGAGTTGAGAGGGTAATTGTAGAGTAAAAATTAAATATATAAAAGGAGATTAAAAAAAAAGGTGCTTTATTAGTGTTACAAGTTTTTTTTTGTATTTTTTAATAAATTTAAAATTTAATTTTTTATACTTTTATTTTTGGGAATTTCGTTATTTTATTTTTTAGTTTTCAAAAATTAAGTCTAATTATTAACACGGTTACATTTGTTGGTGTAACATTTTAAAATAAAAAAAATGCTCACTTGATAGCTATATAACTAAAAAAATGATGTTGCAACGATCCTGAGTTAATAAATTTATTTAGTATTAACAATTAGACTCGAATTTTGAAATATGAAATGTAACACCCTACACTCGACCTAGACGATGGATTTTAATGCAAGACAAAAATTGAGTTGTTAAATGAAAAGTAGAGGGACTAAATTTCTAGAAATTAAAGTAAAAAGACAAAATTCTAAAATTACGAAGAGTGTAAAGACTTATGGCATAGTTTAACCTTAGTGCACCTATGACCAACACTAAAATAATTATTAGGGTAAACTACATCAAGGTTACCAAACTAAAAGTAAGTTTACATTTTAGTCACTTAACTTCAAAAAAGTTACAAAATAATAATTGAACCATCTAAAAATTTTCATTTAAGTCACTAAACTATTTGGGAGTTTTTATTTAAGTCACTAGGTTGTTAAGTTTTTCTTTTTTTTTTAAAGTTTGATGATCGATATGATGGATCAGTCCCTGTTAATGAGTAGAAGAACATAATTTAGATCCAGGTCGATTTGATGGCCAATGTTAGAGACCAGAAAAGAAAATTGTTTGGAATTTAGTTCACAAATTTTTAAATTTGTGATGTTCAAAGTTGTTTCATGAAAAAATTTGTAACAACTCGCCTGACGAAGTCTCTGTATCTGATTATTGTTTGGTGTGTTATTGGTAAAATAAGGATAGATATGAGTAAGTAAAGTGTTTGTTTTGACTAAATATAGGATTCTGTGTGATGCATCATTTGACGAACTCTTTGTTTTAGCGTGTTTTGTGGTTTGGCAGACTTTTCTTTAAGTATTCACCCAACTCAGATGTTTTGGGTGAACTCAGTAAGTTTGCAATTGTTTAGATTTATTTATTATTTAAGTATGGTAATTTGAATTAGTTAAGTTGAGACTTAGTTAAAACAGAATTAGACTACTATAGATGATAAGACTTAAATTAAGTTAAGAGCACTTAATCACGGGAATCAAGAGAGTTAGTGAAATTATCTGATTTTTCCACTAATAATTGTCTCCGAGCTCAAGTATATAAGGATAGCGATGGTCTTTCTGAACACATTTATGTTTTCTTCTTCTTTCTTGATTTTTCGTTGAAAACTCTTTGAAAACTTAAGTTTGGAAAACCCCTTTGAAGTAAGGTTTGCAGCATTCGACTAACTCATACGTTAGTACCAACGTATTGCTCAAGAAGATAACGAAGGTCCAAGTGATAAGGGAAAGGGACCTGCTTTATATACTTGTGTTAGAGTTTTTAATGAGTTCCTTCTTATTTCCATGTACTATAGTTTCTTTATTTTATATTTCGTATAAGGTAAGTATTCTTCCTCTGTAAAGGATGAAAAGTGTGTGAGTGAATAATGAATGAAAGATGTTTGTGTGGATAATGGTTATCCATAGTTATCAGTCTGAGTACAGTCTGTCTGTAAAATGAAGTAAGTGTCATTCTTCATGCTTAAGTCACTACCATTTGCTTTTGATATGTATGATACGATATGATTTGATATGTGGTGACGAGAATGTGGAGATATGTTTGTGTAGCCTCCGGTAGGGTAGATATATTGCAAACCAGATTGACAAATCATGATAAAACATGCTATTCTGAACGAAAATGATATGAGGAGTTAAGAGGGAGAATGATTGTGAATAAGTCTGAAGATATGCTTCTGATTATGTATTTTGGGTACGTGGCTGGTATAAAGATGGATTTGTCTGAGTTATGTTAAGTTGGCGTACAGTATACGCCTAAAGGATAAGTAAGCTGGCATGTTGAGTCTATCTATGTTTTGTATACGCCAGTGAGTGTATTCTATGTAGTTCATGTATGATCTTCAAGAAGGTTTGGTTAATGTACTAAGTAATGCACTGTATAAATTTTTTCTATTTGGAACTCACTAAGTTCAAACTAACTTACTTTGTTATTCCTTTTTCCTTTTTAGGATTGTTGATAGAAGGAAGAATCTATTCAAGGACAATGCCAGAGTGCTGTTACGATTATGAGTTGACTGCTTTGTGTCTGTATCATGCATGTCTTATGGGGGTGGCGCGTAACTGTATTTTGAAAATGAATTGCAGATAGAACTTTTTTGTTAAGACTCTGTTTTGATGAGATTTTTATGAAGTACTAATATTTGGTTTAAGTTAATACAATTTGTTTACAAAGTTACCATATTTGAACTTAAACACCATATGACTTGTATATTATTTTTGAATTAATGATACTTCTTTCACCTTAGTAAAATAACAGCTAAAATAATTCTATATCTATAACTTTGTTAGAATTATTCAAAGCTTCTGCCGAAATGTTTTAAAGTTAGTTTGTTTTCATATAGTGACACACTATACTCGAATCCTATTATAGGGTCGTGTTTGGCACGTTACAAACTTGAACTGTAGAAGACAAAAGAAATAAGATCTTTCAATTGGTGTAGGCAGTGTGAATGGACTAGACCATACATCAACAATTATAATAGTCTAATGGCATAAATGAAAACTTTCTAATAGTTTAGTGATCATTTTGTAGGTTTTTTTTTAAAGCTAACCCAAATAAATTGATTATTTACGAAAATAAACTCAGGTGCAAAATCTTGTACGAAAATGACATGTTTTCTACAGTACATGTTGGTGTCGACCATCTCACCATCGGCATCACCCTCCATCATCCTATAATGATTGCCTGATGATTGCTCGATTTATAAAAAAATGAATTTTTTGTGCCGGCATTGTGTTCGCCGACACCAGTATGTATTTTTTTCAAATACATTTTAAAAATATTGATATTCTGAGATTTAAAAAATATATATTAATAGGTGTCGATGTTCATGTTGCCGACATAGATTCAAATATAAAAAATTATTTTTACTTTTTTGGTGTCGATTTCTCGTTGTCGGCACTGATGTGATTTTTGAAACTTTTTTTGCGGCATGCTTTGATTGTTAGGATCAGTGACCTTTTTTAAAAAAGCCGAAGACACTTTATCATTAATGGAAGACTGCAGCGTTGCCATATTTGTTGCCACTAACTGCACCTCTTCCACCGCTAGTGTCTTCTTCCTCTACTTGTTGCTATCACCATACAACGCTTTCGCCACCTGCTTCTTGTTCTTGAAGCGAATGACATTGACTTATTCAACATTGTGGCTTGATTCGAAAAAGCTAAGGAAAAATGAAAAGAAAAGAGGAAGAGAGAAGACAACACAAATGCATGAGCAAAAAAATATAGACTTGGGAAATATAACAGTAACAAAGAGAAAGGATTGTATGAAACTGTGATTCCACGCCATCCTTATCTCTTTTCAATAGGAGAATGACAAATCAGATTTTTCCTCCTCATTTTTAGCATTTTCAAATGGATTTAAATTTTTTCAAGAGGAAAAAGCTGAAAATGAAGAGAAAAAAAATCTGATTTGTTATTCTCCTTGGAAATGGATAAGGATGACATGGAATCATAGTTTCATATAATCCCTTCTCCAGTAACAAGATTAATTAATTGTAAAATAAATAAGATGCCAACAAGGTCAAACGAAAAGACAAATCAAAAACAAAAAATATAGTAAAATAATTATTCCCAAAAAGAAAAAGAAATTGAGCTGATAAATTTGACTTTCAATTTTATGGTTTTAATGTACTTTACTTAATATAAAAGATATTTTTATTCTCCAAAAAAAATTGTATATTAAAAGTTTAAGAAATTACAGTTTCATTCCAAACTCTTCATTTTCTTAAACTTTTAATTTCCATTAATTAATGTAATTACAGTAATTAATTAATATAATTAATGACAACTTTATTGTAATTAAGTTCCATTTCAAATTCTTCAATCCCTTAATTTTTTAGGCCAATTAAATTAACATAATTAAAACAATGAATGGAATTTAATTACAATAAAAATTTTATTTCAACCCTTCAATTCTTTAAACTTTTACTCCCCGTATAAAACTTTTTTTTTAAGAATAAAAATATATTTTATGTTAAGTAAATACATTGCAACCATAAAATTGAAAGTTGAATTTATCAACTCAATTTCTTTTTCTTTTCGCGAATAATTATTTTACTATTTTTTTTTCTGATTTGTCCTTTCATTTGATCATGCCGTTTACAAGTTATCATTAATTGTTTTATTTCTCAAGTCTATATTTTTCTTGTTCATGCATTTGCCTTGCTTTTTTCTCTTCATGTTTTCTTTTCATTTTTCCTTAGCTTTTTCGAATGAAGCCACAATGCTGAATAAGCCAATGTCGGTCGCTTCAAAAACAAAAAGTAGGTGGCAAAAAGCGTTGCATGGTGGTAGCAACAAGCAGAGGAAAAAGATATTGGTAGTGGGGGAGGTGTGGTTATCGACAACAAATATGGCAACGCCGCAGTCTTTCGTCAATGATAAAGTGTCTTTGGCTTTTTTAAAAAATAGCACCGGTCCCGACAACCAGAGCATGCCAACCAAAATTTTTTCAAAAACCACATCGGTATCGGCAATAAGAGCACTGACACCAAAAAAGAAAAAAAAATTATTTTTTAAAAAAATTGAACTGGTGCATGCCGGCAATGTGAACGTTAACACAAAAAAAATCAATTTTTAAGAAATTTGAACCGATGTCGGCAACGTGAACGCTGACATCTATTAAAATATTGTTTTTTCTTTTAAATCCCGAAATAAAAGTACTTTTAAAGTGTATTTAAAAAAATACATATTGGTGACGATGAACACAGTGTGGACAAAAAAATTAATTTTTATAGATTGAGCAATCATCGAGTAATCATTACGAGATGATAAAGGGTGGTGTTGGCGGTGAGATGGCCGGCACCAACATGCATTATACAAAATATGTCATTTTTAGATTATTTTTGTAAATAATCAATTTATTTAGATAATTAAAAAAAATAATTAGTAAATAGTAACACATGTTATTTTCCAAGTCTAAACATGTCGGGGCGGGTCAGGCCATGGACATCCGGCTCTAACTTCTAGTTCAATATATGGTAGCCCCAAACCCATAAATGCTATAAAGGCAAAGCTTTTAAAAGGAGCCCACTTAGAAATACTGTAATCGCCAATAAACAAACCTCGAAGTGAGAATGTTTTTTTTTTCCTACCAACTAAAAATCAAACAGCTTACAATTTTTTATTAGAAAAAAAAAGAGCATCTTTAACCCTTTTATTAATGTTCCAGTGGTCCTTTTTTAGACATGATAACGCATATGCAGTCAAAAACAATTAATAAAATTTCAAAACATCTAATCTTTTTTGTTGGTTTTAATCATGAGTCATGCTGCATAAATAAATAAAGGAAATGACATTTGTAGCATATTATGATATAGAAAATGTTAACAACCATGGTTTTAACTTTTTCTTTTTTGCCACATGCTTGGAAGAAAGTTATCAATTGTTTTTTCAATCTTTTGTAGGATTTTGACTGAGCAATATTGTCTCTTTTGCACATGATTGTGAGCCCCTATTATATATTATATACCGTTTGGTGGATTTCTTTCTCGACAATCATATTTCTGTTAGGTTCTATCCTCATGCTTACACTCAAGTTCAGTTATGTAATTAGTCTTATACCCTGTCGCTTCTTGAGTTAGAAAAAATAATAATTTTGTTGATTCAACTCTCAAACTTGTAACTTTAGACACCAAACGCATAGAAAACCTTAACTTAAATCACCAAAAAGAAATAGACCCAAACCTTAACTACATAACAAACAATTCCAAATTCGCAACTTGGTAATGAAGAACACAGAGGCCAATCTCCCAGCAGCACAGTGGCACAAAATGGCACCCAACTAGGACAGACCATGTAAAGTTATTACAAAAATAGGCTATGGGCCAATTTGGTTAGCCTAAATGGATGGAGAATGTGTACCCAGGAGGGTCTAAAAGGCAATTCGTTCGTTTAGGTGGGCAAGAGTCCTGCCTGCCATGGCAATGCCCATTCTTTTAGGTAGGTTTCTTGGTAATAATAGTGATATAGAGCATTAATTTTAAATTTTTTTTTATTTCTTAAATTATTTATGAGAGCGAATCTACTAATTAATTATTCGCATTTTGTAGATAAATTAAGGCCACAAGTTTTAAACTTGTTTCATATTTAAGAAGAGAATCGAACCCTCAACCACTAATAAATATAAGAAAAATATTATCATCTTATCTAACTCTTGCAATTAAATTATGTTACACCTAATAATTTAAATAAACTAACAGAAGTTATAATGATGAAGTCAAGATTTTAAATTAGATTATGCTATATTTATGATTTAGACACAGTTTTGGTTGATGATTTTCATTTATGTATATGTGCTTTTTTTTAATTTATCAAAATATAAATATATAAATATAATTTTTTATTTTATAAATAAATTTTATTTTTAAGGTAAAATAAATTTTTTTATTTTATACAAAAATTATTATTTTAGTAACTTTTTAAAGACATTGTTAGTCTCTTTCTAATTAAAATTTAATTTACCAGCAGTAAGAGGCTTAAGCCACGTGTGAATTATTAATTGGTTGCTTTGTACAGTCCAAAATTGCGCCAAACCAAAAACCTCTTATATATACAAAATAATGTCCCGACCGAAGCCGCCCGACTCCTTAGAATAACACATTTTCCTTTTGACACGGTTTTTCTTACCCTTTTTTTTTTCAAAAATTTTGAAGGAGAATGGAGGCTTTCCGCCTCTCACCACCTCAGCCGCTACTACTCCGCCACAAAGAGAGGGTCCCTCAGACACCCTTTGTTGGGCCCCACATTACGAAGAAATGTAACCTGCCTTTGATCAGAGTCGCTGCGTCTAAACCGACAGCTGAGATCTCTTCTCCCACCGTTACTTATCGCGAAACCGATGTCGTTTCGTCGAGTTTTGCAGCCGTTCCTTCCGTGCCGCGTAAGAAGGTGCCTGCTAATTCCCTGCAGTATCCGTCTGGATACTTAGGTGCGTCACCGGAACGCTCGGTGGATGAAGGAAACCACGACGTAATCAATGCGATGGGTTATTTAACCAATATCTTGTCGTCTAAGGTTTACGATGTGGCGGTAGAGTCCCCATTACAGTTGGCGACTAAGCTCTCTGAACGATTGGGCAATCAAATTTGGCTCAAGAGAGAAGATTTACAGCCTGTAAGCAAATACTTAATTCTTTAAAAAGATTAAATTTCCGAGGGGGATTGTTTAGTGATTTTAAGTGTTTGACTTTCATTTAAATTTTGCAATCTTTTGAGGGTGTGGTTTATGCTTTTTAATTCATATTTCTTGAATTTTGATGAATTATTATTTTTGAGTTTTCATTTCTAATGATATTTGTTTCTATGTTGGTGGGTTTTGGGAGATTTGGCCGTTTATACTCTATGATCATGATCGTGCTTTTGCTTTACTTATGTTGACTTCTGTGGAGTGATTTTTTCAGCTTGAATTTAGCTCTTTCTTTTTTTATTTTTGATTTATTTGCTCTGAGAGGAATTGTTGTTGCAAGTAATTGTCACATGGTTTTTAGTTGAATTTTCCTTTTATTTGTTGGCATCTGTTAATGAATTGCCAAAGTGAAAACCCTTTATTTTGTAGTTCAATATAAACTTGAAGGATGAATTTTGACATCTTTTTCATGTTCATTCAGATGAACTGCTTACATATTTGATGTTTCAAATTTTCAGGTTTTCTCTTTTAAGCTTCGTGGAGCTTATAATATGATGGCAAAGCTTCCAAAGGAGCAGCTAGAAAGAGGGGTTATTTGCTCATCAGCAGGAAATCATGCCCAAGGGGTTGCATTGTCTGCCAAGAGACTTGGTTGCAATGCTGTAATTGCTATGCCTGTTACCACACCAGAAATTAAGGTACTTTTTTCGTGATCTTCTTTTATCAATTGCAATATTGCATTGCTTATAAGATTTCTAAATTTGAGATGTGGTTTCATATTTTGCAGTGGCAATCTGTAGAGAGGTTGGGTGCAACTGTTGTTCTCATTGGAGATTCTTATGATGAGGCACAAGCATATGCTAAAAAACGGGCTAAAGAGGAAGGTCGCACCTTTATACCCCCGTTTGATCACCCAGACGTTATCATCGGGCAAGGCACTGTTGGGATGGAGATTGTGCGCCAAATGCAGAGCCCATTGCATGCAATCTTTGTACCTGTTGGTGGTGGTGGGCTTATAGCTGGCATTGCTGCATATGTAAAGAGGGTTTCCCCGGAGGTATGTCGTTTCTTTCTATGGACCTCTACTATTTCATAATGCTGGAGGTTGTCATAGTTTCCTAGTAGATGGCAAGTGCATGCCGCATCATGATCCTCAACTTCTTTCCTTTTCATACCTATTGAGCCTTGGATCATCATTTTAATTCCAATGCTTGAAATTTTATTAGTTTTTGGTTAAAGTTGGCCCTTCAGATAGTTGCTACTTGCTAGACTTGCTTTAATCTTTTTATTTCCAATTCTGTGGCAGCTTATTCCATTTCTGGGCTCTTCTGTTGACATAGCATAATAGGCACTCTGTTCAGATGCTTAGGATCTTCATAAAACTACAATAGGATAGTTTTCAATTGAATATTATCCATTGATGGCAATTCTGCCTTACAGAAATAGATGAACTTGAAAAGTTGAAGATGTAGAAGCATGCATCTGACTGGCATGACAAATAGCAACATTGACTAATTTAGTTATTTAGAGCTCGGTCTGTTTCAAATTTAACGTAACCTTGAGGACCGCCAATTATGTCAAAATAGTAGAGGTGACTTTAAATTCTTGATGTGTGTTATCTCATAATTGTATAATATGTGAGGGAACCTCTTAATAAACTGGTCGAAATCTGAGGCTATCTTATTCTTATGTTCTGCTTTTAAATATCTTTTTTCATTCAACTCTGGTTTCATTCTGCAAGCAACATCAATCATACTGTTCTGGTCTACCTAGAGACCTGACCTCCTACTGTTAAGTGCATAACTGAAACCTTAGGTTATACAGCTGTAAACACTTACGTATTAATTCACTTTCATATTTTCTTTCTGTTCTTTTTTTCCTTGTGAAATTGATTTTTTTTGATGAGTAGTTTTAGGCTTTTAGCTTATTTATATTAATTTTATATTGTTTACTTTTGTCTGAAATGATAATGAGTGAGCTTGTTCCTTGCTACATGACATAATTCATCATTTGATCCACAGCACTTAGTGTTGTATTATTTTACAGGTGAAAATTATTGGAGTGGAGCCTTTTGATGCAAATGCAATGGCATTGTCACTGCATCATGGTGAAAGAGTGATGTTGGAGAAGGTTGGAGGTTTTGCTGATGGAGTAGCTGTTAAGGAGGTTGGCGAAGAAACCTTCAGCATATGTAGAGAACTGGTGGATGGTGTCGTTCTTGTTAGCCGTGATGCTATTTGTGCCTCTATAAAGGTATGACTTTGATGTTTCAAAATTTCATTTATTCGATTTGCCTGATTTTTTTTCTCCTTTCTATTGTTAAGAGGACATCACAGTCACTTATAATAAACAGGTTCTGGTTTGTCTCTCATGTTTTGGGTGTTTGAATTGAATTTTAGATGCAGTTTGCTGGTATGCTATTTACCTTTTTGGAAAAGAGAGTGGCCTGTCTATGTTATAATTTGTTCTCTAATTATTTATTCTCAATGTTACAGATGTTAGAAGCCCTTATTATGTTTTCGATTTTTCACTCCGGGACTTATTTTATATCTTACGTATGACTAGTGCATTTTTTTTTCATTAGATACCTGATGGCCATCTAATTAACCCATGGATCTTTGGATGCTTAGGGATTTACAACTGTACTGCTTGTATTGCAGGATATGTTTGAAGAGAAGAGAAGCATTCTTGAGCCAGCAGGTGCCCTAGCCCTTGCAGGAGCTGAAGCATATTGCAAATATTACGGCATTAAGGGGAAGAATGTTGCAGCAATAACTAGCGGTGCAAACATGAATTTTGATAAGCTTAGAGTGGTTACTGAACTGGCTAATGTGGGTAGACAACAGGAGGCAGTGCTTGCAACTGTTTTGCCAGAGGAACCTGGAAGTTTCAAGCAATTTTGTGAAATGGTATTTCTTTGCAATTTTTAGAATTTTAACTTTTCTACAAGATTACCAATTTTTTCATTTGTATTGCCAAATAATATAAGTAAAAATAACCATTAACCATTGGGATTTGACAGATGGGGCCTATGAATATCACTGAGTTCAAATATAGATGTACTGCTGATAAAGCTGTTGTTTTGTACAGGTTGGTTATCAGTCTGTTTTTAGTGACTAATGAAATTCAATAAGATCATGCATGTATTATTTCTCTATGCAAGTGTGTTGAACTTAGGATTTTTCTTTCCATGGCTGTGTTTTGTGTTGGTTATTCAAAGGATGATTCAATATTCAGAAATATAAGAACTAAGAGCATTCCATCATCCATCAATGTTGTTTGCAGTGTTGGTGTTCACACAGTTTCTGAACTTGAAGCAATGAAGCAGAGGATGGAATCTTCTCAACTTAGAACTTACAATCTTACAGCAAGTGATTTGGTTAAAGATCACCTGCGGTATTTGGTAATTATCGTTATTTTTCTTTTTCCATTTACTTGATTTTTGGCGGTGGCACAAGTGCAGCCTTGGCTAATGCTTTTTATTTATCTCTTTCAGATGGGAGGCAGATCGGATGTTGAAAATGAGGTTCTGTGCCGGTTTATTTTCCCAGAGAGGCCTGGTGCTTTGATGAAGTTCTTAGACACATTTAGTCCACGCTGGAATATTAGTTTGTTCCATTATCGTGGTCAGGTTAGCATCTAAAGACTCTATTTCTAGTTGTTTTTTATTGAAAAAATTGTTAATCCTGATATATCCCATCCAACAGGGCGAAACAGGAGCAAATGTTTTGGTTGGAATCCAAGTCTCAAAGAGTGAGGAGGATGAGTTTATCCATCGTGCTGATAGCCTCGGATATGAATATGTACTGGTAAATGATGACGAGAACTTTCAACTTTTGATGCACTAGTTAGATTTAATTCCCAAGTAGCAGGGAGAGGCTCAGTTCACATCTTAGAGAAAGCCATGAAGCAGATGGAAAGGGGCTTTCCAATCCTCTTAATCGCTAGTGGAATAGCCAGGTCATGTGGTTATTCTCATTCATTTTTTGTAATATATGGTTTTGGTTACTGCTGCCTTGGTAGATTACTAGTTTTCTTGCTATGTACTATCACACATGCATATATATGTGTTTGATGCTTTGAATCAGTTAATAATCTATCTTGGTACCGTTGCTCCAATAATCTATTAGTATCTCCTTTTTCTGGTAAAATTCACTTATACTACATTTTCTTAATTACAGTTTCATTTTCACCAATAATCTTGAAAGTCACATTTTATAATCTATGCCTTGGTTAGTCAAAAGTTTAGTTATCATGTCTGTGTAAGTGCCTCTTGTCAGTTCTTATGGCTTAATGTGCAAATGGCATAGCTTACGAATATAATGCATAACTTTTCAATAACATTTTATCATCTACTCATTAGTTACTCAAAAGTTAAATATTTAATTATCATGTCCTCCATGTAAGTGCCTCTTATCGATTCACATGGCTTAATAGCTTACCAGTATATGCATGAGGTGAAAAATCAAATTCCTTTTTTTCTAAAGATAATAGTTCAATTTACCATGTGATATTGATTTTTGGATGAATAGACAATTGTTGCTTGTATGCACGGGACATTGTTGTAGATGATAATGAAACTCAAATGGAAGGCGATAGCTGTAACTAAAATTTACTCTTATATTTTGTAGCATAAATATGTATATATAGCTAGTTTATATATTACATTATTCATTGATGGTATATGAAATTTATACATTATTAGTTCATTAAATATAATATATGGACTTTGCTAATGAAGTCTTGGTTTAATAGTAAGATCGAGACTTTGAGAACTCATATTCAAGTCTCATATTGTGTAATCACATATGAATTCTCATTTATATTTTATTATGGTTTATATTTTTTCATGTGTAAATATATTATTGATTCGATTCGGATATATTTTTATTATCGATTGAATTATGTTTCATAATAGTTTATTATAATTATAAACATTTAAGTTTATATTATTTATAATTGCAATCTTTATACTTAAATATATATTTCAGAGTCTTCATAGAGGTTAAAATGCATTAGTATAATGGGCTATTAATAACCAAGCCATCTAAGGCCTATCATAGTGCAAAACTAGAAACAATCTATTATGCATGAATTACGTACGAGTTTTTATTTAGGTTTTGTTTACGATTGAGTTTAAAAATTACTTTTCAAATCAAATTAATTTTTTAAGTCAAAAGCAAGATAGTTTTTTAAGCTAAATAAAGAAGGTTAATGGCTAGATAAAATCGAAAAGAGAATAAAAAAAATAAAGATTCAATGTACAAAATTCAATCCCCCTATTATTAAATGGATTAAATTTGTCTCTGCATTATAAAAAATTAGATAAGGTCAAATTTTAGGAAAGCTAACATTTACGGCTTAAAAATGTCCTTTATTGTTTAGTAGAGTTATATTTTAAAATTTTTTTATGATTCCACAAATGAAATAATTTGTTTGAAATTAAATTGTACAATGATTAAATTGATCCAATTTGACCTTATTTGATTCTTTTAATAGTACAGGGATTAAATTGCAACATATCTCTATGTTTCACCTCTAACCTAAGCAACACAGCAATCCTTCATTCTTAACTCATTCACCATTTTGTTTCCCCCTTGACCAAAACCATAATCTTAGAAAATCCACAACTAAGCTATTCACATATCCTTACCTTGAATCAACAACCAAATATCACCGCAACGACAACTAAAGTAAATAATGATACAAAAAGAAAAGGAAAATAAAAAAGGAAAAAGGTCCCATGTTTCAACAAGCCCCAATCAAGACTTACAAACTAGTGGACACAATAAAATCTAAGAAAAGAGAATAAAAATAAAAAAGAAAGGAGACTTGATATACCATATTTAGTTGAGAGTTAGTCAAAAAGTTCTAGGCAATAGAGGCTTAATCCAAAAGGTCAACAAGAAAGTCTCATTGAGAATAGGAACATATCAGAGTTAGGGGGGCCATTCGGCAGTGGCGAACAAAGATCAAAGAGCTTCTCCATCATGGCAATTTCAAAGATAGTTAAGTCATAAAATTGAAAGAGGAGGTCAGACGGTGGCAAGATTGTTGGAATACAATTGCAAAGGAGGTTTCGAATAGTTTAGTGACCAACTTGTAAGTTTTTAAAAATTGAGTGGTCAAAGTATAAACTTACTAATAGTTGAGTGACCTTGGGTGTAATTTACTCTATGATGAATAGTGAGTTAATAGCCACATCTAACGTTAGTTACAAAGTTAACGAGCCAGTGACGAACTTGTAATTTTTGAATAGTTTAGTGATGAAATTGTAACTTTTTAAAATTGAGTAACCAAAGTATAAAATTACTAATAATTAAATGATCTTTAGTGTAATTTACCCTAAAAATAAACACAAATAATTAAAATTTTTAATAAATGATATTTTACAATGCACGTTTTTTTTAAAGACATAGTACATGGTTAATATATAAATTTATTTACCCGGTGATGGTACATCATGTATAAATGCATTTTCTTTAAGGGGAATTAGGCATACATGTCGTGTTTAAAAATTAATTAGGGAAATAAGTCGTTTTTTTTCGAAATTTAGAGAAATAAGTTAATTTTGGGTATGGGTGACAAAAACACTACTTCAAAATAAAATAGTCGTCCGATTAAAACTTGAAAGAAAAATAAAAGAAAACTTAATCGTTGGATTGAAATTTGAAAAAATTGAGAAAAGTTTAATAATTTTTTGAAAACCTGAGAATCCCGGATAAAATTCACAGTTTGTCTGGTCTTTTCTATGGCAGAATTTTTTCACAAGAATATGAATCTTAGGAAAGAAAAACTTTTCAGAAAAATGCTTCTTGTTAGAAAGCATGGAAGTCTAAATTCCCACCAATCCTAAATGAAAATAGATGGTCGCCTGTTTTAAGCACTCAATTTGAATTGCTACCAAATATTGAATTGTGTCACAAACAAAAAGGTTGATTGAAATCAAGTCAGATACGCAACAATGTGACAGAATGTGTGTCACATTCGTTGATTCGTTGTCAAAGCAACTACGATAAAAAGAAACACAATTAAATCCATTTTAACATTCAAATATGAACATTATAAGCAAACAACAAGATAAGTAAACATTTTTTAGACTTATACAAGCTTACGAAAATTTTAATGTTAACTGAGATCGAATCAAGACTAAATTGTAAAAGTTTCAAATTACAAGATCAACGTCATGACGTGACAAACTGTTTGGTTTCATGAGACAACAAGGTTCCTCGTCTTTCCGTGACATTATAGGCTATTTCTCGTTGCGACGTCACAAGCTGTTTCTGTAAAATTCTAAATGAAATCAACCTGTAAATTTTGCAGCCCAAATACCAAACATATACATTTCACATTCAGCCAATATATGTCATTCCTAGACACTAATTCATGCATTTCATTACCTTATACAATTATATACAAATGATTCATGTGCAATAAGCTAACTTCTAATGTAATCCAATCCAACACAAGCATTCATGTAACACCCCTTACCCGTGTCCGACGCCGGAACAAGGTACGAGGCATTATCGGACTTAAACACAATCAACCATTTCAAGCTAAAACATGTATATTTCAATATCTACCACAACCATCACATTCAGATTTACTTTGCATACTTAATCATTCATACTATTACTTTATTACTTCAACCCCTATACATGCTATATAAATCAAAAAGATGTTTAACAAAATCTATCGGTGTAAATCTGATAGTGTGATCCTTGATGTAGATTCGATCCTCCAAACATATATGTATATACGTCAATCTACAAGAAATAACAAACACACACAAGTAAGCTTACAGAAAGCTTAGTAAGCTCATAGACTCATAATAAAATCTCACCAAAATTTCACTAACAATTATAATAAACAAGTATAATACAACATTTCCTGCCAACCACAATCTCAAACAATGAATTTACTCAATCGAGCTCAATATCAGATATTAACTTATATTCCAACATTTAGCTTCAATTGCACTTACAAATACTTGTCAAATTAAGGATCGTCTTACGGATTTGAGTACATCGTTTGCCCGGTGCCACGATTTGTTCGAATCCTTTACAATGTTATAACTCAATATGGTTTTCTTCACTGAAATACCATACCTACTTTTCACAACTCAGTATGGTTTTCGTTACTGAAATATCATACCTACGTTTCATAACTCAGTATGGTTTTATTCACTAAAATATCATACCTACGTTCCACACTTTGCCATGGATCCACCATGGACTTATTCGTTAATTCATCATTGGTTACTGAACGTATGTACTCAATCCTGCATATCCCTTAATTTGAACTTACAATTTGATTTTCACATTTTTACAATAATCATAATTCAACAACAATACATGAATTAATACATTAAATCATTCCCACATTAACAATTAATCATAAAAGTTTAGCCGTATGTACTTACCGAGGCCAATTTGTAGGAGTTGTAAAAGTTCAGAGACTAGTTTGATATTTTCTATTTTCCGCGTTTATCTTCGGATTCCTGATGTGGTATAAAAATATAAGAAACCAGCTTGCTTCAAACCTCCTATGGCATTTTTTCTGATGAATTATGAAGAAATCTCTAGATTTTTCAATTTTGTCTTTGTTTTATATGTTTAATTTGCAAAATTTCCAATTTTGCCCTTGTTTCTCCTTATTTTCTTGCCCAAACCGTCCAGCCCATATAATTTTGGCCTAATTGCCTTTTAAATCCCTCCTTATTAGTCACTTAAGCTATTTAATTATAATTTAACAAATTTTGCACTATTCTCAATTTAGTCCTTTTTAATTAATTGACCATCCAAAGGTTAAAATTTTCTAACGAAACTTTAATACCAACTCAATGACACTCTATAAATATTTCTAAAAATATTTATGGCTCGGTTTATGAGTTCGAGGTTTCGATACCTCGTTTTAGACCCAATTTACTTATTAATTTATTTTTAAATCACAAAATTCACTAATCCAAAATTCTTCTATAATCACACTTGACTCATATGTATTTATTTATTAAATTTTAAAACTTACTGGTCGGATTTAGTGATCTCGAATCACTGTTTCCGACACCACTGAAAATTAGGCTGTTACAATTCACACCTACATTACTAGGATCATAAATATTTCCAGCATTATGTCATTTCAACCATAATTATAACCATTTATAAACTATTACAACATAACTAATCAATACCTACATTAACATTCTTAAAGCAAAAGTGAATTTGGACATAATATGGTAACATAATAGACACAACCTAAGTACATGCTAAACAACAAGTGAAAGAGGTACACAAACATCGTTGAGTTTGAGATCTATTACTAGATGTTGAAGTCCACACTCAGGATCACAAATTGAATCTATCCTGTGCACGAAAAACAAATCGTACGCTGAGCAAATCGCTCAATGATAAATCTATGATTCAAAGATAATTTAAACAAATGTAAGTCAATGCATACAACAAATTCAATTCAACTTAAATAAGTTCATATGCAAATTTTATGCTAATCATCTTCCAACATAATTTAACATGTTTATATTCATGTTAGCACACCCATTCTACATGCATATATAACATCTTACCATATAACATTTGTTTTATAGGCAATTAGTTCATTTCTACTTGTTATATATAATTACAATTATAATCATCATTTTTCATCTTTAGCATACATATATACGCACTTACTTAATTTCTCATACCACAATTTATGTCATTTTCGAGCCTATTGGCTCCTTAATACACAATCGGCCCCTAGAGCTCGTCTTCGATTCATTTCTCACTTTGTATTTCCATATCATATATCTTATTACATGTTATTTAAACAATTCATTTCTTTATAACCCTATTAACCAACACAGACTCATAATGGATACACAGATCCGTCACCCTGGGTTGCTTGACAATACGACGTTATAATGATTCATAATACCACCCCAAATTGCTAGGTAACAATGGTTTTCTCAACTTAATCAATTTGTCACCCTAGATTGCTCGGTAACGATGAATCAATATATATAATCTACCATCCTGGGTTTTCCTGAAATGATGGCTAGCAATAATACTCTAACCCTATGGCATGTCAATTATATCCAACTTGGTTTGAACAACTAATATGATATTCCATTTCCAATTCATTATATACAGTTCAATTTATAATTCAATAATCACCAATCAATCAACATATCACAATTTCATTACTTATGTAACATATTTTAGCACAAGCCCACGCCAATTATCAAATATCAAGTTAATACTAAGTTTTGTACTTTATTCAATTTAGTCTGTATCTCGGAAATCAATTTCAAACACATCAGATCAGTTCAAGTAATCCTAAATAACTCACCTCAACAATATATGATGTCAAATGGCATGAAAATACAACACTTAAATTGGTCCCGAATCATAGAAATACAAACTTGAAATTTTGAGCTATTCGTTGACGACTTTGGATTTTCCTTTCCCTCTCGATGAATCCGGGTCAATGTTAGCTACAGATTGACATAAAAATATATGATTATCAATTATCAACCAATTCACAGTCAATTATCAATATTTACAAGTTTTGTAATTTATTCAATTTAGTCCTTAAAACCGGGACTAACCTAACTTTCAATTTAAAGCTCCAAATTGAAACCCAATTTCACTATTATTCATTAGGGACCTCCTATTTACTATTCATACTGTCAAATTTATAATTTATTATGTTTGGTCCCTAATGCACAAAACTATTAATTATATTTTACAATTTAGTCCTTTTTCACATCTAAGCTTAAAATTAATCAATTTAACACCTAGAACTTCAAGAACTCAACAACGGAAACTTCATAAGACTTTAATATTTTTACAAAGTGGTACATGGACTAACTAAATCACAAGAAAAAGATTAAATTGCACTTACTAAATTAAGACCGAAAGCTTCAAACTTCCCTTAGGTTTTTCTTTCGTTTTGTTGTAGTGATAATATGAAGAAGATGATGAAATGTTTATTATTCTTCCACTATCTCTATATTATATATATTTAATTAATTTAATAAAACCTAATTTAATTACTTAAACTTTAAATTAATTAAGCTAATAGCACTTAATCAACCGTCCCCTATTATATATATATATTAACATGGTCTAATTGCTATTTTAAACTTTTGGTTAATTAAAATTTAAGTCCTCAATTTATTTTCTAATTAAAAATCTATAACGATTAGATTTTACAATTTAGTCCCTAGGTCTTGATTAACCATAATTTCGGCTAAATTAACTATCCAAAATTTAATCCACCTATATAATAAATCCATAAATATTTTTATTGAATAATTACGGACTTTATTTACAAAAATGAAATCCCAAAATCACATTTTCTAAGATCACTAAAAATCGAGTTGTTACTAGAGATGTCCATGGGCCGGGCCGGGCCCAGAAAAAATTTTGGCTCGCCTCTTAGGACCAGGCCCGACCCGAAATATGGGCCTAGAATTTTGTCCAGGGTCAGCCCGGGAATAAAATCCTAAGCCCGAGCCTGGCCCGGCCCATTTTTTAATAAACACCAAAAAATAATTTTAAAAATAAAAAATAAAAATAAAAGTATTTTAAAAATATTTTAAAATTAAAAATTAAAAATTAAAAATAAAAAAAATATTTTTATTAAATTCGGGCCAGGTCGAGCCGGGCCTGGGCCAAAAAAGTGGTGCCCGAGGCTCTGCCCGTTTTCTAAATGGGCCTCGTTTTTTTGCCCAAACCCATATTTCGGGCCTATATTTTTACCTGAACCCTCCCATATTTCGGGCGAAACACCGGCCCGGCCCATGGACACCTCTAGTTATTACACTGAACTAATCCCCTAATTTTTCTTTCAAATTGACATATTCACCTAATTATTCCTTTTCATTAGCCTCATCTCTATCACAGTAATTTGGATGCAAATGCAAATTCTCAGATAAAGACCAACAGCAATGCATAATATGTAACCACATTTAAAAATGGTTGAAAAGTATTATGGCCGGTGGAAAGATTTTAGTTGTCCATGTCACCTCACCCAAATTCACCATCAGTCACTTTCCTTCTACATTATTGCATCACACTTATAATAACTGAAATAAATAAAATGTTCTTCAATATTTCTTTAATCAAAATTTTAAAATATTATATTTGATTTACTTATTAAACACTTTTGACTCTCACATTTTCACCATAATCTCAATCTCAATTTTCATTTATACATTCATTCAATATAAAAATTCAAATTCAAATTTAAATAATCCACATAATCTCTTTAATAAATATACCATATTTCCTTAATTCTCTCACTTTTTAATTTCATTTGACACCTTAACCACCTATATCAAATTATGAGAAGGGATTCATTTATACCGATATAAAACTTGAGTAGTTTTACATTTTTCGATAATTTTTTAATAATATTTTTATAATCTAACTCTCACATTTCAGGTTTCATTGATGTATATCATACTTGTCAAGTTTAGCATAAATTAAAAAATTTTAACTATTCGCTTTATGTAAAAGAATTTCAATCGTTAAATATATATTAACAAAGGCGGCAACAAGGGGCTACCAGGGTCCCTAACCCTCTTAAAATTGGAAATTTAAATTTTGACCCTTTAAAATTTATAAAATTTTAAACGAGTACATGGTAAAATTGTACTTTGGTCCCAAAAATGATATAAACTATTAAAATGGTGAAATTGCATGTTAGTTCTTATAAAATTATACAACTTAATCTCGACCCTCATTTTTATTTTATTTTTTTTGCTTTGTCCTGGTATATTAATGTAGAAAATATTTGAAGTCGATATGATAAAGATATCGAATCAATTCAAAATTTTAGATGCATGACTAGTGCAAACAGGGGCAAAGTCGGGGGGTTGGCAGAGGCCCCGGCCCCCCTTAAAATGGAAAAATTTCCATTTAGTCGCCTTTGTAATTTATAAAACTTTAAATTAATAATGGTAAAATTGCACTTTAGCCTCCCAAAATGATAAATATTTGATTTAATCCCTTAAAAATTATAAAGATATAAGCTATTAAAATGGTAAAATTACATTTTTACTATCTTAAAAATATATAACTTCATTCCACCCCTCCTAAAAAGTTTTTTTTAGCTTCGTCCCTAAGTGCAAATATTTTGATTAATTCAATAGATAGATTATTAAAATATTAGTCGTATAAAAAATTTCGAAAGGTGAAAACCAACCTAAATATCTATTACTCGCATCTTATCCATACATTCTTACTTTTAGAATATCGATTACTTCGTTTTCCTTTCTAATTCACTTGCTTTATTATACCTTTTTGCTTGTCAGTTCATTTTTTTTCTCTATGTCAACCCTTTTACTAATTTCATTACTTAATCAAGGTGACATTCTTTTCTCGCATTTTCTAGATAACTTTTATCACGTTTTCTTTCGTAGCATGGACTCTTCGTCTTGAAGACCATATGTTGAATGCTCATATATTTATATATAGAGAGAGAGTCTCTTTTTACTTAGTTTTAGTTTGTTTCTTTTAAGTAAAAAATTCTTGCATATATATAAGGATTTTAATTTTTAGCTATAATAGTTAATTAGAACATAATAAGTGTTGGTATGATTTTCTCGTAGGAAGCCATGCATTGGAGCACGATGTGGGAACCGCAGCGCCCTGGGCTGGCGTGTCGACCTATTTTGGCCGGATTTCGGTCGTTTTCATTTCCTTTTTGGCCCTCGATGTTAAGAATGAGTTGTAACTCTAGAGAGGCCACATAAACACATAGAAATAGCAAATTTTAAGTTAGGTTAAGCGTGCTATGTGTGGGGCAGAGTTTTATCAACTGCTGTTTTTAGTTTTACTCATAAACGATGCTTTGTCTCTTTCCTTCAATCGTGATCAAGGTGCATAATAGGTCGCCAACGTTAACTAGGACCCAAAGTTGCACGAATCGGCCCCTTTTTTTCCAGCGTAGTAGCATTATCCACTTTCAGTAACTTCCCAACTTTCTTCCCTATCCTCGCCAAGATGGGAGCTTCATAGTACTCTATGGGCAGTTCTAGGAGCCTAATCCATATTGCTACCGTGTTTAGTGAAGCTTGGATGCCCTGAAGTTGGGTTGCCATTTTCACAATGTTAGAAACTTGCCATTATTGAACCATGGTCCCCCTTGATTGGGGTATCATAGTCCGCTAGTTCGATACTTCATGAGGGCTTCCGTAGTTGGTTTAGCTTGTAGTGATTAGTAAAGATAGTGGTAGCCTACATTTTTCCCAAAAATCCTTATAATGAGGGTTTTTGGCCAGCGCTGTCTGCTTAAAGTGATGGCAGCTTCATTAGTCTTGGTGTTATGGTTGTTTTCTTCCTCAGAGTCTGTTATCATTGCTTCTTCATCCGAGAGCTCAAATTGTAGTTCGTAAGGGTTGTAGCTATATGCCCCATAAGACAGTCTTTGTTGGTCCCTTGATTTGTTTTGTGTTTATCTCTGCAATTCGTCTTCTTCCCGTCGACAGGGGTTTTTCTTCTCTTGCCGTTTGAGGGTGATTGATTCATTATACAGTTACACCTTACTCCCAAATCAAACAGTCCGCCGACAATTTGGCTGTCTTTGTTTGGAATTTTGGAGAAAGGGCATTGATGGCTGGCTTCACGTTTCTTAATGTCTAAAAAACGGTAAAACTGAGCTCAATTAAGGAAAGCTAATATAGGCAATGCGATTGGGACGTTCAGTGGAATGAATTCAAGGCCAGATGCTGTATTCCACTCTGAATGCATGCGGTGGCCAATGGCCATTCCAATCATCAATAACAATTTCTCTATATATTACTTATACGCTGAATTAATAAATGATCGGTAGGTGAATTAATAATCTCACTTCCAACCATTTGTGAGTACATCTATTTTAGCATCCACTCTATGTATTTAATTCATTACTTTTAGTTACTATAGGTCTGATCTTCGACAAAGATTTTTAGATAATGTGAATTATTATTTAGTAATCAATTTTTAGTTTAATTTAATTTAAAAAATCATGACTAATAATAAAACTGTTGAAGGGAGGTTGGAGTCTTGAACCCTCAACAAAGGTATTGTCTTGTGATGGGATTTTATTTCTCATACTCCGAGAATAACTCAAAGGGATTTTCATTATTTACAAAGTTTAGGGAATGCCTCGATTGGTGGAGATATACATTGGTTAATAGTTCGAACCCCGGTAAGCACAATATGCATAAATTAATATTACGCACAATACTAACACTTTTCTTGTGAACTTGCAGGTCATATTTCCACCAATCGAGGTTCAAACCTTATGAAAATCCCTTTGAGCTCTTCTCAAAGTACGGAAGACAAAACCCCACCATTAGGACGATACTTTTGTTGAGGGTTCGAGACTTTGACCTCCCCTCAACAAAAACAAAGTCACAAATGCTAGTAAAGATTCAGGAACTATATCGTGGTTTAATTTTATTGGAGTTTTTTACTCAAGTCGGATTTAGAGTAGATGCAATATCGGTTTTACTATTCAAAAAGTGATAAATCTCAGAATTATACATGAACTTTGATTAGGTGAAATTATACTTATGAAACTTTGATTGTGGTTTAAATATATACATGAATTTTTTTTATGATTAAACTATACGCATTTAAAGAATCAAATATATCACTTTCGTTTCATATTAGATAAATATAATTATTCGAGTGTGCAAAATGTAAACGTAAAACGGTATTAAATCGATACTTGTTTTAGTATTTTATGAAAATTGAATCAAATCAAAATTACACCAAATCATAATTCATATATAACATTTCATGTTTAACCAAAGTTTGTGTATAATTTTGAAATTTATCCGATTAAAAAACAACAAAATGTTTTAAAATTAATTTCATATTAACACTTATATATTTCATAATTAATTTAAATAATATATTTTTATCATTCAATAATAACTTTAGTAACTTGAGCTAGGTCTATGCATATTTTATATGTAAAGAATTTAGTAGAGACAAGATGTTGACATAGTTAACAAAAAGGTGGTAGTTAATATTCTCAACCAAGGGTCGCTGGTCACCTATGGATCCACACTAATGATAGACGCCAACAGGTCCATTTTGCATCTCCGAACAAGATAAAATTGGGCACCCATCCTGAATATGTTCGTACCGTCCACATTGAAAGCATATGAATTTGGATTCTTAAATGAGAGAGGTGAGCATGCACGGGATGATTGCAAATTAATACCTCCCAACTTATGCTCATAAATTTAACCTTCTTCTTATTCACGCCTATTTTTTAAAACATAATTAGTGATAGTAATGCGTGTTTTTTTCCCCCCGTATAATTTATGCTTCAATATAACATTTTAAACTGATATAATAAATTATTTAATATTATATGCATTTATTGAAATTAATCATAATTTTACATTATGTATGCTAATATATATTAAATAACTAGTTTTTTTTTATATCGTGTTGTCTTTATAAATTCAAATATGCTTACTAATTTTGAAATCTTTTAAATGAATAAAAATTGCTAATAAAATTTTAAATTTTCATTTAAATGAAGTTTTAAATAATTTTTTATTTAATTAAAATACAATAAAAATATATTTAATTTCTATACATGTTTAATTAACCATTCCTAATGTGTTTTAACATATTTTACCAATTTTTTAAACATTTATGTAAACTTTTGTAAAATTTGAAAAATTAAACAATTTATTTTAATACATGTTATACCGTTTTAAAATTTTTATTTTTTTAATTTATAAAGTAATTATATAATTTCATAAAAGCTTGATATTAGAAATTAAAAATGAAAATTATTTGTTTAAAGTTATTTATTATTGAAAACTTTATTATATTAGTGACACGAAAACCATATTTAAAACTTAATTTAAAAATAAAATTCACTTTAAATATAATTTTTTTTAAAACTATTTTGAAACTCAAAGTTTTCATTTTTGCTTTCTTACTATATTATAAGATATATATGCTTTTTTTTTAAGATCCTATAATTATATTTGATTGATGGGTTAAGAAATATAAAACCGATAATAATTAATAGATAATGACCTTTTTACATTGTGATTATCATATGATGTTTAATACCCGTGTTGAACCCTCAAACAACCACAAATTTTCGGTAATATTTTCATATATGCATGTAAAATTATATTTGATTGACATCTTATAGAACTCTTAGTTATAAGGTAATAATTATAGGATAATAAATTTGTATCCTATAATTATATATTTTTAAAAGATCTTTTAATCATATTTGATTGATAGGTTAAGAAATATAAACCAGTAATAATTAATCGATAATGATATATTGTATTGGTTGAAATTTTGAGTTTTTTATACATCGTCACTATCATATCATGTTTAACACCGATGTTGATTAATGAGAAATTTTTTTAGAAAGTAATTATATGTTAACGTACAATTTCATATATTATCAATAAAGCAAATGTAATTATCAATTTAAAATTTATATATTTAAATATCTAATTAATGTAAATATACACTATCATTAATAAATCTAAATAAATTTTAATTAAAATTGGTAAGAAAATCATATTTAAAACTTAATTATAAAGACGAGACCCACTTTAAATATAACTAAAAAAACAATAAATTATTTTATGGACTTTTTCCACCACATCATCAATGGTCCCTTTCCAATTATTTAACGACATTTCGACAAATTTTTTTCATGTCATTGATACATAATTTGGGTAATTTTTTACCCCGAACCTTAAACTCGGAACCTAAAACATGAATCCTAATATTCATGGTTTAGGTCGGGATATAAAGTTTAGGGTTCTGATTTGAGGTTTAAGGTTTAGGGTTCCGAGTAAAAAAATTATGAAAATTATGTATCAATGACATGTAAAAAATTGTTGAAATGGTATTAAATAATTGAAAGAGACCATGAATGATGTGATTAAAAGAGTTTATAAAATAATTTATCTAAAAAAACAGAAACATAAATTAACCTAAAACTAAATGTTTCGTACATTCTTTTATAAAATATATATGATTTTTATATCTTCAAACTTCTAGTGAAAAAGAAAACATAAAACCATTTTTTGATATTAATGATGACTTAATATAATATTTGGTATTTTGACTCTATTCTTTTTCTTAATTTGAATATTAAAATTTTTTTTATCCAATTTGGTGCTTGAATTTAAAATTTTTTTTAACTTGATATCTAAGTTTTTTTTTTATTCCAACTTGTTATCTAATCTTTACGCTGTTCCTGATTTAGTACCTAAGTTTTTTTTGTGTCTGATTTAGTACTTAAACTTGTTAACTGTTATACAAATTATGTCAATATACTAATAGTGTTGGTATGATCAACATGTGGTAGTTGACATAGAATTTTATTTTATTTTTGTATTTCAAATATTCAATTCCTTTTATTTTATTTTTAATTAACACATTGGATTTCTTTTATTGTATTTTTAAAATTCTTATTTTCTTTTTTAATATTCATTCTTTAAGTATAGCTCAAAACACATTTTTTTAACATGAATTTCCTCTTATACTAGCAATATTTTTGTAGAAATAAGAGCTTTGTGAAGACTAAACCATGTTTTAAGCATGTAGTCCCTCATGAATCATTTTTACCATTAACAGTTAAAGTAATCTCAGCTTGAATGAAAATGAAATTTAGATATATTGCTTAGCAAAACAGAGGAAACTCCAAACAAGTGTAATCATTCCTGCCACTAAATTCCTATCATCTATCACATGTCATTTATATGTAGCTATTTTTTTCCCTCATAAAAAACTAACACCATTAATGGGGTAATTTGTGTAACATTTGACAAAATTAGGTATTAAATTGAAAAAATAAAGCTTGAATACCAAATTAGGAAAATTTGCTAAGTTATGTATCAAAGTGTAAAAAAAAGAAACTTAAGTACCAAATTGAGAACAAGTATCAAGTTTAGATATCAAATTGAAAAAAAAAATACCAAATTTAAATACCAATTATTATATTAGTATTAATAAAATACATATGTTTAAAGTAATAAAGATAAAAGAAATTGTGAATTACACGAGTGGTTGTTAAATTAGTAATAATAAAAAAACCTTCATAAAGGATATTAACTTTAAAAAAAACTGAAAACAATGGAAGGAAGGATTGGAAAGAGAGGCAGAGGATGTGAGAACGGAGCAGGAAGCACGCCTAGCAAAGGCGCGTGAAGGGGGGAATTAAATAGAGATTCGGCGATTGGAGAGGGGTGGAATTGGAAATAAAAATTTTGCATGTCGGAACTGGAATAAAGAGGGGGGAAAACTGAGGACGCTTGGCATGAGTTATGAAGCTTTGTGTCACCCCTTTTATTTCCACCTGGTTCCTTTCTTTATCAGACATCCCCTCAATTTTCCCATTTAATGAAAAACAACAAAACCCTCTTTAATCAATACCAAAGTAAGGGACTTCAGACATAGAGAGATGAAGATTTTGATAACAAAGCAAAGCAAAGTACAGATTTTAGATAGATAGTGAGATTCCCTTGAACAAACTGAGAGATGGGTAGGGATGGGAATAAAAGTTGCTTTGCATGTTGCTTTTCAACACCCACAACTTCTTCTTCTTCTTCTTCTTCTTCTTCATCGGCAATCAAGCTTTTGTTCTTTATAGTTCCCTTGATTCTGGTATCATTCATTGTGTTTGTTTTAGTACCAAGAAACTCAACTTGGGCTTTGATTTATAGCCTCCCTCCTTCTACCTCTGCGGTGGCGGCGGCGGCAAATAGCAGCGAGAAGCTCGGTGCATCTGTGTATGCTGAAAGCAGCCAACAAGTATTGGATTTGCCTTCCAGGGTGGTCAAGACGGTGGATGTTGGAGGCAGCTCGGGAGAAGCGACACTGTCTGACTCAGATGAGGTTGCTGTTAATCGCTCAGCTTCACCCCAACTTTCTGCTGTTGAAGCAGTCACCAAATTTCAAGAATTAGTGAGTGATTAATTTCCTTCTCTTTCATGCAATTTCCCTTTGTAGAATTTGTCCTCTTTTTTTTATCTTCTTTTACTATTATTATCTTTTTCTCACTGTTAGATTCTTCTCATGATATAATGCTTGTCATTGTCAGCACAATTTCTTGCCTGCTGTCGTATTCCCTTTAATTTCCTTTTTAGAGAAGTAGTTTTTTTATCACACATAAATAACTCCCTTGTTGGATTCATTTGAACAGAACGAAACAAAGGAGTATAGTAGCTTAAACACCTCAATTACCGACTCAGATAACTTAAACATTACCATTAACGGGACTCCAAATAATGCTACAACATCCTCGAATGAAACCATAGCTCTTCCCTTAAAGCACAACAGACAAGTTCGAACCAAATTGGACAAGGTTGAAGCTGGTCTACAAAGAGCTCGATCGGCCATAAGAGAAGCTAAAAATGGGAGTCAATTACGGGATCCTGACCATGTCCCAGTAGGTCCTATGTACTGGGATGCAAAGGCCTTTCACAGGTATGTCTGTATCCTCTTTATTCCTGTACTTGAAACTTCAAACTTGGAATCACAATCATGTCAGAAAAACTGCAGAAAAGAATGAAAAAGACCTTTACCTTTGTTCTTTTTTTGTTTCAAACAGAGTGAAACTAGAAAAAAGTGAAGAAACAGATAACTAAAGAAATCAGGATCAACTAGATATTGATAGAAAGTTTAGCATGGAAACATTGCAACATATCTCTTAATCTTAGATATATAAGATTCTTTTTTCCCCTTTCGTTGTGATGATATTCATATGATTAGTTACCTGCAAGAATTGGGTCATTATTCATTAAGATTTTGGGTCTGTATTTGCGAAATGGGTAGGAAAACTCGTAAACAGGGTTGAGTGGCAGCAATGGGACATTGAGGTGAGGATGGACAAGTCGTCCCATGTAGAGTTTGAAAGCCCAGTGTCTGAAAAGGATAGGCTATTAAGATGTGATAATTGCCCACATGGAAATCATACACATTTTTGACAATTCAAGCACAAATATGGAAATTTTCCCACATGGAAATCATACACAATTTTGACATTTCAAAAAACAGTAAGGATAATCAATTCGATCCTGCCGGACCGTAGCACCATGCTGATAGTCCCCAAGTCCCAAGGAACTTTGTGTTAAATCCAAACCGCACATCTATCTCCACTCTGCTTTTTTTTTTTTTTAAATTTAAGATAGGATTATTTTCCCTTATACTAAACATATTTTATTATTAAAATAATTCTAAAAATTAATTTATTATTTTTTAGAACATTTAAAATCTTAACCTAAAATCCTAAATTCTAGAACCTAAGTCTTCAACTTAAATCCTAAACTTATATCTTAAAAGAAATTATTTAAAATTTGAATGATGGGGATTTGTGACTCATGGATTGAAACAACCAAGAAGACTGAGTATGTAGTTAGAAAAATAGGAATTGTATCCAAACAAGAATGTTAAATTTTTTACTTACACTTATTTATTTTGCCAATTACTTTTTCCACAAAATATGGTTAAAATATGTTGTTAGTCCCTTTACTTGTATAAAATTTGAGAATTAGTCTATACTTTAAAAGTTAAAACTGAAGCCCTCTTACTTTATTGATCTAAAAATCTCAATCCTGTCATCAAAATCATAAATATTTTCTATCAATGTTATATGTTCTCATATAACATGAGATATGATTGACTGAAAATGAATATGTTAAATTGACAAATTTTAACAGAAATTATCAATAACGATAATAATTGGACTATAATTTTTAAATTGAAAATGTGGAAGGATTGAATTTTTAATTTTTAAAGTACAAAGATTAAATCCCATATTGGATGGGCATTCGGAATTCGAGGCTTAGGTAATTCATTTACCAGCGTTTGCTACCCTAAAGTTCCTATAATCTCTAATTCTTTGTAATTTATAGGAGCTACCTGGAAATGGAGAAACAATTCAAGGTGTTTGTTTACAAAGAAGGGGAACCTCCTGTGTTTCATGACGGTCCCTGCAAGAGCATATATTCCATGGAAGGAAATTTCATTTATAAGTTGGATGTTGATACCAAATTTCAAACTAAAGATCCCCAGAAAGCTCAGGTCTTTTACCTTCCATTCAGTGTAGCAAAGATGGTCCGATTCGTTTATTCACGGGACTCGCGTGATTTTAGTCCCATACGAAGGACAGTGGTGGACTACATCAATCTTGTTGCTCAGAAGTACCCTTACTGGAATCGGAGCCACGGCGCGGATCATTTCATGCTCGCATGTCATGATTGGGTTAGGTTTTTTTCTTCTTTTTTTTTTCTTTTTTATCGTTTCATGTTCTTAGTTGATTTCAATTTGAGCTTGAGATGTGTGTGGTTTTTCTAATGTAGGGGCCAGAAGCTAGCTTTTCACTTCCTTACCTAGAAAAGAACTCCATTCGAGCTCTATGCAACGCCAACACTTCTGAAAGATTCAACCCCGTCAAGGATGTTTCGATTCCAGAAATCAATCTCATAACTGATAAATTAACCGGTTTGATGGGTGGACCATCAGCTTCTCGGCGTCAAATCTTGGCCTTCTTTGCAGGAGGGGTTCATGGTCCGATAAGACCGGTCTTACTCGAGCATTGGGAAGACAAGGATGAAGACATTAAGGTACATAAATACCTACCAAGAGGTGTCAATTACTACGATATGATGAGAAATAGCAAGTATTGCATTTGTCCAAGCGGTTACGAAGTTGCAAGCCCGAGGATTGTGGAGGCATTGTACAATGGATGTGTTCCAGTGCTCATATCTAAAAGTTACGTGGCACCATTTAGCGATGTTCTACGATGGAAGTCGTTTTCGGTGACGGTGTCAGTGGATGACATCCCGAAACTGAAGGAAATATTAATGAATATATCGACAAGGCAATACATAAGAATGCAGAGGAGAGTGTTGCAAGTCAGAAGGCATTTCGAGTTCAATTCTCCGCCTAAGCGATACGATGTGTTTCACATGATCCTACACTCGGTTTGGCTTAGAAGACTCAACGTTAGGATCACCGATGACCATGGAGCTGTGGCTAATTGATGGCTGGATTTTCAAGTAATAAATAGTTTCGACCAGATTAATTAAAAAATTTTGGTGTGCATGTGTATTTATGTCTTCTGTTTTGTTGGGAAACATAGTAAGTTATGCGTAGACAGAGACGAAAATGACTCCAAAATTGAGGCATCATGAATTGTTTGTTTCGAGGGAGTTATTTTGTTAATTGATTTAGGCCTAGCTCTTTTTATGTTGTTGCGGTTGAAATTTTAATATGATGATGTACGAGATATAAATTAATGATACTTGATAATAATATTTAAGTAATTTCATGGTACATCACTCCACCCATTTTATCAGTTCATGTACCATTTATGAATCATTTCATCTGAAATGTAAATCTTTCTAGGTAATTCTTGGACACTAAATTATTTACAAATTATTATTTTTTATCCACGTTTCTTGTTTAATTATTTGTTTGTGTAAAATTTTGAAGGATAAACACTTTACATATTTAAAATTTAGTTCCATCATTTTTATTTTCAAAAATATAATTCTCTAATTTTTGAATTTCAAAATTCAAGTACATTTGTTATCACGGTTAAACTTCTTTTATCAAATTCTTTGGTGTGAATTAAAAAAAAACCTATTTACTTGATAGTCATATCACAATAAAATTATAATTAAAAATATTTATTATGATTTTTCTTAAGAACAATCATCCAGAACTGTTGCAATAAAGTAATTTATTTTTGTTGGAATAGTATTGTTGAGAAAATTTGAGGTCAACATTTTGATTGAAATAGTTGACAATATTAACCATCCAGACTAACCAATGATATTATAAAAATAGACAGACTAAACTATATCAAAAATTTAAGTATATAAATTAAATCTCAATTTTCAACATAGTTCAGAGGGTAAAATTGAAATTTAGCCATTGTCTTATCATATAAAAAAACGTGATGTAAACTTAAAAGAAATTAGAAGTCGCATGTTGATCTCTAAAACTCTTAAAATATTCAGATTATATATAATCATATCATGTAATGTTTTAACCGAAAAGTTAATAACATTAATTATTTAATCTAATTAAAAACATTATAAAATGTGTAGACACTAAATTATATTAAAATTAACCGTATTTGAATGACGAAATATGATATTCAACTGTTTTTATAAAATGCAAAAGAAAAGAAAAACAAGAAAAAGAAAGAAGCAATAGGTTACCAAAGAGAATAATGAGCTTGCTATGTGGCAACATAAGAAACATCCCTTTCTTCGTTTTATATAATAGATATGTAGATTTACGGTACTATGTCCTTTTCAAGGGTTTTTTTATTTAAATAATATGAAATAATAAATTATTTACGAAAATAAATTAAAGTAAAAAGGGATATTGTCAATATATTAGACAACACTACTTATAAAAAATAATACTTTAATAAAAATAAATAAAATAATATTATTTTAATTAAAAAAAAGGGTGTCGCCAACATATAAGGTCACATCCTTTCACTCACTTTTTTTTTATTTCATAAAAATAGTTGAGTTGTTTTATTTTATGATATTATTCTTTTAATATTTTATAATTATAATTTTTTAATATTTAGAATAGTGACTTAGTTGATTAGGTATAAACGTTGAGGACAAAATGTATTGAATTTTTTAGAAATAAAATCAACTTGATAGAATGTGTAAAATATTAGGAGTAAAATTTGTTATTATACCAATCAAAAGAATATTACATCGGCATTCTATTTGTGACCAAATACATTTAATGGTGGAGTGACTAGAATTTAAAATTCACTTTACAGAAGTAACGAAATTAAAAAAAAAATGTGACCAAAACATGAACTTGCTAAACAACTTGAGTAATTATTTAAATAATTTATTCTAACGTTTTTATATCAATTTTACCAAAAGTATATCAACTAATCATTATTCTAAATATTCAAAAATTTATAATTATAAAACATTAAAATTATAAAATTATAAAAATTAAACAATTTAGTCATTTTTATTAAATAAAATAAAATTATAAAAACTTTAAAATATAAATATAAAACTAAAAAACATAAAAAGAAATTAAGAAAAGAAATAGAAAAAAAAAATGTCGCCTAATATGTTGGCGACACTCTTTTTCAAATTAAAATATTATTTATTTTCATTTTATTTTTTTATAGATGATATCACTTAACAAGTTTGTAATACCCAATTTGCCCGGCCCAATTTTATAAATAAATAAAAAACAAAATTTATTAAAAGTCTATCAGTCCATATTACAAGCCCAAAATTAATACAGTCCAATCCTAATTAGGCCCAACGTAGCCCAAAATATTCCCCAAACCCCGAAACCCTAGCCTTTAGCATCACTGCCCTCTAGCCACCGCAACAGTGGCCTCCTCACACCGCCACGCACGCCACGTTGGCATCCGTACGCCCCAGCTGGCCCTCGTACGACCGTACCTGCAGCAAACAACAAAACAACAACAAAAAAAGAAGGAAGAAAAAGCAAAAAATAGTAACAGAAAAGAAATGAGGAAAAGATAGCAGAGAAGGAGATGTATTTTGTTTTTTATTTTATTTTTCTTCTCGATTTGGCTATAAAAAGCCGATTCGAAATCTGTAAAGGGGGCTTGATCCTTCTTTTTACACAGAGATATTGAATACAACAGATATTGAGAGAAATCAAAAGGTTTTTTCGAAAGGTGATTTGATCTTTCTTTATTTTCTTCCGTTTTTTCTTTCTCTAGATCTTTGATTTTCTGTTTTAATCGAGTGAAAAGAAAGGGGAAATAAGAGAGGGGAATGAGAAACTTACCATCGTGGGGCACCAATGAAGCCCTCCCTCCGAGCAAAACAGAGTCGAACGGGCAGAGGTGAAGGTGAAACGGCGAAAATCGGCGCTGGAGGGGTAACCTTAGGGACTGATTTCAGTCGGTTTACAAACTGAAATTGGGTCTTGATTTTAGGGTTTTGAAATTAGTTCTTATAGGGCATTTAAACGACGTCGTTTGGGGCCTAAATCAGTGGCCCCAAAACGGCATCATATCTGTTCAAACCCGATGACCCGATCCAACTGCGGCTAGACCCGCGCATTTTGGTATGGGGAGGGATATTTTCGCTTCAAGTCCTCCTTGTTTGTGTTTGGTTTCAATCTAGTTTATGTTGCTTATTTAAATTAGGCTGCATAATTTCTTACTAACTTCATTTTAGTCCATTTGCAGCGCTGCGTTTTAGTAGGCAATGAATATTTCCTATTTTAGTCCCTATGTTATTCGCGCTTTGTAATTTTGACTTTTCCTTTTGTTTATTTTAGGTTTCTCCCCTGAATTACTGCTTTAATGCCAATTTAGTCCTCTGTTTCGTTATTATTGCTATAAAATTATTTAGTTCATTATTATTACTTTTGTTATTATTGGTATTACTATTACATTAGTTCATATTGTAGAAGCCCAATTTCGCCCGGGCCCATTTACAAAATAAACAAACCATTCAGACCCAAAAAATAACTAAACCCCAAACAGCCCAATTTTGCCCAAAGCCCAGCAAACCCTCAACCCAATTACAAGCCTAACCTACCAAAACCAAAGCCCAAATCAGCAACCCAATTCAGCCCAATCTACCTAACCCTAGCCCATTTACAAAAAAAAAGAAACAGCAGCCACCCTAGGTGAGCCGCACCTAGGGCCTTCGTCCACCTACCCTCTGTCGCTGCTCTCCCATTGCTACCTACCATCACCTGCTCCGCCATTCCTCTCACGTCAGCGCCGTACCACCCACTTGCCTGCAAAATCAGATAAAGAAATGACAAGTAAAAAAATAATAGATCAAAATATTGTAAACATGGCTATAAAGCCATAACAACCAATGTAAATGGGGGATCTTTTTTTTTCTCTACGAGATTTTGAAGGAAAAGAAATAGAAACAGAAAAAAAGTGGTTACCGATTTCAATCTAAAGGTTTCTTTTAATTTTTACTTCTTTTTACTCTATTTATTTTTTTGTTTTTATTTTTAAAAAATACACGAAAATACAAAAAAATAATAAAAAGGAAAGATTTTTACCTTCGTCGGTGGCGCTGGAGTGCTCGGGGAGGCCAAGGGAGCGCTTTGAAGAGAAAAAGAGAAAATTTTTTAGTTCCTGCCACCGTGTACAGCGACGCCGGCGCCGGCGGCCGGTGCGGTGGCTCTCGACCGGACCGGTAGCCGGATTTTGGGGACAAGAAGGAGGTTTGAGAGAAAAAAAAGGGAAGGGTTTTAAAATTTTTTAGAAAAGTGGCAAAAATGAATTTTTTTAAAAAAAATTTGGGCTTAAATAGGCCCCCAAAACAACGCCGTTTTGGGCAGGCCTCTCAGGCACCAAAACGACGTCGTTTTGGCTTTGACCCGATCCGCCCGACCCGCTCCAGGCCAGGATCGGCGTGTTTTTAGCGGAAGGGATAATTGCGCTTTTAGCCCTTCCGCTTTTAAATAATTTTGCAATTCAGTTCTTTTTGCTTTTTTTAATTTCGCCCTGTAATCTAATTTGCTTTATAATCTGGTCCACCTTGAAGCTGTGCGTTTTGGAGGAACGAGATTATTTCCCATTTGGTCCCTCCTTGTTATTCGCGCAATCATTGTGGTCCTTCCCCTTTAATTTATTTATGATTTAACCCCGAATTTTGTTTTAAATTTTTAATTTAGTCCTTTTGTTATTTTGTTTATTTTCTTAATAAATTTCATGTTGTTATTATTATTATTATTATTATTATTATTATTATTATTATTATTATTATCATTAGTTCTATTTTCCTTTCATTTATTCGTTACTATTTTGTTAATATTATTTTAGCTTTATTTATATTTTTTATTCTACATATATATATACATATATGTATTATACACGTACATTTTTTATATAACTTATTTTTATATACATACTTACATAAGGAACTTTTATACCTAATAATAATTTAAAAATATATATGTACATATTTTTCCATATTCTCATAGTTATATATATACATGTATATATATTTACATAACCTTTTATATTTAATATCCTTAAAACATATATATATTTCATATTTTTATAATTTTAAGTATATACGTACATATATATTTCCCTTAAATGTACATACATATTTTATATTTTATGATTTTCATATATTTTCCTTTATTTTTTATGTTCATTTATGTATTTATTTATATGTCCATTTTTATACTTTAGTTTATTTATTTGCTATGGTATATGCATGATTGATTTATTTTATCATTCGTTTTTGTTCTTTTTTTTAATTCACATTATCATGTTTATTATTCCATTATGCATATAAATATCATATTTCAAAAAGGAAAATATTTCTAATTGAGGCAATATTTAGCGTTTGGGAAATTCGAGAAAACATGCCCTAAGGTGCTGGGTGTCGATTTTTCTCGTTCAACCAAATGGTTTAATATCTTTTAAAAATTTTTAAAATAAGGCAATGTTTTGCGTTTGGAAATTCGAGAAAACATACCCTAAGGTGTTGGGTGTCGGTTTTTCTCATTCAATCAAATGGCTAAATATCCTTTTAAAAATTCTCAAATAAGGCAATGTTTTTGCGTTTGAAAATTCGAGGAATGTGCCCTAATGTGCTGGGTTTCGATTTCTCGTTTAACCAAATAGCCAATTTTGAATTTCAATCCATATCGTCCGAGTTTTTTTTAAGGATCGTATTTTAAATCTCTCTAAAGTTTTCAGTTTTTCGACACTAAGATATTAAGTAATCAACTAGGTACCAATTTTGGGCGTATCGAGGGTGCTAATCCTTCCTCGTGCGTAACCGACCCCCGAACCCATTTTTTTGAATTTCGTGGACCAAAACCGTTGTTTTAATAAAATCAAGTCGTTTATTAAAAACAACCACTTTTCAAGGTGACCCGATCACACCTTATCAAAAAGGATTGGTGGCGACTCCCTTTTTTTTCTTTTTCATTTTCAAAATCCAAGTCGACCCCGTTTTCAATCAAAAAAATGGTGTCAACAGCTTGGCGACTCCACTGGGGACGCTTTTAGAGAGTCAGACCGTAAAATTGATTGTTTCTGTCTTATTGTTGAAAACTAAAAATTTGATTTGAAAAATTACGATCTTTTCTTTGTGCTTGTTTGCATGATTATTGTAAATTGATTTGTATATTTTGGCATCATTTTGCATGAGACTGTTTAGTCTTGTCCTTTTAAGTGGGAGTGAGAAACTAGTCCTTCGTGAGATTTTCACCTCCGTGCAGGATAGTGAATCACTTTCGGGATACAACCGTACCTATGTCTTCATGAGATTTTCATCTCCGTGCAGCCATAGGGAAATGTATTCCCTTGAACCGAACTCGATCTGTATGAGCCTATAATGGGTGAATATCGAGGAATCTGTTGGTTCGGGTACCTTATCTTTAGAGCCAAACCTCATATAGTGGACTTAAGAACTTAGCCTAGATAGAGCCACTCCAAACCCCTAGTAGTCACCCGATTAGGTACTTTCTGTTTTCCTTGTTTATTTTTGTACTAACCCCTCTTATTGTGCTTTGATTATGATTGCATCGCATTTGCATCTTAGGAAAGAGATATTGATTCAAATCCGATTACTAAATTAGAAAGCTTGTCATGGAATACAGATTCTTTAATAAAGTGGAAAGCAATATGGCTGCCTGAATATATTCTGAGAAACACAAGAAGGGTGATGAAAGAGTTCGTGACCTTTACTTCGTGGTCTAGGGATTCACGACCATTTTTCGAGAGCCTTTGAAGTTCCAACTCCCTTAAAGAAGCTGATGAGCCTTACGAGGATAGGCAAACAACAGATTGCGACCAAAACCAAGCAAAAAGAGATAGATGAGACACCCCTTTTGAAGAATTAACAAGGTTTAACACACAGGTGAAGTAAGGGATCGATGTTGTCTCTTAGGATATGAAGGCGAGCCTATATATATACCCGCTTTATGTAAAGGAATTTACTTTCTAGTAAAGTTTCCTAAATGTAATTGAATTAGAATCAACGTCTCTTTAGGCATTCATTTCATGCATTTGCATTACATTGCATTACATGCATTAAAATCCATTGAAAGAGTCTAAACAAGTAAATTTATTTCAGCTAACCTGGAAAACTGACCAACCAAACACCCTTACGATATCCAAGTAAAGACTAGAGAAATTGAATGAAGGTTGGAAAAATTTGAGCGAATGCAGATTCAGATGCGGGAGCAATTGACTGAATTTCAACAGGAGATGAGAGATCAGATGCTAGAATTACAGAGAACCTTGATAAGTCAGTTCAATCGACTGCCAGCTGAAGAGTTAGAAAAAAGGAAGGACTCGGTGGTCCACTTTGGGGTTGATAATAAGGATCTTGCCCATTCTCTAGATTATACTCCGACAAGTGTCCAAGTCCAGCCGGATGGGAGTCCACACGGGGCACTCTTTACATCAGATCATAATAGTATCAGACTGGTACAGCAACACCGGTGGGTTTCTTGACAGACCCAAGATCCAATTGGAGGAACAATTTTCCTGTTGCTCTTGATAACTCGGCAGAAATAAAGCGATCGAGGGTAGAGTACCCAAATACTACAAAGGCCCTGAGGAATAAGGGGAATAAATGGGATAATGCAAACAGATATAACATGGGCCACTCAAAACCAATCACTTTGGGCCAACCAAAGATAGAAACCACTAGCCATCAAAGCTTTTTAAAGTAAGAATTTAGAGTGAAACCAGGTACTGAGAAGCTCCAGTTCACACCAATTCCGATGTCATATAAGGAGCTGTATCAAAGCTTATTCGATGCGCATGTTGTTGCTCCTTATTACTTAAAACCTCCACAGCCTTCGTACCCTAAATGGTACGACGCGAACGTATAATGCGACTACCATGCAGGAATTACGGGGCATTCAATAGAGAATTGCATTGCCTTTAAGAAGCTAGTCAAAAAATTCATCAACATGGGTATTGTTAAGTTGGGTGACTCATCTAGTGAAGAAAGCCATCTACCCAATCATATTGACAACGGGATGAATGCGATGTATGAAGAATTGTTAGGAAGCATTCACATCCATGCCATACATGAAGATACAAAGGAAAAGGGACCTTGTTAGATACATGCCCTTATAAATCTGGAGTGCTTTAAGCAATTAGCTTGTGGAAGAAATCCATGTAGTTATTAGGGTTTATTTAGAGTAATATTCAGAACATTTTTGTTGTTTTTAGCCTAAAGCGATAGAAATTCCTTTGTGAAATAGGCTAATGTCTGAACGTTATACATCTTTGCATTCCTTTTTGAGTCAATATTCTTTCATTCTTTTTGAATAATTATTTCTGGTTATTTCATTCTTTTAGATTTTCTTCCACATCATTCATTCATAATCATATTGTATAAATAATTATTCATAAATTTATACTTTCTTTTGTATATTCTTTGGTACTTATTATGAGTCCCCAGATATCAATGACATGAGTGACACTGCTACAGACTCAGATTTTCCTCTTGAGCGAGACATGTGTTTAGACGGATCTCATGGCTTTAGAAATGACATAGATCGTAGTTTATCTCCGAACTTGTCGAGGATGGTAGCACGAGAGGATAGACAGGTCCTACCTCACAAGGAATTGTGGACTTGGTGAATATTAGAATTAATCTGACCGCAAAGACGAAGCATCACCTATTGAGTGACCTCTAGGGTCCAAAGATGTCTTCGTATGATCATACTAGGATATGCCCCGCGTTAAACGCCGATAATGAAATCTGCACAACAGCACGATGTCAAAAATTTATAGTATGAACGATGTAATTCTTTGCCGGGGCAATGCCTTTCTCGTGGAGTCAGCATAGCTTTGCCCATTTGAAGTCGAATTTCTACCTCTTCAAGTTGTTGTTGGGTCCATCCTGATTAAAGAGGAAAATCCAAAGTTTTCTGTCGTAGTTGCGCCCCAAAAGGCTTAGATCAAAAAAGGGAAGAAAAAGAAAAATCAAAATCAAAGTCAAAATGAAAATGAAAAAAAATCAAAAATCAAAAATCAAAAATGAAAATAAAAAAAAAACAAAAAGAAGAAAGAAGAAAAAATCAAAATCAAGATTAAAATGAAAATGAGAAAAAGAAAGAAGAATGAAAAAAGAGAAATCTAGATGAAAAATTTAGAATGAAAAAGAAAAGAAAAAGAAAAGGAGATGCCAAAGCGAAAACCCGCAAAGGGCGCTTTGTGACCAAATGAGGTTTTGAGTTGAAAACCCGAAAAGGGCGACTCAAATTTCGAGCACAATGAGGCATGGACATCACCATTATCGAAGACTTCTAATGGGCATTGCTTCATTTTGAGAGGCTACTTCATGAGCCAAAGTCATCGTATATCGATACAGAATTTCAGAGAAGAGGGTATTGGAGAATGCATTGAGCTTAAACAATAGCACGATCGCTGAGGTCTCAAATTAACTCAGAAGTGGACACCACGATTCGCCACTGAATTGCCTAGAGTTGAACATCGAAAATTGAAGGAAAATAACTGAGACTTACAATGATTGGCATGAGAAATTACTATTTGCCTTTCTTGCTTGTCGAACATCTGTACCGGGGCAATACCTTTCTCTTTGGTTTGCGAGGTTTAGGTAGTTTTACCTATTGAAATCCTTTCTCTCCGGGTATTAGTTGAGCTAGAATTGGATGAAGCAGAATGGATCCGATCGCGATGCGATCAGTTGAACTTAGGAAAAAGGTTAAAAGCTATTCTTCAGGGTCGGATGTACCAGAAACAAATGATACGAGCCCATAGTGAATAGTGTCATCTTAGAGAATTCCACGAGAGGGTTGGATGTCGAAAAAGATCATTCCTCTCCAAAAGGATTCCAGAGGGAAATGAATGCCAAACCGAGAATGTCCCTATGTTGTAAAGAAGACATTTTTCAAAAGAGCACTGATCCTGAGTGAGATTGCTAGTCCTATAAACTCGGATCCAGTCAAGAAATACTTCGTTTAAAGAAGAAGAAAGGACCAAGGTGAAAACCCGCAAAGGGCACTCTGAGTAAAAATAAATAAATGAAAAATGAGAATGAAAAATGAAAAATGAAAATGAAAAATGAAAAATGAAAAATAGAGAGGCTAAGGAGAAAACCCGGAAATGGCGCCTTAGGCCAAAAGGGATTTGAGTTGAAAATGGCGGCTCAAATATTGATCAGAATGGGGCATGAGGTGATCAGAGCAATTCAAATTTTGATCAGATTGGGGCATCTGGTGATCTTGTTATACCTGAATCAACAAGAAAGGTAGGCGACATCTTGGGCATCGACAAAACAATGTAGATCTCCTAAACACATGTCAAACTCAGAATGATCTTCAGAAAGTTTGTACAGAGAAGTTCAAGCTGCGATATCTGGGGCACCCAATTCTCATATTATTTATATTGAATTTGTGGCTCTTGGAATACTTCATTCTTTTTCAAGATACATATTCCAATCAATTACTCTTTTATTCTTGATAATTTATTCATTTCGAGCTATGCTCCCGAATCAATTCTATTTTATCCATTGTTATATTTTTTGCAAGCATGTTACATTGGAAGAATGATTAATGGACTAATAAAACTTTCACAAAGGAAGTTTTGCATATTACTCTGAAAAGTTTCTAAATAATATAAGAGCTTGAAACAAGACTATTGTTTAGAACACACTGAGTTTAAAAGTTGGAAATTTGAGAAGGAAGAGTTGAAATTTAGACTTTCCCTTTGGATTTCGTTGTCAAATGCATTGATTGACAAGATGCCATGTTGGTGCCAAAGCTTAAGTAAACAAGAAAGCAATGATCATCAAGCAATAGGAAGAGGTTACCTCAGGGAAGAGAACCCTCATTTGCGCATGAGTCTTCGATACGACACCCTAGGAATGTTGTAAGGGACCAAAAAGATTAAGATCCCATATCCTTGAATTGTGATAAAAGAGGATTGAGGAAAAGGCATATTTCTACCTTGGATTACAGTGGGAGAATGGTGGTACAAATTTTACGCCCTAATGGAATAAACTTTGAAGTTTACAGTTGGGGCAACCTGACTAAATGTTTCTTCAGAAAACGCCAGTCGAGAAGGAATGTGTTATAACACTTTGGTGATAAAGCCTTCATAAACTTCGAGTAATGACAACCTAAGCGGGATCGTTCTAAAAAAAATGTTACATTCATGCAAACACCATTCACACATGTCTAGTTAGGAGCATTTGGTTCATTTTGATCATGCCGTCCTAATCATTTGGCATAATTAGGTTCATTATACAGGTCATGTTCCCCAGAGAACAGATTAGTGAAGATAGCAGATCTTGCCTTCCTGCGTTAACAGTGAAGCAGATCGAAAGCAAAGTCTTGCCTCCATCGGTTGCAGTGGAGCTGGTTAAAGAAGCAGATATTGCCTTCCTGTATTAACAGCGAAGCAGATCGAAAACGAAGCCTTGCCTCCATCGGTTGCAGTGGAGCTGGTTAAAGATAGCAGATCTTGCCTTCCTGCATTAACAGCGAAGCAGATCGAAAACAAAACCTTGCCTCCATCGATTGCAGTGGAGCTGGTTAAAGATAGCAGATCTTGCCTTCCTGCATTAACAACGAAGCAGATCGAAAACAAAGCCTTACCTCCATCGGTTGTAGTGGAGCTGGTTAAAGATAGCAGATCTTGCCTTCCTGCATTAACAGCGAAGCAGATCGAAAACAAAGCCTTGCCTCCATCGGTTGTAGTGGAGCTGGTTAAAGATAGCAGATCTTGCCTTCCTGCGTTAACAGCGAAGCAGATCGAAAACAAAGCCTTGCCTCCATCGGTTGTAGTGGAGCTGGTTAAAGATAACAGATCTTGCCTTCCTGCGTTAACAGCGAAGCAGATCGAAAACAAACCTTGCCTCTCTCGGTTGTAGTGGAACTGGTTGAAGACACTAGATCTTGCCTTCCTGCCTTGACAGCGAAGCAGATCGAAGATACAAACCTTGCCTCTCTCGGTTGTAGTGGAGCTGGTTGAAGACAACAGATCTTGCCTTCCTGCCTTGACTGCGAAGCAGATCGAAGACACAAACCTTGCCTCTCTCAGTTGTAGTGGAGCTGGTTGAAGACAACAGATTTTGCCTTCCTGCCTTGACAGCGAAGCAGATCGAAGACGCAAGCCTTGCCTCCATCAGTTGTAGTGGAGTTGGTTGAAGATAGCAAATCTTGCCTTCCTGCATTAACAGCGAAGCAGATCGAAAATAAAGTCTTGCCTCCATCAGTTGCAATGGAGCTGGTTAAAGATAGCAGATATTGCCTTCTTACATTAACAGCGAAGTAGATCGAAAACAAAGCCTTGCCTCCATCGGTTACAGTGGAACTGGTCAAAGAAACAGATCCTGCATTTCTGCATTAACAGCGAAACAGATCAAAAACAAAGTCTTGCCTCCATCGGTTGCAGTAGAGCTGGTTAAAGATAGCAGATCTTACCTTCCTGCATTAACAGCGAAGCAGATCGAAAACAAAACCTTGCCTCCATCGGTTGTAGTTAAAGATAGCAGATCTTGCCTTCCTGCATTAACAGCGAAGCAGATCGAAAACAAAGCCTTGCCTCCATCGGTTGTAGTGGAGCTGGTTAAAGATAGCAGATCTTGCCTTCCTGCGTTAACAGCGAAGCAGATCGAAAACAAAGCCTTGCCTCCATCAGTTGTAGTGGAGCTAGTTAAAGATAACAGATCTTGCCTTCCTGCGTTAACAGCGAAGCAGACCGAAAACAAACCTTGCCTCTCTCGGTTGTAGTGGAGCTGGTTGAAGGCACCAGATCTTGCCTTCCTACCTTGACAGCGAAGCAGATCGAAGATACAAACCTTGCCTTTCTCGGTTGTAGTGGAGTTGGTTGAAGACAACAGATCTTGCCTTCCTGCCTTGACAGCAAAGCAGATCGAAGACACAAACCTTGCCTCTCTCGGTTGTAGTGGAGCTGGTTGAAGACAACAGATCTTGCCTTCCTGCCTTGACCGCGAAGTAGATCGAAGACACAAACCTTGCATCTCTCGGTTGTAGTGGAGCTGGTTGAAGACAACAGATTTTGCCTTCCTGCCTTGACAGCGAAGCAGATCGAAGACGCAAGCCTTGCCTCCATCAGTTGTAGTGGAGCTGGTTGAAGATAGCAAATCTTGTCTTCCTGCGTTAACAGCGAAGCAGATCGAAAATAAAGCCTTGCCTCCATCGGTTGCAATGGAGCTGGTTAAAGATAGCAGATCTTGCCTTCTTGCATTAACAGCGAAGCAGATCGAAAACAAAGCATTGCCTCCATCGGTTGCAGTGGAACTGGTCAAAGAAGCAGATCTTGCATTCCTGCATTAACAGCGAAACAGATCAAAAACAAAGCCTTGCCTCCATCGGTTGTAGTGGAGCTGGTTAAAGATAGCAGATCTTGTCTTCCTGCATTAACAACGAAGCAGATCGAAAACAAAGCCTTGCATCCATCGGTTGTAGTTAAAGATAGCAGATCTTGCCTTCCTGCATTAACAGTGAAGCAGATCGAAAACAAAACATTGCCTCTATCGGTTGTAGTAGAGCTGGTTAAAGATAGCAGATATTGCCTTCTTGCGTTAACAGCGAAGCAGATCGAAAACAAAGCCTTGCCTCCATCGGTTGTAGTGGAGCTAGTTAAAGATAACAGATCTTGCCTTTCTGCGTTAACAGCGAAGCAGACCGAAAACAAACCTTGCATCTCTCGGTTGTAGTGGAGCTGGTTGAAGACACCAGATCTTGCCTTTCTGCCTTGACAGCGAGCAGATCGAAGATACAAACCTTGCCTTTCTCGGTTGTAGTGGAGTTGGTTGAAGACAACAGATCTTGCCTTCCTGCCTTGACAGCAAAGCAGATCGAAGACACAAACCTTGCCTCTCTCGGTTGTAGTGGAATTGGTTGAAGACAACAGATCTTGCCTTCCTGCCTTGACCGCGAAGCAGATCGAATACACAAACCTTGCCTCTCTCGGTTGTAGTGGAGCTGGTTGAAGACAACAGATTTTGCCTTCCTACCTTGACAGCGAAGCAGATCGAAGACGCAAGCCTTGCCTCCATCAGTTGTAGTGGAGCTGGTTGAAGATAGCAAATCTTGTCTTCCTGCGTTAACAGCGAAGCAGATCGAAAATAAAGCCTTGCCTCCATCAGTTGCAATGGAGCTGGTTAAAGATAGCAGATCTTGCCTTCTTGCATTAACAGCGAAGCAGATCGAAAACAAAGCCTTGCCTCCATCGGTTGCAGTGGAGCTGGTCAAAGAAGCAGATTTTGCATTCCTGCATTAACAGCGAAGCAGATCAAAAACAAAGCCTTGCCTCCATCGGTTGCAGTGGAGCTGGTTAAAGATAGCAGATCTTGCCTTCCTGTATTAACAGCGAAGCAGATCGAAAACAAAGCCTTGCCTCCATCGGTTGCAGTGGAGCTGGTCAAATAAGCAGATCTTGTATTCCTGCGTTAACAGTGAAGCAGATAAAAAACAAAGTCTTGCCTCTATCGATTACGGTAGAACGGGTTAAAATAAAGGATCTCATCTCTCTGAAGTTACAGTAGAGTAGATCGCATCAGGTCTTATCTCCATGAGGTTACAGTGGAGTAGACCGAAGAATTTTAGATCTTATCTCCCTGAGATTACAGCGGAGCAAATCAAAGACACTATCCTGAAGTTACAGTAGAGTAGGTCGCATCAGATTGAAGCCAGTAATCCTATCTCCCGGAGATTACAGTGGAGCGGATTAAAATCAGATCTTATGTCTCTAAAGTTGCAGTAGAACAGATCGCATCCAGTCTTATCTCCCTGAAGTTGTAGTGGGACAGACTGAAGCTACTAATCCTATCTCCCTAAAGTTGCAGTGGAGCGGATTAAAACGATGAATCCTATACATTTGAAGTCGCAGAGGGTCGGATTAAATCTTATCATATCAAACCTTATCTCCCTGGGGTCGCAGTGGAAAAGGTTGAAGCAACAAGTCTTATCTCTCTGACATTACAGTGGAGCAGACTAAAACCAAAACCTCGTCCTTCTGAAGTGTTGCGAAGAAGATTGAAGCTACAAGTCAAATCTCTCTGAAGTGCAGTGAAGTGGATCAAAGCAACGAGACATAATGGACTGGGATAAAGCTACTAGAAGAAGAGAAGCGTCAAAAGAAGTCGAAACTCGGCGAGACCGGGCAAAATTGGTCTTTCTTAATCTTTGCGTCATTCCCGTTACACGACAATGAAGCAAAGAGGGACAGCTGTAGAAGCCCAATTTCGCCCGGGCCCATTTACAAAATAAACAAACCATTCAGACCCAAAAAATAACTAAACCCCAAACAGCCCAATTTTGCCCAAAGCCCAGCAAACCCTCAACCCAATTACAAGCCTAACCCACCAAAACCAAAGCCCAAATCAGCAACCCAATTCAGCCCAATCTACCTAACACGACAATGAAGCAAAGAGGGACAGCTGTAGAAGCCCAATTTCGCCCGGGCCCATTTACAAAATAAACAAACTATTTAGACCCAAAAAATAACTAAACCCCAAACAACCCAATTTTGCCCAAAGCCCAGCAAACCCTCAACCCAATTACAAGCCTAACCCACCAAAACCAAAGCCCAAATCAGCAACCCAATTCAGCCCAATCTACCTAACCCTAGCCCATTTGTAGAAAAAAGAAACAGTAGCCACCCTAGGTGAGCCGCACCTAGGGCCTTCGTCCACCTGCCCTTTGTCGTCGCTCTCCCATTGCTACCTACCATCACCAGCTCCGCCGTTCCTCTCACGTCAGCGCCGTACCACCCACTTACCTGCAAAATCAGAGAAAGAAATGACAAGTAAAAAAAATAATAGATCAAAATATTGTAAACATGGTTATAAAGCCATAACAACCAATGTAGGTGGGGGATCTTTTTTTTTTCTCTACGAGATTTTGAAGGAAAAGAAATAGAAACAGAAAAAAAGTGGTTACCGATTTCGATCTAAAGGTTTCTTTTAATTTTTACTTCTTTTTACTCTATTTATTTTTGTTTTTATTTTTAAAAAATACACGAAAATACAAAAAAAAATAATAAAAAGGAAAGATTTTTACCTTCGTCGGGTGGCGCTGGAGTGCTCGGAGAGGCCAAGGGAGCGCTTTGAAGAGAAAAAGAGGAAACTTTTCAGTTCCCGCCGCCATGTACTGCGGCACCGGCGCCGGCGACCGGCGGCCGGCGCGGTGGCTCTCAACCGAACCGGTAGCCGGATTCTGGGGAGAAGAAGGAGGTTTGAGAGAAAAAAAAGGGAAGGGTTTTGAAATTTTTTAGAAAAGTGGCAGAAATGAATTTTTTTAAAAAAAAAAATTTGGGCTTAAATAGGCCCCCAAAACGACGCCGTTTTGGGCAGGCCTCTCAGGCACCAAAACGACGTCGTTTTGGCTTTGACCCAATCTGCCCGACCCGCTCCAGGCCAGGATCCGCGTGTTTTTAGCGGAAGAGCTAATTGCGCTTTCAGCCCTTCCGCTTTTAAATAATTTTGCAATCAAGTTCTTTTTGTTTTTTAAATTTCGCCCTGTAATCTAATTTGCTTTATAATCTGGTCCACCTTGAAGCTGTACGTTTTGGAGGAACGGGATTATTTCCCATTTGGTCCCTCCTTGTTATTCGCGCAATCATTGTGGTCCTTCCCCTTTAATTTATTTATGATTTAACCCCGAATTTTGTTTTAAATTTTTAATTTAGTCCTTTTGTTATTTTGTTTATTTTCTTAATAAATTTCATGTTATTATTATTATTATTATTATTATCAGTTCTATTTTCCTTTCATTTATTCGTTACTATTTTGTTAATATTATTTTAGCTTTATTTATATTTTTTATTCTACATATATATATACATATATGTATTATACACGTACATTTTTTATATAACTTATTTTTATATACATACTTACATAAGGAACTTTTATACCTAATAATAATTTAAAATATATATGTACATATTTTTCCATATTCTCATAGTTATATATATACATGTATATATATTTACATAACCTTTTATATTTAATATCCTTAAAACATATATATATTTCATATTTTTATAATTTTAAGTATATACGTACATATATATTTCCCTTAAATGTACATACATATTTTATATTTTATGATTTTCACCTTTATTTTTTATGTTCATTTATGTATTTATTTATATGTCCATTTTTATACTTTAGTTTATTTATTTGCTATGGTATATGCATGATTGATTTATTTTATCATTCGTTTTTGTTCTTTTTTTTAATTCACATTATCATGTTTATTATTCCATTATGCATATAAATATCATATTTCAAAAAAGGAAAATATTTCTAATTGAGGCAATATTTAGCGTTTGGGAAATTCGAGAAAACATGCCCTAAGGTGCTGGGTGTCGATTTTTCTCGTTCAACCAAATGGTTTAATATCTTTTAAAAATTTTTAAAATAAGGCAATGTTTTGCGTTTGGAAATTCAAGAAAACATACCCTAAGGTGTTGGGTGTCGATTTTTCTCATTCAATCAAATGGCTAAATATCCTTTTAAAAATTCTCAAATAAGGCAATGTTTTGCGTTTGAAAATTCGATGAACGTGCCCTAATGTGCTGGGTTTCGATTTCTCGTTTAACCAAATAGCCAAATATCCTTTTGAATTTCAATCCATATCGTCCGAGTTTTTTTTAAGGATCGTATTTTAAATCTCTCTAAAGTTTTCAGTTTTTCGACACTAAGACATTAAGTAATCAACTAGGTACCAATTTTGGGCATATCGAGGGTGCTAATCCTTCCTCGTGCGTAACCGACTCCCGAACCCATTTTTTTGAATTTCGTGGACCAAAAACGTTGTTTTAATAAAATCAAGTCGTTTATTAAAAACAACCACTTTTCAAGGTGACCCGATCACACCTTATAAAAAAGGATTGGTGGCGACTCCCGTTTTTTTTCATTTTCATTTTCAAAATCCAAGTCGACCCCGTTTTCAATCAAAAAATGGTGTCAACACATATATTTACTTTTTTATATACGTAAATTACTTTATTAAATACTGATTTTGATTCTTTTTCTTATATAATATATTAGTATATATTTTATGTTAATCTAATATTATCTATATATTTTTAATAATTTTATTTTTTATGATACCTTTTTTAAATAGTTATGTATATATACTTTTGTGCTTTAAAAGTCAATAATATTTTTATATAATACTATTTTATATATAATTTGTATTATGTTTTATTATTATTATACGTATACACCTAATGTATCATCGATTTCATGTTTACATTTTTTACTTATTACATATATAACTTGTTTCATTTAAAATTTTATTTCATTATATACTCGATTTATATCAACCTTTTATACATACTATTATACATATATTATCATAAGAAATTTTCCAATCCATGTGTAATATTATTTAAATTAATATGTATATATTATTTCATGTATTTTGATTTTCTTCATATACAATATTCACTTTAAACTTCATTTTGATATTGTTTTTTTATAGTATTTATTTTTAATCTTCATTTTTGACTTATTTTGAACTCATATATGTATATTGTTTATTTTAAAATTTTACACATATAACTCATTTTTTTGTGTTGATAATTCGTTTATTCTTTGAATGTCGATATTATTAGCATTGGCCTAATGTATGATTGAGATTATTGTTACTATGCTTGCTTGTATTTACCTATTGATTATTTGTATTTCATTAGTGTATGTTATTTACAAATCATCCTTTATGTTGTACATTATTATTTAATCGTTTTTTATTCATTCAAAAGATTACAAATGTCAAAGTTATTTCATACAAAAATTTTCAAAATGACGCAATACTCGAAATTTGGAATCCTTGAGAGAATGGAGCCCTAACGTATTGGGTTCCAATCTTCCTCGTCGAACCTAAATAATCAAAAATTTTCTTTAATCAAAACGCATAAGCCAAAAACTCATTTTCGGGAATTCGATACGTCGTGTCCTAATGTATTGGATGTGACATGTCGTTTTCTCGAAATGAAGATTTTAAACAATAATTAGGGTCATATTCAATGCTAGAAATTTTGAGAAATTGTGCTCTAACGTATTGGGTTTCAATTTTTCATCTGACTAAAAGCAATTGAATATCCCTTTTTAACTTCACCGCGAGAGTTTTGAAAGTCAAAAGATAAACTTAATTTTGAGGATTTAAGATATTGCACCCTAACTTACTGAGTGTGACAATTTATTTATTTGAAATAAGTGAGTCTCATCGTTCAATTCATTTTACTCAAATTTTCTTTTCAAAGGATCGTATTTTAAAATCTTTTCAAAATTTCGACATTAAGACATTAAACAATCGATTCGGTACCAATTTTGGGCGTTACGAGGGTGCTAACCCTTCCTCGTGCGTAACCGACTCCCGAACCTATTTTCTCAAATCTCGTAGACCAAAATCGTTTTAAGGTGTACCGATCACAACCCAATAAAAGATCGGTGGCGACTCTAATTTTTTTTTAGTCAACAACTATTTTTTATTTTCAAAAAAATGGTTTCGACAACGTTGATGATAACGCCTTTTACTATTAATTTCAACTCATTAACATATATATTTAATTAATTTTATAAATTGTATTTTTGGTATTATTAAAATAAAAAACCTCAGGTTTGAAACCGTTGATAAAATTAGGCAATTTGGTGAGTTTTAGGCATGGAAATGTAGAGTTCCATCAGTTTGCTGCAAATTCAGTGTGTATTAATTGATCTGGAATATTAGCTCAAATCCCCTATTTAGTTGAGCATCTTACAATGCTTACTTGGATAAGCACTAAAGCTCTTTTTAGATCAACTTTGCAAAAATAGAATGTGAACCAGAGAGCCACGTTGCAAAGATTTGACACGTGGAAAGATGCGGTAATGAAGAACAGGTTGCCTAAATCAATGTCATCTCTGACAGACAAGTAGCATCCAATCCATTCCACCGCCTGATGACATTAACATATCTTCCTTCCATCAGCATAGGAGTCCCCGTGTCGACTCATCATCAATTGATTAACACGCGGCAGCCAATCAGAGCAAGCCATCTCCCCCAACGTGTCATGCTCCCAGGAATGCAGCAAATTGTATGTTAGATCGATCGCATGCATTTCACCGGTTTAAGGAAAGTATAAAGAGCGAAGGAACATATACACGCTGAACAGTCTTGTGTTATATTATTTCCAGTGAGCTTGCGTTTGAGACTTGAATCGAGGTTGAATATTTAGCCATGGCGACGAGGCAAGAGAAGGAGCGAAGAGCGGAGGCGGCGGCTAGACAAGCCGCGGATGATCTTAGGGATATTAACAGTGGAAGAGAATATGAAGAGAGAGTTGTTTATCAGGAGGAATTGGATCGATCGTCACAGCAACAACAACAAAGGTTGCCTGAAGAAAGTTTTGCGTATAAAGAGGAATGGGGAAGGGAAACTTCACCCCAGCAACAGCAACAGAGGCCTGGAGTTATTGGAACCGTGTTGAGGGCTGTGCAAGGTACTTACGAGCATGCAAAAGAAGCTGTGGTCGGTAAGAGCCATGAGAGGGAAGGAGTTTACGGAGGTGGAGGGAAGACATGGGGGACTACTGATGAAGGTGATAATGCGAAGGAGTTTGCTGAGAGGGCAAAGGACACTACCATGGAAAAGGCTGGTGAGTACAAAGACTATGCATCTGAGAAAGCATACCAGAGTGCTGATAAGGCCAAACAGATGAAGGATACTACGAAGGAAAAGGCTGCTGAATATACAGATTACGCCGCTCAGAAGGCAAAGGAGACGAAAAACTCAGCAGCCCAGCGGACAAAAGAAACCAAAGACACTGTAACAGGTAAAGCTTCTGAGTATACAGATTATGCTGCCCAGAAAGCTAAGGACGCAAAGGACACCACAGCAAAAAAGGCTTCCGAGTATACAGACTATGCAGCACAGCAAACTAAGGGTGCAAAGGATGCTACAACGGGGAAAGCGACTGAATATAAGGATTATACAGCCGAGAAAGCCAAGGAGGCAAGAGATACCACAGCCCAAAAGGCTTCTGAGTATACAGATTATGCTGCCCAGAAAGCTAAGGACGCAAAAGACACCACTGCACAGAAGGCTTCCGAGTATACAGGCTATGCAGCACAGAAAACTAAGGATGCAAAGGATGCTACAATGGGGAAAGCGACTGAATATAAGGATTATACAGCCCAGAAAGCCAAGGAGGCAAGAGATACTACATCCCAAAAGGCTTCTGAGTATACAGATTATGCAGCACAGAAAGCTAAGGATGCAAAGGATGCTGCAATTGGAAAAGCGACTGAATATAAGGACTATGCAGCTGAGAAAGCCAAGGGAGCAAAGGATACGACAGCGCAGAAGGCTTCCGAGTTGACAGACTACGCAGCGCAGAAAGCTAAGGAAGCAAAAGATACTACAATGGAAAAAGCGACCGAGTATAAAGACTATGCAGCTGAAAAAGCGAAGGAAGCGAAGGACGTGACAGCTGAGAAGACAAAACAGGGGACGGAATATGCAACGGAGAAAGCAAAGGAAGGTAAGGATACAACAGTTAGTAAGATTGGAGAATTGAAAGATTCAGCTGCAGACGCTGCTAAGAGAGCTATGGATTTCCTCACTGGGAAGACGGAAGAAACGAAGCAGAAGACATCCGAGACTGCACAGAACACCAGGGTGATGACCTTATTTATTCCAACTTTATTTTTTTTTAATTTTCTCATATTGAAAATGTACTCAATATGTTGCTTAAATTATCTAGGAAACATTGAGTGAAACGACGGAGTCAGCTAGACAGAAGATGGAAGAGATGAAGCTGAGAGGTGATGAAGGTAGAAGGAAGACTTACGATGATGATGTGAAACGCCAAGGTCGTGAAGGGCTTTCAGAGACGATAGTGATTAAGGTTGAAGAATCCCCGGCAGGAGCCGTTGATGCTACCGTGAGATCATCTGATGAAACATTCAATGATGTTGGGCGTGTTGGGGAGGAAGGCGCTATTCGTGATCGCTCCAGCAAAACCAAAATGTGATCTCACACTGCACATACCCTTAATATAGGGGTGGAATATTTGCGTTGCTTTTCATTATTTTAACTTCTGTTTGTGTTGTCTTTTTGTAATACAAGTACGTTCTTTGTTGCATATCTTCTAAATAAACAGAACAGTATGAATTCTGGGACGAATGTGCATTTCTGGGTGTTTGAATGATAATGGGAAGTATGGCTAGGGTGTGAGTTTTGGTTCTAGAAATCATGTCTTCATTGTGAAGCCAATTCATGTTCTTACCTTATCAATGAGTTCGGAAGCCGAAATTAACAGTAATGATTTGGTAGATGCTACGTCTGAAAGAAGGATATAAATGCAAGCTCCTGTTGGTGATAGATCGCTGACATGTAAATAAAGCCAATTCGTTGCTCCAAAATCATACTAATTCTTCCGAGTAAATTTTCATATCATCATGACGGTTTTTACTTCAATTTTCATGAAGACAATAGATAAAATTAGAATTATTGTTTTAGCTTTTCCACAAAGCCTTTAATGAATTAGAAACTCTTTGCGTAATTGAAAATGTGTATGATTTATCCATATATCTGTGATAGTTCCCAAAAAAAAATCTCTATATGATAATATACTGATGATATAAGGTTTAAGGTTTTGACCCAACTTTTTTCCACACACACCCGATTTGAGTTGCCTGGACATATTTTATTTTAAGTCAAATAAATAATGACTTATTAGATAAAAAAATTTAATATAATTATGAGTTCTGAGCAAAAAAGTAGGCAAATATTTTTATTTCTACTTCAAACATGGGTGTTCATTTGCTCATGTCAACAACTCGGTGACGATGATTAAGTTAAAGGAGATAAAAAGAAAAAATAAATTTTTTAGGTTAGTTTTTTCTTAACAATATCTAAAACTATTCATAATTTTTCGTTTAGCTTTAAATAGAAGGATAATGCATTTTAGCGAAATCGAATTAATATTAAAATCCATGTCAATCGAGTTAAAATTCAATCAGTTGACTTTTTTAAAATTTTTTTATTTTGCTATCGACAGATTATGGCTTAATTTATTTTTACAAAATTGAGAGTTAGAAACCTTGGTTTAGCTTTTAGTTGCTGTAAATTTGAAAACCCATGTGATTTTAATGAAAGGAAAAAGAAAAAGAAGATAGTAAGGGAGGATGGTTTCAGAAAGGTGAGGGTAAAAATTAGAAATGGAATAAATTGCTATTTAGTGATGAGGGAAGATGTAAAAAGAAAAAGAGATGCTATTTTTTACATAATAAGGTCATTTTCGAAACAGATGTAATAAGTCCTTACAGTTAACTAAACATTAATCCGGTGGTGGGCTGGTCGAATTAAATCATAAAACATTCCTATTTTCCAACCGAACATGATGTTGGCGATAACTTAGACCAAATTTTCTACTAAAGTTGTAGCCTTGTTGATCATGTTTTTGAGGGGAAAAAAGAATAGGGCAAACATGTTTATTTTTCATAATTTTATAATAAAAAGGTAAACAAGAAATAGGTTTGGGCTTGGTTATCTGTCATTTGGACCGATGGTTTGGTTATTTGTTAACAATGGCCACTTTAATGTATGCAGCGGCCCGCTCTGGGCCGGTAATTTTGTGAACTTAACACAATATAAGGGCCATTATATTCCCAAACCTTTGATATACATTCGCAACGCCGCTAGGGTTTCAAGGGATTTCTTCCAGTGCGAAGAGCAGCAGCCATGGTTCTCAAGTACGTTCCTTATCTCTTCCTCTCTTTCCCTTAAAATTATCCTTTAATCACGAGTTATTGGTATGATCTTAGAAAATATAACCCCAAAAAGATCTGCTTACGACCAGAACTTCCTTTCATTTTGTTTTATTCCATATTCTAAAGTGGCGATTGATAGATTTTATTTAGCATTAAGCGAGGAATTGGACTTTCAGCTATTACTTTTTTTTGTTTTTATTAGTTCTATTTACATGTTCATTTCCATGTTAGCGGGATTTTAGTTTATTGGTTATTTTTTATACGATATTCAATTAATTCATTGAAGCTAAGGTTTTTTAATTAATGAAGATAGTCGGAGTACATTGGTTTAGTTTTTCTGGAAAAATAAATATATCTTGGGAATGGAAAATCAGTTTAAATCTTCCCTCGTCCTATGGCCTTTAGACCTGTATTTGACACACATATCAGACTCTTATCTTGTAATGGGTATGTTATATGATCCTCCAAACATCTTCCAAATACATGAAATAGCTTTGAATTCACAGTTTCAGAAAGAAATCTGTACACACTCAAGTTCGAGTAACATTGATTTATATTTAGCTAGTTTTGTAATGAAGTGCTAGTCTTTTGGAAAATCATATAGTTGTCTTAGTTAATTATGTGGTGTTCTGAGTCAATGGTTATGTTCATGCGTAGAGAGCTATATTCAGTTTAAAAGAAGCCGATTGGTATTATTTATTTAGTAGGTTTTGTAGACATTGCAATTGATTGTATTTTGTTGGCATGCTAGGACGGAGCTTTGCCGATTTAGTGGTGCCAAGATATACCCTGGGAAAGGCATCAGATTTGTTCGTGGTGATTCCCAGGTAAATTCTCATCTAGTTCTGATTTCAAGTGGTTAATACTGTGTTGTGGTACTGGCAATGAACTGTGATCTTCATCAATTTGTTTAGGTCTTCCTCTTTTCCAATTCAAAATGCAAGAGGTACTTCCACAACCGCCTGAAGCCATCAAAACTTACATGGACGGCCATGTACAGGAAGCAACACAAGAAGGTGAGTGTCAGCATCATAAGCAGGTTTTCTTTCAGAAAACAAACTATTTTTGGGTTTCATTCGCCTTCCCTGTGGCATTTTGGTTGTGAGCAGAATCATGTATTTTTTGGAAATTGACTTCTTTTACTAAATGTTGATGTTTTGGCATCTCTTTTTATCACTGCCATCTATCTTATAAAAGTTTTGCAAAGCCAGATTATTTTATCAATATATTGTTCTCATGCCCTTTCTCATATTAGTTTTGCTACTGGATGCATATATTTAGGACATTGCCCAAGAAGCTGTGAAGAAGAGGAGACGTACTGCAAAGAAGCCATACTCCAGATCCATTGTGGGTGCCACCTTAGAGGTTATCCAGAAGAAGAGGAGTGAGAAACCTGAAGTTCGTGATGCTGCCAGGGAAGCTGCTCTCCGGTGTGTGTTTGTTCATTATAAGTTGCACCCATTCCTTGTCATTGCTGATTTCGACATGTAATACGGTTTATATTTACTGGGATTTTTGCTGTTTAATCTATTGTTCAGAGAAATCAAGGAAAGGATCAAGAAGACTAAGGATGAAAAGAAGGCAAAGAAGGCAGAAGTAGCAGCGAAGCAACAGAAGACACAAGGCAAGGGTAACCTTCCAAAGGGTGGTGCACCCAAAGGTCCCAAGCTTGGTGGTGGTGGTGGAAAGCGATAAGTTTACCTGGTTATTATCTGTTTTTACATAGGTAGTATGTTGATTTTGAAGGCATTTGTATGGACTGAATGGCCATTCGGCCGTGTATCTTTTTTGCTTTTTATGCGTTGTCATAAACCTTGAACTATGTATTGAAGATGAGTGATCAAGTTATTTTATGCTTGACTTTGTTTTTCAGCCTACGTACCCGGACTTAGACGGTGAAGAATGCCGTTCATACTGCATAGTTTTCTAGCCGATGCACACTAAAATTATTCTTACGTCAGAGTTTATATATATTATATTAGAATATTTTATATTTTATCAAACTCTGTTTTACTTAAAATTTGTATCTTAAATTTTTCTGACATATCAAGTATCTTATAATTTATCTCAAATTATGTTATTTTTAATTTCTATATTATAGAATTATATATTTAATTTTATTTGTTATGAGTTAATATATATAAAAATAAGAAGGTAGAAGGCAAGTTGAGTCGGGTTTGATAGAGCTTAAGTTTACTTAGATTTCAACTAAGTTTGATTTTTTACTTTAATTTAGATTTTTGGGTCTCGTAACTTTTTCCAAATCATCTCGTGTTCTGGAATGGGTTCCAAACTTGAATAAGTCGAATAAGACTAATGCATTTGACACTTAATCAGTAAAACTAGAAGAGCTTCAACTTCGCATCGATGAGTGATAGTTATTTTCTTTATTTTGTTACCCCAATATTTATTTCATTTTTGTTGTTTTTTTTTATATATATAATTTTGATTCTATGCTTGTAAATGAATTGGATTTAAAGTTATATTTGAATCATACAATATAATAAGTTGAACTAATAACACATTCGGTTTAGTCGTGCTGTAAATGATGTTCTCTAGAGCTTTCATTTATGTAATTAGTGGATAGTATTCATTGTTCGGTGGTAACAGAGTGCGTTCAAGTTTTTACCGTATAAGCAAGTGAATTTGGGTGGACATCTGGGAGACGTTGCTCTCCGAATTGTCAAAATTCCCAAACATAGAGATCGTGTTAGAAAGCAGAAAACAAACGCCAAGAAAAATCAGCTTTAATCATCATGCAAAAGTAATTCAAGTTCATAATCCGATATGCTGCAGCTTGAACATTAATCCAGTTGCATTTGTATTAGTGAATTGATATAAATGTCAATTTTCCAACCAAATCATCCTCATCGTAGTGTAGCCGATGGTCTGAGAAAACTTGTAAAACTGAATGTTGTAAATTATAAGCTGGCCATGCTAAATTAACTCAGTCTAATCAAAATATAAACAAGTTGATTAAGTTTTGTCTATTAGGGATAAGAAGGCAGTTTTGCACCCCCAGTAAGGAGATTGAAAACGTAGTTGCATTCGGGGATTGGGACATGCGGGCTTGCTGCTACCGTTGTCTTGTTAGAGCTGGGAACTGAGGTGCTTTCCACGGTCTCTTTACCGGAGATTTTAGTGTCAACTGTGGAGACGACTTGCTCTCTTGACGCCTGTTGCACTAGCATACCTTTCCATTTCATGACTTGCACTGCACCAGGAGGTGTGAGAGTTTATATAAGTATTCAAATTGGGTGAACTGTGCATGGAAAGAGAGAGTCCGGGGTTTGAACATTATCCATCTATCAACCCCTGGGCTAAATAATTAACCTCATCTTGAAGCTTCTGTTTTTCCCTGGAAATAACATCATAGTCGTGTTTAAGGGTATCATATAAGCGCTCAAGCTGTCTAGCTTTCCATTCAGCAGGCCTGTATTGGAACCAGATAACAATTTGCCTTGGTTGGAGTCCAAGTTCCCTGGAAAGCTTCATCTCTTCCTTCCTGGAAACTCCTCTCTAATAAACAGTTGTGGTCTTCTCTTGAGCGTTGTAGCTGCTTTTGTCCCTGCTGGTCTCCGCGGAAGAAGAAGACGGAACAGCATATAGCAAAGTAATTCAAACAAATAATATTTACACACTTAGCATCAGAATTCATATATACCTGGACATTGATCATAGCTATAGTTGTAATAGCCCGATTTTAGGCTTAGTCGGAACAGTGGTTTCGGGACCACAAATCCGACGAAAAAAAAATGTAATGGCTTGAATTTTCAGAGGTGTCGGAACGGTGATTCGAGATCACTAAATTCGACAAATGGGTAGAAAATATTATTAATTTAGTAAGTATAAGTTAAATATGAAGTTAGGAAAATTTTTGAAATAGTGAATAGTGCACTAGAAATAAATATTAAAATAATTAGAATCGAAATGAGGTATCAAGACCTCGGGGATTTTAAACTGAGCCATAAATATTTTTATAAATATTTATGGAGTGTTAAAAAGTTAGTATTAAAGTTTCGTTAAGAAATTTTAAACTTCCGATAATTAATTGAACTAAAAGGACTAAATTGTAACAAATGCAAATTTTTGGGAAATGATTAAATAGCTTAAATGATAAAAGGAAGAGGGCTTAAAAGGCAAATATACCCAAGGTCTATTTGGGCTGGACGGCAGAGGCATGAAATCAGCAAGAAAGTAAGGAGAATTAAGGGCAAAATTGGAAAATTGCAAAATTTGCTTAATAAAGTTAGGACCCAAGTGGAATTATCTAGATTTCTCTTCATTTTTCTGAATTATCATCAGCTAAAACACCATGGAAGGGCTTCTTCAAGCTGGTTCTTCATATTTTTATTACAAGTAAGTTCAATTCTTGACTATTTCTTGAAATTTTTGTATTTTTATGACTTTTACAACTAGGCCCACTTGTTAAATCCATTAGTTTTTGATTTTATGAAAGAAGTTGAAAGTTGATATGAATATGTGCTGGAAGTATATGATGATTTAGCATGAAATTAGAGCTTTAAATTGTTCATATGCTGATTTTATTGAAAGAATTGAATAGAAAGTGAATGTTTGGGACCTAATAGTAAAAGAGTTTGAAGATAGAGTTATATGTGAAAATTCTGAATTTCAATAGTTGTGTAACAACTTATAATGTCTAGTAAAGTACTAATTGAGAAAATTAGATTAATTGAGGGGTTAATTGAGAAAGGACCGAATTGTATAAACTGTGAAATTTGGGGCAAAATGGAAATCAACATTTTGCACTAAAGCAGTTTTGGACAGCAGCAGTAGTGTAACTTTGAAAAATCACCAAAAATTGTAGAGATTGAATTAGAGGATGAATAAAATATGAAACTAAAGCTTATTGAGTCTAGTTTCTTATAAAAGAAATGATGTGAGCAATGGAATTGTAAATCATGAGATATAATAGATTTTGTGAGACAAGGTCAGAATGAATTCGGGTTCTCCTGTTCTGACTTTGGAAAATCATTAAAAACTGTACAAAAATTATTATGAGTTATAGTTTATATGGTTAGAATCCTTAATGAGTCTATTTTTAGAATAAATAAGCTAAAACATCATCCGAATTCTGTACAATGAGATAATTGATTTTTAGTGAAGAGTGGTCGGAACTGTCAGACAGCAAAACAGGGGAAACTTTAAAGAATAAACTGTACTATTTGGCTGAACAAAAAATTATGAAAATTTTATGGTATGAAGATATGTGAGTCTAGTTTCAGGGAAAATTAACGGATCTTAATTTGGAGCTCTGTAGCTCCGGATAAAAATAATTTAGTGACTCTGACTCGGATAAACAGCTTTGAATATACATGTTAGTGAATATTGAAATTATGGTTAATGTTGTTTAAGTGTGTTATACACATTAAGGATGTGGAATGGAGAGGAGGAGGAGGAAAATTGGGAAATATATGAATGATTCGTGTATAAATGGTCATATGTTTGATTATAACTCATAAACGATGAAATATGAATGATGCTTATTTTTGTGCATTATTGGTCATGGTTTAAGCTCATGTGTGAAAATAAAGTTTCATAGTATGTGTGTATGGTATATTCAGTATATGATTTGGCATGAAATAATACCATGAATGGTTTATGAATTAACACATGTTGGTAAGCCTGATATATGAATAAATGATCAAATTGAGCGGAACGCCGGATTTGAGTACTTCTGATCAAGTGACAAAGTGATAAGTGGTAGCTTTAGCTACACTTATCTGATCAAGTGACAAGTGGAAAGTGATAAGTAATAGCTTCGGCTATACTTATCTGATCAAGTGACAAAGTGATAAGTGATAGCTTCGACTACACTTATCTGATCAAGTGACAAGTGAAAAGTGATAAGTGATAGCTTCGGCTATACTTATCTGATCAAGAGACAAAGTGATAAGTGATAGCTTTAGCTACACTTATCTGATCAAGAGACAAAGTGATAAGTGGCTACACTTATCTGATCAAGAAACAAAGTGATAAGTGGCTACACTTATCTGATCAAGAAACAAAGTGATAGGTGGCTACACTTATCTGATCAGGGACAAGTGATAAGTGATCATACGTAAGACCATAGTTATACTATGGCAAAGTGAAAGTGAAGTACTCAATTTTCCGTGACCGTTCCCTAATTTGATTAAGGATGGTAAGTGACAAATGGACCCAAAAGAATTAAAGTAAATGGATAAGTGGTAGTATATTTATATCAGGACGATGTTGTTATTCAAACTAAAATGATATTTTCATTGCTAAATTGAGAATTTCATAAATGTGTTATTGAATGGTATAATCAATAAACATTGAGTTAAATGGTAAATACGTATTAGTTCTGAACTTGATGTCATTGAATTGTACGTGAATTAAATAGAAATTTCTAGTGATATGATTTAAATTATGAGCATGAGAAATTGCGAATTGAATGAAATGGAAATGAAGCATTAAATTACATGAGTATGTATCGGGTCTCGTAAGCCCTAATTATTATGATTCTAACATTTTGAGGATATACTGTGAAAAGTTATAGAAACATGTTAATTATTTTGAAAGTTTTAATTTAAATGAAATTTTATAACTCGGTTAAATACAATTCTCAATTTAGCAATGAAAATATCACTTTAGTTTGAATAACAACATCGTCCTAATATAAATACACTACCACTTATCCATTTACTTTAATTCTTTTGGGCCAATTTGTCACTTACCATCCTTAATCAAATTAGGGAACGGTCACGGAAAATTGAGTACTTCACTTTCACTTTGCCATAGTATAACTATGGTCTTACGTATGATCACTTATCACTTGTCCCTTGATCAGATAAGTGTAGCCACTTATCACTTTGTTTCTTGATCAGATAAGTGTAGCCACTTATCACTTTGTCTCTTGATCAGATAAGTGTAGCTAAAGCTATCACTTATCACTTTCCACTTGTCTCTTGATCAGATAAGTGTAGCTAAAGCTACCACTTATCACTTTGTCACTTGATCAGAAGTACTCAAATCCGGCGTTCCGCTCAATTTGATCATTTATTCATATATCAGGCTTACCAACATGTGTTAATTCATAAACCATTCATGGTATTATTTCATGCCAAATCATATACTGAATATACCATACACACATACTATGAAACTTTATTTTCACACATGAGCTTAAACCATGACCAATAATGCACAAAAATAAGCATCATTCATGTTTCATCGTTTATGAGTTATAATCAAACATATGACCATTTATACACGAATCATTCATATATTTCCCAATTTTCCTCCTCCTCCTCTCCATTCCACATCCTTAATGTGTATAACACACTTAAACAACATTAACCATAATTTCAATATTCACTAACATGTATATTCAAAGTTGTTTATCCGAGTCAGAGTCACTAAATTATTTTTATCCGGAGCTACAGAGCTCTAAATTAAGATCCGTTAATTTTCCCTGAAACTAGACTCACATATCTTCATACCATAAAATTTTCATAATTTTTGGTTCAGCCAAATAGTACAGTTTATTCTTTAAAGTTTCCCCTGTTTCGCTGTCTGACAGTTCCGACCACTCTTCACTAAAAATTAATTATCTCATTGTACAGAATTCGGATGATGTTTTAGCTTGTTTCTTCTAAAAATAGACTCATTAAGGATTCTAACCATATAAACTATAACTCATAATCATTTCTGTACAATTTTTAATGATTTTCCAAAGTCAGAACAGGGGAACCCGAATTCATTCTGACCTTGTTTCACAAAATCTATTATATCTCATGATTTACAATTCCATTGCTCACATCATTTCTTTTATAAGAAACTAGACTCAATAAGATTTAATTTCATATTTTATTCATCCTCTAATTCAATCTATACAATTTTTGGTGATTTTTCAAAGTTACACTACTGCTGCTGTCCAAAACTGCTTTAGTGCAAAATGTTGATTTCCATTTTGCCCCAAATTTCACAGTTTATACAATTCGGTCCTTTCTCAATTAACCCCTCAATTAATCTAATTTTCTCAATTAGTACTTTACTAGACATTATAAGTTGTTACACAACTATTGAAATTCAGAATTGCCACATATAACTTTATCTTCAAACTCTTTTACTATTAGGTCCCAAACATTCACTTTCTATTCAATTCTTTCAATAAAATCAGCATATGAACAATTTAAAGCTCTAATTTCATGCTAAATCATCATATACTTCCAGCACATATTCATATCAACTTTCAACTTCTTTCATAAAATCAAAAACTAATAAATTTAACAAGTGGGCCTAGTTGTAAAAGTCATAAAAATACAAAAATTTCAAGAAATAGTCAAGAATTGAACTTACTTGTAATAAAAATATGAAGAACCAGCTTGAAGAAGCCCTTCCATGGTGTTTTAGCTGATGAGAATTCAGAAAAATGAAGAGAAATCTAGATAATTCCACTTGGGTCCTAACTTTATTAAGCAAATTTTGCAATTTTGCAATTTTGCCCTTAATTCTCCTTACTTTCTTGCTGATTTCATGCCTCTGCCGTCCAGCCCAAATAGACCTTGGGTCTATTTTCTTTTAAGCCCTCTTCCTTTTATCATTTAAGCTATTTAATCATTTCCCAAAATTTTGCATTTGTTACAATTTAGTCCTTTTTGTTCAATTCTTGACTATTTCTTGAAATTTTTGTATTTTTATGACTTTTACAACTAGGCCCACTTGTTAAATCCATTAGTTTTTGATTTTATGAAAGAAGTTGAAAGTTGATATGAATATGTGCTGGAAGTATATGATGATTTAGCATGAAATTAGAGCTTTAAATTGTTCATATGCTGATTTTATTAAAAGAATTGAATAGAAAGTGAATGTTTGGGACCTAATAGTAAAAGAGTTTGAAGATAGAGTTATATGTGGAAATTCTGAATTTCAATAGTTGTGTAACAACTTATAATGTCTAGTAAAGTACTAATTGAGAAAATTAGATTAATTGAGGGGTTAATTGAGAAAGGACCGAATTGTATAAACTGTGAAATTTGGGGCAAAATGGAAATCAACATTTTGCACTAAAGCAGTTTTGGACAGCAGCAGTAGTGTAACTTTGAAAAATCACCAAAAATTGTAGAGATTGAATTAGAGGATGAATAAAATATGAAACTAAAGCTTATTGAGTATAGTTTCTTATAAAAGAAATGGTGTGAGCAATGGAATTGTAAATCATGAGATATAATAGATTTTGTGAGACAAGGTCAGAATGAATTCAGGTTCCCCTGTTCTGACTTTGGAAAATCATTAAAAATTGTACAAAAATGATTATGAGTTATAGTTTATATGGTTAGAATCCTTAATGAGTCTATTTTTATAAGAAACAAGCTAAAACATCATCCGAATTCTGTACAATGAGATAATTAATTTTTAGTGAAGAGTGGTCGGAACTGTCAGACAGCGAAACAGGGGAAACTTTAAAGAATAAACTGTACTATTTGGCTGAACCAAAAATTATGAAAATTTTATGGTATGAAGATATGTGAGTCTAGTTTCAGGGAAAATTAACGGATCTTAATTTGGAGCTCTGTAGCTCCAGATAAAAATAATTTAGTGACTCTGAATCGGATAAACAGCTTTGAATATACATGTTAGTTAATATTGAAATTATGGTTAATGTTGTTTAAGTGTGTTATACACGTTAAGGATGTGGAATGGAGAGGAGGAGGAGGAAAATTGGGAAATATATGAATGATTCGTGTATAAATGGTCATATGTTTGATTATAACTCATAAACGATGAAATATGAATGATGCTTATTTTTGTGCATTATTGGTCATGGTTTAAGCTCATGTGTGAAAATAAAGTTTCATAGTATGTGTGTATGGTATATTCAGTATATGATTTGGCATGAAATAATACCATGAATGGTTTATGAATTAACACATGTTGGTAAGCCTGATATATGAATAAATGATCAAATTGAGCGGAACGCCGGATTTGAGTACTTCTGATCAAGTGACAAACGAGTAGAAAATATTATAAATTTAGTAAGTATAAGTTAAATGTGAAGTTAGGAAAATTTTTGAAATAGTGAATAGTGTACTAGGAATAAATATTTAAATAATTAAAATAAAAAAAACGAGGTATCGAGACCTCGAAGATTTTAAACCGAGCCATAAATATTTTTAGAAATATTTATAGAGTGTCATTGAGTTGGTATTAAAATTTCGTTATGTAACACCCCTTACCCGAGACCATGGCCGGAGTCGAGCATGAGGCGTTACTTGACTTAACTTAAAAGTTCGGGGCATAAAAATTTACTTTCAAATTTAATTTCATCGTTCATAATAAAGCTGTCCTCCTGTACAGCAGTCACTAAAATAATTATAATTCAAGCTACAAAACTCGAAATTTAGATCCGTAAATTTTCCATAAAACTAGACTCATATATCTATTCATCATAAATTTTTCAGAATTTTTTCTTTAGCCAATTAGTACAGTTTATTAGTTGAAGTCTCCCATGTTTCACTAATCGACTATCCTAACCACTCATCACTAAAATTTAATTATCTCTTATTAAAGGCTTCATATGGTGATTAAACTTATTTCTACTGAAAATAGACTCATTAAGGAGTCTATACATATAAATTATAACTCAAAATTCCTTCTGTACAATTTTTAATGAATTTCTAAATTCAGAACAGGGGACTTCAAAAACATTCTTGCCCTGTTTCACTAAAATTCAAATATCTAAAAGTATATAATTCTTTTGCTTACTCCACTTCTTTTATATGAAAGTAGACTCTTTCAGCTTTAATTTCATATCTCACTCAACTTCTAATTCTATTTCCACTATTTTTGGTGATTTTTAAAAGTTACATCAATGCTGCTGTCCAAGAACTGCTCCATTGCAATTTTTTAAAAAAAATTCAATATAACCCCTTTATAATTGTCTAACCTTCCCTGCAAATTTCAAATCACAACCAATTCCAGTATTTCATCTACTTCATTTAAATACTAATGAAGTTCAACCAATCAACCATTTCAAACTAAAAACATGTATATATTTCGATATCTAACGCAACCATAACATTCAAATTTACTTTTCACTTCAATTCCCTATACATGCCATATAAATCCAAAAAGTTGCTTAACATAAACTACCGGAGTATATCTGGATAGTGTGATTCTTGATGTAGATCCGATCCTCCGAATGTATAAATACGTTAATCTACAAAAACAATAAACACACACATGTAAGATTATAGAAAAGCTTAGTAAGTTCATAGGCATAAAACATAAATCTTACCAAACACTTGTACACTTATACAATATACACCATTACTAAATTTACCTGTCAACCACAATCTTTGGTGAGTTCCTTGGTATAAACTCACTACTACTTATTCTTTTACCATAATTCCTTTGGGCCCATTTGTCACTTACCATCCTTGATCAAAATTAAGGAACGGTTACGGAAAATTGAGTACTTCACTTTCACTTTGACATATGACCTCTTATCAATTGTCCTTGATCAGATAAGTGTAGCTAGGCTACCACTTATCACTTTGCCACTTGATCAGATAAGTGTAGCTGAAGCTACCACTTATCACTTTATCACTTGATCAGATAAGTGTAGCCACTTATCACTTTGTCTCTTGATCAGATAAGTGTAACCACTTATCACTTTGTTTCTTGATCAGATAAGTGTAACCACTTATCACTTTGTTTCTTGATCAGAAGTACTCAAATCCGGTGTTCCACTTAATTTGATCATTTATTCGATTTTCACATTTTTATTTTATTCTCATTTCAACAATAAATACATTTCATCATACATTGTATAATTCATGAAATTAACATTTAATCATTAAATTTCAGCCATATGAACTTACCTGGATCGATTTGCAGAATTTGTAAAAGTTCAGGGACTAATCGGCTACTTTTTCTTTTCCTCGACTTGTTTCAGGTTCTCGATCTAAAATGCAAATTTATTCATTCATCAGCATTTAATTCAATTCTAATTCATTTCACAATTTATGCCCTTTAATTTTCGAAGTTACACTTTTACCCCAAACTTTACAGTTTTTACAATTTGATCCCTACTCAATTAACCCCTCAATTGATCTAATTTTTCTCAATTAACACCTTTTTCCAACTATTTTAGACTACTACATAGCCTTTCATACTCAAAACCGCAACACCAAACCTTAATTCCCAACTTTTTCACAATTAGGTCCCTAAAATCAATTTCTATCAAAATTACTTAATAAAATCATCATATAACAAAATTAAAGCTTCAATTTCATGTTTATTCATCATAAAAATCCAACAATAATCAATGGTAACTTTCAAAATCAGCCATGGAATCAAAAACTAATGAAATAATTAGTTGGACCTAATTGTAAAAGTATCAAAATCACAAAAATTAGAAGAAATAATCAAGAATTAAACTTAAATGATTCAAAAATATGAAAAACCAGCTTATTCCAGACCTCCTATGGCGTTTTTGCTGATAAATTGTGAAGAGATCTCTAGATTTTTCACTTTTGTCTTTGTTTTAAATGTTTAATTTGTTAAGTTTCCAATTTTGCCCCTGTTTCTCCTTACATTCTGCTGATTTTTCTTACCCAACCGTCCAGCCCATATAATTTGGGTCTAATAGCCTTTTAAATCCCTCCACTTTAGTCACTTAAGCTATTTAATCACAATTTAACAAATTTTACACTATTCCCAATTTAGTCCTTTTTAGTTAATTAACTATCCAAACGTTAAAATTTTCTAACGAAACTTTAATACCAACTCAATGACACTCTATAAATATTTCTAAAAATATTTATGGCTCGGTTTAAAATCTTCGAGGTCTCGATACCTCGTTTTTTTTTATTTTAATTATTTTAATATTTATTCCTAGTACACTATTCACTATTTCAAAATTTTCCTAACTTCACATTTAACTTATACTTACTAAATTTATAATATTTTCTACTCGTTTGTCAGATTTAGTGATCTCGAATCACCATTCCGACACCACTAAAAATTCAGGCTATTACAACTCTCCCCCCCATTTTAGGAAATTTCGTCCCCGAAATTTCGTACCTGGAAATAAATTCGGATACTGAAATCTCATCAATTCCTCCGTTTCCCAGGTTGCCTCCTCAGATCCATGTCGATTCCATAACACCTTAACTAGTGGTACACGTTTATTCCTCAACTCTTTAACCTCCCGAGCTAAAATTTTCACCGGTTCCTCTGAATAAGTCATGTCAGGTTGGAGCTCTATTTCCGTATAAGGAATTACATGTGATGGATCTGATCTATACCGTCTCAACATAGACACATGAAACACATTATGAATATTTTCAAGTTCCCGGGGCAAAGCCAATCTATAAGCTACCGGACCGATTCTTTCAATGATTTCATACGGCCCGATAAATCGTGGGCTGAGTTTTCCCTTTCTGCCGAACCGCAAAACTTTCTTCCACGGTGACACTTTCAAAAATACACGATCACCCACACTAAACTCTATATCCCTTCTCTTCAAATCTGCATATGATTTTTGCCGATCGGAGGCAGCTTTTAAACAATCTCGAATAATACGAACTTTTTCTTCAGTTTCCCGAATCAAGTCCACTCCCACCAGTTTCGATTCACTTAATTCAGTCCAATATAATGGAGTTCTACACTTTCTTCCATACAGAGCTTCAAACGGTGCCATTTTAATACTAGTTTGATAACTATTATTATAAGCAAATTCGGCTAAAGGTAAATACCTTTCCCAGCTGCCGCCGAACTCAAGTATACAACACCTTAACATATCTTCTAAAATCTGAATCACTCGCTCTGACTGCCCATCTGTCTGGGGATGAAAAGCTGTGCTGAAATTTAATTTGGTGCCCAGAGCCTCCTGTAATTTACTCCAAAATCTCGAGGTAAATCTCGGATCTCGATCCGAAATAATAGATATCGGTACCCCATGTAACCTCACTATTTCAGACACATATAACTCCGCTAACTTTTCAAGCTGATAATCTGTTCTGACTGGAATAAAATGTGCCGACTTAGTTAACCGATCAACAATCACCCATATCGAATCTTTCTTCTTCGGAGTTACTGGTAATCCAGATACAAAATCCATCGTGACATGTTCCCATTTCCACTCTGGAATCATAATGGGCTGTAACAACCCTGTCGGCACTTGATGCTCAGCTTTCACCTGTTGACAAATCAAACATCTTGCTACATATTCACAGATTTCTCGTTTCATTCCAGGCCACCAATACATTTTCTTCAAATCACAATACATTTTTGTACTCCCCGGGTAAATAGAACACATACTACTGTGAGCCTCTGATAAAATATCATTTTTCAAGTCTAAATTATTTGGAACACATATTCTATTACGATAATATAACATACCATTTTCATCAATGGAGTATTCTGAGCTTAACTCATTTTGAACCAGCTGTCGTTTTAGCATCAATTTTGGGTCTTCATCTTGTAATTCCCGAATCCGTTGAAAGAACACAGGTTTAGCTTTTAATTCCGCTAGTACAGAACCATCCTCATTAATAGATAAATGAGCACTCAATTCCCGTAATGCAAATAATGATGATTTCCGACTAAGTGCATCTGCTACGACATTTGCTTACCTTGGGTGATAGTCAATGACAAGATCATAATCTTTCAGCAACTCTAACCATCGTCTCTGTCTCAAATTTAACTCTTTCTGAGTCATTAAATACTTCAAGCTTTTATGATCAGTATACACATAACATTTCTCACCATATAAGTAGTGTCTCCATATGCTTCCCGACAACTGAAACCGCACGAGAAGAATTATCCTACACATGATTTGGAATTGGCAGCGATCGTTCCCAAACATTCACTTTCTATTCAATTCTTTCAATAAAATCAGCATATGAACAATTTAAAGCTCTAATTTCATGCTAAATCATCATATACTTCCAGCACATATTCATATCAACTTTCAACTTCTTTCATAAAATCAAAAACTAATGAATTTAACAAGTGGGCCTAGTTGTAAAAGTCATAAAAATACAAAAATTTCAAGAAATAGTCAAGAATTGAACTTACTTGTAATAAAAATATGAAGAACCAGCTTGAAGAAGCCCTTCCATGGTGTTTTAGCTGATGAGAATTCAGAAAAATGAAGAGAAATCTAGATAATTCCACTTGGGTCCTAACTTTATTAAGCAAATTTTGCAATTTTCCAATTTTGCCCTTAATTCTCCTTACTTTCTTGCTGATTTCATGCCTCTGCCGTCCAGCCCAAATAGACCTTGGGTCTATTTTCTTTTAAGCCCTCTTCCTTTTATCATTTAAGCTATTTAATCATTTCCCAAAATTTTGCATTTGTTACAATTTAGTCCTTTTTGTTCAATTAATTATCGGAACTTTAAAATTTCTTAACGAAACTTTAATACTAACTTTTTAACACTCCATAAATATTTATAAAAATATTTATGGCTTAGTTTAAAATCCCCGAGGTCTTGATACCTCATTTCGATTCTAATTATTTTAATATTTATTTCTAGTGCACTATTCACTATTTCAAAAATTTTTCTAACTTCATATTTAACTTATACTTGCTAAATTAATAATATTTTCTACCCATTTGTCGAATTTAGTGATCTCGAATCACCGTTCCGACACCTCTGAAAATTCAAGCCATTACATTTTTTTTTTCGTCGGATTTGTGGTCCCGAAACCACTGTTGTAATAGCCCGATTTTAGGCTTAGTCGGAACAGTGGTTTCGGGACCACAAATCCGACGGAAAAAAAAATGTAATGGCTTGAATTTTCAGAGGTGTCGGAACGGTGATTCGAGATCACTAAATTCGACAAATGGGTAGAAAATATTATTAATTTAGTAAGTATAAGTTAAATATGAAGTTAGGAAAATTTTTGAAATAGTAAATAGTGCACTAGAAATAAATATTAAAATAATTAGAATCGAAATGAGGTATCAAGACCTCGGGGATTTTAAACTGAGCCATAAATATTTTTATAAATATTCATGGAGTGTTAAAAAGTTAGTATTAAAGTTTCGTTAAGAAATTTTAAAGTTCCGATAATTAATTGAACAAAAAGGACTAAATTGTAACAAATGCAAAATTTTGGGAAATGATTAAATAGCTTAAATGATAAAAGGAAGAGGGCTTTAAAGGCAAATAGACCCAAGGTCTATTTGGGCTGGACGGCAGAGGCATGAAATCAGCAAGAAAGTAAGGAGAATTAAGGGCAAAATTGGAAAATTGCAAAATTTGCTTAATAAAGTTAGGACCCAAGTGGAATTATCTAGATTTCTCTTCATTTTTCTGAATTCTCATCAGCTAAAACACCATGGAAGGGCTTCTTCAAGCTGGTTCTTCATATTTTTATTACAAGTAAGTTCAATTCTTGACTATTTCTTGAAATTTTTGTATTTTTATGACTTTTACAACTAGGCCCACTTGTTAAATCCATTAGTTTTTGATTTTATGAAAGAAGTTGAAAGTTGATATGAATATGTGCTGGAAGTATATGATGATTTAGCATGAAATTAGAGCTTTAAATTTTTCATATGCTGATTTTATTGAAAGAATTGAATAGAAAGTGAATGTTTGGGACCTAATAGTAAAAGAGTTTGAAGATAGAGTTATATGTGGAAATTCTGAATTTCAATAGTTGTGTAACAACTTATAATGTCTAGTAAAGTACTAATTGAGAAAATTAGATTAATTGAGGGGTTAATTGAGAAAGGACCGAATTGTATAAACTGTGAAATTTGGGGCAAAATGGAAATCAACATTTTGCACTAAAGCAGTTTTGGACAGCAGCAGTAGTGTAACTTTGAAAATCACCAAAAATTGTAGAGATTGAATTAGAGGATGAATAAAATATGAAACTAAAGCTTATTGAGTCTAGTTTCTTATAAAAGAAATGATGTGAGCAATGGAATTGTAAATCATGAGATATAATAGATTTTGTGAGACAAGGTCAGAATGAATTCGGGTTCCCCTGTTCTGACTTTGGAAAATCATTAAAAACTGTACAAAAATGATTATGAGTTATAGTTTATATGGTTAGAATCCTTAATGAGTCTATTTTTAGAATAAATAAGCTAAAACATCATCCGAATTCTGTACAATGAGATAATTAATTTTTAGTGAAGAGTGGTCGGAACTGTCAGACAGCGAAACAGGGGAAACTTTAAAGAATAAACTGTACTATTTGGCTGAACAAAAAATTATGAAAATTTTATGGTATGAAGATATGTGAGTCTAGTTTCAGGGAAAATTAACGGATCTTAATTTGGAGCTCTGTAGCTCCGGATAAAAATAATTTAGTGACTCTGACTCGGATAAACAGCTTTGAATATACATGTTAGTGAATATTGAAATTATGGTTAATGTTGTTTAAGTGTGTTATACACATTAAGGATGTGGAATGGAGAGGAGGAGGAGGAAAATTGGGAAATATATGAATGATTCGTGTATAAATGGTCATATGTTTGATTATAACTCATAAACGATGAAATATGAATGATGCTTATTTTTGTGCATTATTGGTCATGGTTTAAGCTCATGTGTGAAAATAAAGTTTCATAGTATGTGTGTATGGTATATTCAGTATATGATTTGGCATGAAATAATACCATGAATGGTTTATGAATTAACACATGTTGATAAGCCTGATATATGAATAAATGATCAAATTGAGCGGAACGCCGGATTTGAGTACTTCTGATCAAGTGACAAAGTGATAAGTGGTAGCTTTAGCTACACTTATCTGATCAAGTGACAAGTGGAAAGTGATAAGTAATAGCTTCGGCTATACTTATCTGATCAAGTGACAAAGTGATAAGTGATAGCTTCGACTACACTTATCTGATCAAGTGACAAGTGAAAAGTGATAAGTGATAGCTTCGGCTATACTTATCTGATCAAGAGACAAAGTGATAAGTGATAGCTTTAGCTACACTTATCTGATCAAGAGACAAAGTGATAAGTGGCTACACTTATCTGATCAAGAAACAAAGTGATAAGTGGCTACACTTATCTGATCAAGAAACAAAGTGATAGGTGGCTACACTTATCTGATCAGGGACAAGTGATAAGTGATCATACGTAAGACCATAGTTATACTATGGCAAAGTGAAAGTGAAGTACTCAATTTTCCGTGACCGTTCCCTAATTTGATTAAGGATGGTAAGTGACAAATGGGCCCAAAAGAATTAAAGTAAATGGATAAGTGGTAGTGTATTTATATCAGGACGATGTTGTTATTCAAACTAAAGTGATATTTTCATTGCTAAATTGAGAATTTCATAAATGTGTTATTGAATGGTATAATCAATAAACATTGAGTTAAATGGTAAATACGTATTAGTTCTGAATTTGATGTCATTGAATTGTACGTGAATTAAATGGAAATTTCTAGTGATATGATTTAAATTATGAGCATGAGAAATTGCGAATTGAATGAAATGGAAATGAAGCATTAAATTGCATGAGTATGTATCGGGTCTCGCAGGCCCTAATTATTATGATTATAATATTTTGAGGATATATTGTGAAAAGTTATAGAAACATGTTAATTATTTTGAAAGTTTTAATTTTGATGAAATTTTATAACTCGGTTAAATACGTTTACAAGTGTATGTGTTTTGGTAATGCCTCGTACCCTATTCCGGTGTTGGATACGGGTAAGGGGTGTTACAATAGTCGTAATGGGAGTTAAGAGTAGGCTGTGGTCGAGAAGCAAAGGCGCCATTCCAATCCATTTTTGAATCGTCTGTCTTCAAAATCAACCAGAATATACCAGAGCACCAAAGATAGCTCTATTATGAGTTTATGACCACACCATACGAAGAGAAAGCGAAAGTGTGGGAGCAGAAGAGAAGAGTTAGTAAAGAATTTCTTCATTTACATGTCTCTCTATACTTTGGTGCTGTGGGGTTAATTCCTACATATGAATCTACATAATACATGAACCGATAACTTATACCTTTATTTTATGGCATTTTCCAAGCAGAATATTTTTATATATTAAGTAAATATAATATGTATCTATTTTTATAAATTATTATAATATAATATTCTAACTTAATAAATTAAAAAATAGATAAAATAATCGGTTATCATATTCAACATGAATAGTATATTAATCAAATTTAAAAATAAATTAAAATACTTTTTAATAAAAAAAATGATGTTGAATATTAAAATAAAAGAAATTGAGATTGATATATTAAATAATGAGATAAGGTTTATACTTGAAGATAATAACATTTAGGGTTCTAAAACGAAAATAAAAATACCAAATGAAAAAGTTCCATAGTTTTTTATATTAAAAAAGAATAAATAAATTTTATAATAAAAATATTTTAATAAAATACATAATTAAATAATATTATATTTCTTACTTTCAAAATGAAATAATGTAAATTCATACTACCAAATGCTCCTTCATGCATCATCCAACCATGCATTTCTTTTAAGCCTTTTGATTTTTAGAAATTATAAGTGAAAAGCATTTAAAAAAAATTAATTTTATCAAAAAGTAGTATGAAGAATTAAAATATTCATTGTAGATATTATGTGTAGCATTATTTCTCAAACTAACTTTTTAACCCATAGCCATACCAAAAATCTAAAAATTCTAACTGTTCACTTTTCAAAACTCCCCCTCATTTGTAGTATTTATTCAAATTAAATTTTAGAAAAAAAATTATTAATTTCTTGAAAAATATGTAACAATTGTTACTATAAATTATTTTTAATATTTTTTTATTATAATTTAAGTTGAATATTTAAGGGTTCGAGTGCGTTGAAGCGCATTATGTTCGAGAAGAGATAGTTCTAGACATTATATAAAAAAGAGCAGATATGATAATAACATAATATTAATGTTAAAAAAGTTGAATATTTATTAATACCAAAATAGTACTAATAATAATAATGATGACATATAATTGGAATAGATCAAAATTAACTCATATTTTTGTATTAAAATATCACAGTCGAAAATAGACATTAACTCTTTATAGCACTTTTTAACAACAATGTTAAACAATTGAAATATTTTACCATATTCTTAAAACTTTTTTTCTATTACACTTTTCAATAGTATTTTTCAAAAACGGGTGAAATTTTTTATTTGAATTGAAAATTGACTTAAGAGGCAATGGGAAATAAGGTGTTAATGTGGAATTTGTTATATAAAATGAAAATTTGAGCTGAATAAAATGTTGACATTCACTAGCATGCCACTATTTTGACTTTATGAAAAACTGAATTAATTTACTTTTATAAATGTGTTGAATTGATATATAAGTATGATATTGTTTGCAACTTTGTGGTTAATTCTCAACCCATGTTGGAATTATCTTGTGATAATACACAGACCCAACGCCTCACTCTATCTCAGGTATTAAATGATAATTTATGGACACAAGCCTGCTTCAAGCAGTCACAGATTCAATATTAAATCAAAACAACCTAATTGCACAACAAATGTAAATTTTTAATTAATGCTCTTTCTTTTTAACTGGAAAAGATTCAAAACAGAGGAAGGAACATGGTCTATCCCAGCCTGGCATGACAGTTGTCCGTGGACCAGCCTTTGGTAAAAAGAGGACAGTAGAGCTAAAGGTCAGGGTTTCATCTAGGAATGCAACTCACTTCACACTCATTACATCTTTAAATACCAAAACGGAACCAGCTGCTATCCAGGTTATGGTATTTTGTTTTCTCCTGTCAAAATCCTCTAACACCACATGCAAGATTAAATTGGAAACAGAACCATCGTATTCCTACGTGCAAAAATGGTTCAACCAAATGCCAATTTGTCCAGGAAAAGCATTTATACCAACATCACTATTGCAGTAAAACTAGATAGAACCATAAACTCCAGATACGACCCAACACCTAAACAACCACAGACCAAGTTGCAGGGATGCCACAATTTTCATAATTTATACCAACACTCATTATGGTGATAACTACAGAAAATAATTTAACCAATATTGCAACAGTTAAAACACTCAAAGAGATAAGAACAGATCAAACAAGGCCTCCAAGTACCACGAACCTTTCTAAAAGCATAAGTAAACAACAAAGACAATAAAAACTGGGTCGATTAAGATATAAGAAAGGAATTAGATTACCTCATTTGCATCACAACTAAATTACAAAAATTTTAACAGAAAGCTTCTGGTGAAAAACAAGATCATAACCAACCATAATCTCTTAATTTTATGTGCAGTGGTGTAAAAGAGGAAACAAAACTGGATCAAATACATGGTAGTGAAACTTGCGTAATCATAGATGACACATGCCTACTCTGAAAATCAATTAAGATGAAATCCTCTAAAACAACAAATGCCTTTAGAAGTATAACCTGTACGTGAAACCCCACATGGGAATTCCGGGGATCACTGATGTCAACAGTAACTCTGATATGCTTCTGGCTATTTCAACATCCCTTTTCTTTTACGCTCTTTTAGGTCAGTGGGGATGATAAATACAGAATCTACACAAAGTCCTCCTTTAGAATGTGTGCAATCTATCTGTTTCACAGAAAATCTGACTTCAGTAACTGGTTCAGAGTCGTTGACAATAAATTCCCCAACCTTGTAGTCTATCCAGCATCCGCGCTTGTGGTTTCCATTATCATAATCTTGTTCAGTATCATCTAAATAGTGCTCACATGATGCTAGCTGACCATCACAAGTAGACAACTCAAATGTTACAGGCTTTATGTCCCAACCATGGGTGTGCTCAAAACTAGACACTCTTCTTCCCAACCTTTTGGAAAATCTTCCAAGGTGAAGCCTGAATGAAAGAGTATAGATATCAGCTGGAAGAGGGAACTTTACTACCCCATCTACCTCAAACCACCATATTTGCTGCAAATAGGCCACAGTATGGAATCTGGAAGCAGAGCAAGATAGAGAACATAAAATTTGTTGACAAAGAACGGCGGAGAGGAGAAAAAATGTGGAAACAACATTTAACCACTGGCCATTGCAACATGAAAATAAATTATTCAATGGAATAAGAATCTGAAAAACGACTGCAGCCCGGAAAATTTTCCTGTTTTACACAGACTCTTAATAGAAAAATAAAAAAGTTCAACAAAAATTTCACAATTAAGCATTATACTATTTTCATAAGTGGAACAGAATCATTAGTAAATATTCTGCTCAACTAATGAAGCACCATGAAAAAAGACTAAACTCAGTACATATAGTATAGAGTAGTGGAAAGAAGTCACTAAGAATGGGAAACCAATTCTCTTGTCACACTGTAATGTGACCATAGGATGGAATAAAGATCAGGATTCGGGGAAATCTTAGAAAATCCTACTACTAATAAATGCATTTAGTACTCTGGAAAGTCGATCACCCTAAACACACTAGAACAAATATGCATGTAAAAATATGCACCCATTTGATACATAACCACATGCGTAAAAGCATCTTTACCAGTGCCAGAAGAGCATAAAAGAAACATGTAAACAGCAATCACTCAATACCGAACGCCATGAACATACTTGTGGGATAAAGATCAGTATTAAAAATCATTATCACTCTCCACCAGATTTACTACACCTCAATCATTCCAATCAATAAATGAACAATTTCTGGCTAAAGAAAAGAAAAACGTTCAAGCTAAGTAACCAATGAAATGATAAGATGAGAGTACTAGAACCTGGAAGCCTGCCTCAGCAATACAATTTTGTTTCTATCAAGCTCTCACTCATAAAAACTACAAGTTACACTCAGAGCAGTTCGGTAATTGTCTCAAGATGATGAGATCATATCATGCCTAAATAAAGGATATAAGGTTTTATAGAAATTTGAAGGGCTACCTCTCAATCATATGGCCTAGGCATTGAAAATATATAAACCAAAAAAATTTGCTCCATGTAAGGCATCGATGGATTTATCATCATTTGGATGAAAGAAACTCGAAATCAGCCTGCCTTATCACAATGGTAGATGTAGTTAGTAGAGTTGAAGGTCCATTTCAAAATAATATAGATTTTGGTGGTAGAACTTTTTGAATAAATCAAAAGATAAAGACTAATAAGTTGAAAATCATAGCTATTCTTTTCGTCAAAACATTTTAACCATGCCTTGCCACTGAAGCAAAAGGTATAATAAAATGTTTCGGGAAGAAACTGCTTCCTTCAATTAGTCAGTCAAATAGTTGACCACTAAATCCCAAAATTCTCACGTTTGAATGTTTTAACATCTGGTATCCCTTAATAACTTCCACCATAATCAAATGGGAATCAAACATAAAAAAGAAGATAGAAAAAGTCAGTATGGTTATGCAACAAAAATAAAATTCAAGTCTACACAGTGTTTTGGGACTATAATCCCATTTCCTGAGGGCTAAATCTTAGAATTAACAAAATTGAAATGCAATATCCTCTAGGGAAAATGAAGTTTTAAGCATATATAGCATGAGAGAATAGTCTAGAACTGTATTATGAGAAAGAGCAAAGCATCCAATGTGGTTGCACGCTTGCCCGATTATAATCATCTATAAGGCAAGCACAAACTTCTGTGAAGAGATTAATTTTCAGAAGGCACTAAGCAAGAGAAGAAGACAATCATTTCTCACAGAGATAAGAAAACAGTTAGCACGCTGTCTCATTGTATAGGCAACTGGTCGATGCTTATTAACTCTTATCCAGCATTAATGGGAAAATTAGTTCCAGCAGGTAAACACCCTTAGGAGCAGCATATAAAGGGAGATAGAAATCAAAAGCTTAACATATCAGCATTTGTACACTTCTTCATACATTCAACGAGTTTCACCATCAAAATAGCACTCCTAACCCAAAATACATAGATCTCAAAAAGATAAAGCTATCGACATGAACCAATCATAATGGAAAAACATAAATATATGTACAAGGTTCTCTAGGTACACAAGACTTCTCAATCTCTGACTACAAGAACTTCGACAAAAGTGAACTTACACTACACAGCATTATCTCAATTCATTAAAGCTCACAAATTTCTTATTGCAAGATCCAAGCATATAAACTGAATTACCTTTCATTGAAAACCTCTTCCAAAATCCAACCAATAAAACATCCCTCGAGATTAACAATTTGGCAATGAAGAAAAACATAATCTCTAAACAAGATTTAGTAAAAGATACCATTATCATCTAGAGATTAATGATGAATCAGCAACAAAGATGCAAACTTTCAGAGATTTTAGTCTTTCTACATAATACCATTTGTATAAAGAAAACATCAACAAAAAGCCAAAACCCTAGAAAGCTGCAGTTAAGCAGCACCCGAATGCATTTCCTCCCACCAAAGAATAAATGAGACATGCAATTGACAATGTAGTTCACAAAATGTCCCATTCCAACAAATATATAGCTTAACCATCTATGTGCTCCATGTAGACGCAAAATTGGCATAATTAATTCCATTTTGTGCTTCTTCAAGTAATCAAGACAGAATTCTAACAAGCTGGTCGAAAACCATACTAGAAACATTTCAAGATACAAGCATCTCAATCCCACATTAAGGCAATGTCAAAATCAATAAATTGTACCAGTAAATTTAGTATTGAAGCATAATAATATAAATGTCTAACCTAGATTCTTCTGTAGAAACCCAATTCCAATATCTCCGATCATCAATTCCAGTTATTGCCATCCCTTTGGCAGATATTGCCATGCATACCCTCCCGGTCACTCTGTCCAGCCATACTTCCTACATCATCAAATTTTCAACCGTCATTAGTCTTCGATTATTCATGTCTAGCCATTATTAAATTCAAAATGAAGCACTGAAGCAAAACAAAAGGAAAAAAAATCATACATAACCACCTCCAAGACCCTCCCGCACGCCAAATGCTCCCCAAAAACACCCCTTTTGCATGAACAAGAGTTGTTAAATTTGTTCTCTTCAAAAAAGAAATAATAACATTAACCCACCAGTAACAACTAACTACCCAAATCCCCATTCTTCCCAGAAAATTAAGATACAAAATATCTTAAACTCACTCAAAAAGCCAAAAACAAATTCTAAAAGAAAAAAAAACAAAATATATTAACCAAAAAGTTATGAAAACAGCCACAAAGCCTCAAGTTCAATCCTTCCCAAGCATAAAACGAAAGTAAAAACGACCAAATGAACCCAAAACTCAAACACCCAGAAATAAATATTTAAAAAAAGTAATAATGAAATTAACCAGAAAAAGGAGGAGGAAACAAACTCTAAAGACGACCCACCTTATTTCCATCATCAAAAGGTACCGGGCGAGAGAGAAGGGCAAAAATATCTTTTTTGGACAAATTCTGGTACCTTTCGGGTGGCACTAAATCCAGCAGATCTTGATAATTACTGGGTAATTTCATTTCCCAAACAGAATCCGAAGACGCAGCCCCTCTAAACGCTCGATTCAACCTCGCCAGGTTGCAAATCTCCGGAGGCGTCAAGTAAGTGAAAACGCAGGCCACACAGCTCTCCGGTATGTCCCCTAATCCCGGTCCCATCGCCGTCCCATTGCTTCCTTCCGTTAAGTTGGATAAAGACGCACCCATCGAATCTTTTTTTCTCTTCCCTCCCCTATTTTCTTTTTTTCCCTTTCGTTTCTATTTATAAAAATTCACTTGGAAATTTGAAGTTGATTTTGTTTTGTTTTTTTTAATTAAGTTGGTGGGAAGACCGAAAGAATGAAGAAGAAAGAGGATGTCTTAAGAGTGGAAAATTTCTGGACGTCTTTTATAGTTGGATTCTAACACTGTTCAATTGTCGTTTTAATTACCCGACCCGGATTTTATTTTACGCTCTTTCTTTTTTTCCTCAAAATTTTATATTTGGGTATACAGTATAGGGAGATGATATACTTTGAAAATAATATTGATTGTATCGTTTGACAGATGATTCAGGCAAACCCTCTTTTTCTTTTTGACTAAAATATTTTCTGTCTCTCTATCTTCAAACATTGAACAACAAAGCAAATGATGCAGTAAAATGGTTTGAAGCCATCCTACTTGTTCTTTTCCATTCACTTTGGTTCTTCTTCTAAAAGCAACACATGCGGTTGAAATTTATATATATAAATATAAATTTCCTATCAACCAACGTGATTCATGCAATGCAAATCTTTTCTTACTTCATTTATCATTAAACAATTCACTCACGTTCCACATTTCTTTCTTTCTTTTATATATATATATATATATATATTTTCTTTGCTTTTATAATAAAATAATGCTTGAAAAAACATTATTGACAAATAAATATTTTTTTTAGATTTGGTGGGTTCTACTCAAATTTATGGTGGCTTAAGTCTGGACTATCAATCAAATCGTAGTTATAGTCATTTAAATATATCTAATACTTATATTTAAACACTTTATTGAAATGTCCTACTCTTTTAAATTATAATTAACATTGTTAACATAAAACATTTCCTTTCGCCCATCATAAAATCTATTCTTTTCTTTAAAATATAATTAACAAATTATTAAGTATAAACTAACTTAATCTTTCTTAACGAATAACCATAAATTTCATAAAGAAATACGAAATTGGTTTTTAATACTCTTTACTTTCATCCTAATTAACTTTTATGTTTGATGTATCCATGATTAATGAAGAAGATCTGGGCATATCATTTATAAATTAACTCATTTGAATTTATTTTAAAAAGGTATGCATGTATTAAATATTATTTTTTTAGGGTTATTATTATTCAAGGGATTAGAGTTTTTTTTTTTAAAGTTTAGAAGAAAAAAGGATTGGAGTTGAATTTTTTTAAACATGAAATTCGTGTATTTATTCTATACATGTATATTAGAGGACAATGATTAGAGATCAAAATCCTGATGACACGAAAAAAATCTTTTTCAACTTCTTAATTTCAATAATTAAATATCAAACCTGATAGACACAAAAATATATATACAATAATTTAATTTTCTTTTCTTTTCTTTCTCTCTATTGAAATGCATTTAAATAATTTTTTTATTAAAAAAATTATGATAACAGCTTTGAAAGCGCCAAAATATGAAGTAATCTGTATTTCAGCCGTCCAAAAATTATAATAAAATTAAATATGATAATATTGTACTAATTTTACGAAAACCACAAGCTATATATCTCTTAAGCAACTCCCATAAGAAAAATAGACATCCAACTTCAAATCAAATTAATTGACAAAAGAGAAAGAAAAAAGTAGAAGCCAACCAATGAAATAATTAGTCAAAATATGAAGTAAGGCGAAATGGGGTCATTAATTGCAAATCACTTCACGAAAATGATACCTCCTCACTTCTCTCTATTTTGTTAATGTTTGATGATTTTCTTAGGTCACACATAAGTAAACATCAACGGATCGTGATAAGTTGTAGGTTGGACTTTCTTTCTTCTCGTATTTCATTTTCTTTAAATACATTTTGTTTTGAAGAAAATTTATTTTGAATGATCTGTTTTCAACTGAGCCGTTTATTATTTATTCGAAATAATATTTTATAATGTAATTAAAATTAGTATTTTTGTGTTTTATAATTGTTAAATATATATTAATAAAATTATATTTAGAATTAATATAGTAAATATATCACCTTGATTTGAAATTTTATATGTATAATAAGTATTATTATTGGTTTACTAAAATATTAATTATACAGAAATTTATGAATGTGTCAATGTTAAAGGATTACATATGAATATGTAAATCGAAAATTTATATTTACTAATAAAGAGATGCATAGGTGATTATAAATGACACATGCACACCAATTGATTACTCTTGTTGTTTTAAGCTTGTACAACAAAATCCCTCCAGACCGGTTGTTTGGACAATGATTTAGTTAAAATATCAACTAACTGATCAGCAGTTAAACTCGAATATTATTTAACTATAAATTTTTAATTTTATAGCATCATGTCTAAAATAAACCTTTTACCTTCACAAAAATACATTTTAACCTCACTTATCAAAAACAACAATAAACTAACTCTAGACCTACCGAAATCATATTGTCAATTTTATACTAAATGGAAACACACATCGGCTTTATGGGTAGAACATGACTTCACCATACAAGTGCTTGAATCACCATAGAATTAAAGGCTAGTGCGCATGCATTGACGAATCATGATAGATATTTAGATAAATTGATCTTTTAAAAAAGGGCTGTCCCTTATACTATCTCGTGTAAATGGAAATTCCCAAAGCTGCATTTTGGTAAAATTTTAAATCCACTGGAAATGCCACTCACTCTCACATCAACCTTTTGAAGTGGTTGAATGAGCAATAGATGGGTATTGTGAATAGATAGGGAGGGCATTGCTTGCTTTATTCATTGTATCGATGTCGAAATTATTTTGTCTGGTAACACACGCAAAAACTGTTGGGTGAATGAAGTTCACACCATCTTTGTTTGTCCCTTTCACATTTCTTAATAATCAATGGTGAAACAAATTCGGGGGTTTTGATTTCAGTGGTTGATGAGGACATTGGCCCCATGAGTAGCTGTAACCAGTTGAGCGTTTCTGCAAGTGTGACACTATCAGGCTGTCATGATTTTCTTTACCTACAAAACAAAAGTCCCAACCCTATTTCAAGCACGTTTCTTTAAAAACTTTGTGGTTACCTATTTTTCGGCTTTCAAATTTTCAACTCCATTTTTTCAAATCAGGTTACCTTCACCAATAAAACCACACTTGCTAATGAATTCAGCTACTCATCTAAATTTGTTGGAAATTTATGAAGGTCCGAGTAAATACATTAAGCTTGAAACTTAATTTTGGCTTAAAATTAAGTACATTTAAAACCCGAATTCGGCTCGAGTCTTTTCTATGTTTCTAATATATTATATTGTGTTCTTTTATATATTATGTAAATTATAATACATATAAAAATTAAATTTATAATAATATATAATTTAATAATGTAAACATAAAGAAAATGTTAAGAAGCTTTGTATATAAAATTTTAATAAATAAAAAATATAAAAAATATTTAATATTAAATATTAAATTAAAAATAGTAAAATTATTATTTTTAAATATGAGCGGGTTTAAAATCAATCTAGATTAGTCATTTACAAATTTGAATGAGCTCGAAAAAAATTGTAGACTCATATTTTGAGTTAGATCGAGTTTAGACAAATATAAAATATAAAATATATTAATATCATACTTAACTCCACTCAATCATTGAACACTTTTTTTTTATTTTTAACTAACATTCCACTATAATACATAAATTCTCAGTTATATATATATATGGCTTTGGTGTTTATATTTTTCATTGTTTCAATGGATATTTTAGTTAAAAATTCACCTGAACTAATAAAAAATGACATGCAGTAAAAGAAAAGATTTCATAAAAAATTATTAGAAAATTTAAAAAAGAACCATAAAATGAGAAAAAAAATAATTCCTAACAAATTATAAAAAAATAATCATCAAAATCCAAAAATTTGAAAGAAATTTTCTAAACTTTCTAAAACTAACTTGATTTTTTTAAATATCACATTTTCATATTATTAACTTTTAATTATAAAAAATATAAAATTACTCAAAAATGCACATCCATATAAATATGCATTTGGACAGTGGTTTGTTTGGATTCTCTCTACACATAGATTTTTACTAATTACATATTTTTATAATTTTAGAAAATAATAATTTCAAAATAAATTTTCATTTTTATTTATATTTATATTTATATTTTAGAAAAAATTGACAGGATGAACCTAGACATCATGTCCAGGTTTATTCTCAACATGCATTCTTTAATAATTTTATATTTTTATAGATTTTTTTGTTATGATTCTTTTTTGCATTTTTAATGGTCTTTTTTTTTTTTACTTTTAAGCTCTTGCAACGTAACATCATTTGATTCACTGAAGAAAAAAAATGAATGAAAATGATAGATGAATGCAAATATATATATACACCGCAGATTAAAGTCCAAAGAGATTAGAGTGACTAAAACATGACTGAAATATCAAATTGAAAATTTCTATGTACAGCTAAAATAGACATTAAGCCTAATGAATAACAATAAAGGCCATTGGGCAAGGTTTTGACGTTGGTGGTGGTTCCTCTCAATAATATTATTTTTAAGATTTAAACTTGTATTTCGTTTTAAGAGAGTAATATATATTATCATTGTACCCAATAATTATTAATTAAAATAAATAAATAAATAAATAATACTCAATGACACATCTAATAAAATTAGACTGAATAAGTAAAATATATAAATCACCTCTACTATATTAGTGATGCAAAAACAAATCTATGAAAATCAAACTTTTTACAATCGAATAATTACAAGGTTGGAATATCAAAATTCAACATTTGATCATTTAAATGAGTATGCAAGAACATGGTAAATGTGTAATATAGAACTTGTTCAAGTGTGAGCATATAGGAATGATGGTGGCAAATGGGAATATTACTGGTTGCAAATGCTTAGGGCTACGTCAGACCTTAATTATTCAATAACACTAGCAAAACAGAAAGAAGAATGCGATAAACAAGGTGAAATAAAGAACACATGGGTGATGGGGATGCTAGCTTGACCTTGGTTGGTGTTCGTTGGGGGCCGGCAGCTTAAACAAGCAAACTCCAAATAAGTGTTTCAATTTTCAAATTCCTACCAAGTTATATTCACGTCTAATTTGTCTTCTTCTCTCTGTCTCCTTTTATTTGCCAAGTTCGTGCAAACAAACCCTATTATTCCACCCTCCAGATTTTGCATTAACATGTTTTCTTAACAATTTTGTCAAAATATGAACATATACATGTGATGGAGTTTTTTAAGAACATAAATGAGATTAAAATCTTATTTATTTAATTTTAAAAACATTTAAATACCAATTAAAAATAGGTAACCTTTTTTTAATATCGTTTGGGGTTAAAAAACTAAACTATCAAATAATTATTATTTAAAATAATAAATGCTAATATTTCCTGGTTGAATGTTTTTAATTTGTTGATATATACCTTAAGGTCTAAAGTTCGACTTCTAGTATAACGTTTTCAAGTAATTTCATTTAAGAATTTTATATAAACTGTTAAAAGATATAATTGTTTTTTTAAGTAATGATGTTAAGACTTTTTCATGAAATTTACTTGATTAGAGATTTTATATTATTATTAGTGGGATCATATTTTGGAATTTTAATTTGGGAATTCTTCTCACAGGGTCTGGATTTTTTTATCCAAGTTAGACCCTGAACTTGATAAATGTTTTCAGATTTTTTTTTATATATCCAAGTAAATCCTCGAGAACCCTAAAGTTCAGGCTTCAATATGAGAACAATTGTCAAGTTTAAGATCCAACTTAGACAACAACAAAATAGTTCAGGCCCCAATGTGAGAACAATTGTCAAGTTGAGGGCTTAACTTTAATTTAAAAAAATTCTGACCTTAATATAAGAAAATTTACCAAGTTTAGGCCCAAATAATAATTTAACCCTTTTCATAACTAGGGTTCAAATATTGCCATATATCTTTTATTATTTTATTACCCCTAAAAAGATATGTTTCACTCAATTTACCATGCTTGCAGAATTTTTAAACCTGAGTAACGATTAATTTTCCTTAAGGAAAATTTTATTTGATTATGTTATTAGTTATTGTACTTTTATTTGATCAACTTTTGCCCGTGCACTTTTTGAATTGATCAATTTTAGTTCTTATACTTTTTTGAATTTTAAAATTTTAGTCCTAACTCAAGCAGTAACAGTTATATTTATTTGGTTAAATTCAATTACTAATCTTATACTATGCATACATTTGTACATTTGGTCCAGATTTTCCAATTGAATCATTCAAAGTACCTAAACCTTTCAAAATTTAAAATTTTAGTCTTGATGCAAATGAAAGTCATTAATACATTAATTGAATTTTTAGTGAGTAATATGTGGAAATAACAAGTTGACATGGCATTACACATACAATAATATGTTTGGTGCATCGGATTTTAAAAATAACAGAACTTAATGAATTTAACAGCTTTCAATTGGTGAGAACTGGAATTTTAAAACTTAAAAAGTATAGGGATTAACATGACCAAATTAAAGTAAAGGGAACAAATTTTGTAAAGTTCAGGGACTAAGAGCAGAATTTAACCTTTTGACTATTCTGTTTTGATTCACAAAAATACTCCAGGATCATGCCATTTCTTGTGCATTGGGAATGGGCCTATTGGTTAAAATGGAACATACTGTTTCTGAGACCCATAGTCTTTCCCCTTCTCGTGGACAAGGCCACCTATAGAGGCCTATTGGGTAGAAAACGGCTTTTGCCCAAAGGCCTATATACAATTTCCAAATGGTTGGTACCAAAAACAGATGAAGCCAGCAGATTTTTAAAGAGTTAGTTCAAGAGAGATCAAACAAATTATTTTTACTATAAATTCTATTACGTGGGCACATTAAAATCACAAATTTAGAATATAAATATGTGTTTAAAAATAATATATAATAAGTAATAAAATTTATTGTTTGAAACTAATTAATAACACATGAAATATATACGTTATTAAAATAAATAAATAATGGGATTAAATTGTTTATCACGGTGTCGAGTTAACTCTGTGATACCAACTCAATCAAATATATTATTAAGACATACAACTAATGGAAGTAATAGTGTGCATAATAAAATAAAAATGTATAAAAATATTAAAATAATGCTTTAGTTGAATGATAAATTAAAGGATTTAGTGATGCAATTAATATAGGTTCAAATCCTATAATATGCATGTTTTAATTACATTTTTAAATGAAAAAAAACTAATGTACCCTTGAATAATATAACTTATTTTAATTACGAGAAGTCATTCACATAATTAAACACTTAAATTAGTGACCCGGTTGAGGGTGACTCCATCTAAGTAAAATACTTAAAATAATAGTATAGATACATTTATATATATTATTATATTAATATTTTTAAAATATGATTGAATACGCCATTAATAATTAGATCTTATTACATGTGATTCCTATCTAGAGTTATTTTAATTCAAAGTAAGTTATGACCATTCAGAAACATTACGTAAAGTAAGAGACCAAAAATTAAATGAAAGGTTAAAATGATTTTTTTTATAAAGTACTAAATAAGTCAGTATATTTTTTATTAAAAAAAAGCTATAATCAGGTTCGGCCATTATCGCTGTTCGGGATCCACAAACCATTCCAAGCTAGTCAAAACTTCTTCGAATATGTTCTTGAATTCATTCGAGATGTAAGTAAAACTCAGATTGGAGAAGAATATGATCCATGGGTTTTCTTTATTGGAACTATGTTTCTATTTATTTTTGTTTCTAATTGGTCGGGTGCCCTGTTACCTTGGAAAATCATACAATTACCTCATGGAGAGTTAGCCGCACCCACGAATAATATAAATACTACTGTTGCTTTAGCTTTACTCACGTCAGTAGCATATTTCTATGCGGGTCTTTCAAAAAAAGGATTGGGATATTTCAGTAAATACATTCAACCCACTCCAATTCTTTTACCTATTAACATTTTAGAGGATTTCACAAAACCCTTATCACTTAGTTTTTGACTTTTCGGGAATATATTAGTTGATGAATTAGTGGTTGTTGTTCTTGTTTCTTTAGTACCTTCTTGTACCTATCACGTTTCTTGGATCATTTACAAGTGAGATTCAAGCTCTTATTTTTACAACTTTAACTACGGCTTATATAGGTGAATCCATAGGTTATCTTCTTTATCGAAATTTAACAAACTAGAAAAAAGCAATATTTCCTTTTCAACGAAACCAAAAAATTGAAAATTGAAAATTGAAAAATCATTAAAAGTTTAACACTTGAGCACTCTCTGAAAATTAAGTAATAAAACTAGAAACAACCTTTTAGGTGACGAAAATAAAAAAAATAAAATAAAAGCAGCCTAAGTCCTAACTGTCTAGTTTACCCTAATTTTTAGGTCTAAATATCTAACGCTAAAGGGCATCAGGGTTTAGACTTGCCCAACCCATTGTAATATAGCATTCGCTTTCGCTATGATAGATTCGATTTCTCTATATATTTTATAATTATAATTGTGTGTAAAATATTTTTATAATTATAACCTATTTTATAAATTATCTTCAAATTTTTTGTTGAATTATAATTATGTGATATTTAAATTATGTCAAATTTCCATTTTATGCTCAAATGTTTTTTTATCAACCTATTTTTTTTAAGTTGGTGTCTTTATTAGTTAAACTATTAAGCGTGGGTTTGGATATACGGTGCGGTACGTTTGACTTACTTTTTATCTCATGTTATAATATCGCTATAGTATCTAATCTCACTGCCACGTCATTTTTACACTAACCGCAGGTAAACGCACCGTCTATCCAAACCCACTGCAGGCTTCATGGGTTTGATCAAAGTTTTACAGGATTGATGGTCAAACCAGTCAGGCCATCAGTTTTTAGTTTGACCGATTGGTTTGATTCAATCAAATAAATTATTAAAAATTCGTAAAAAAAAACCAGTTAAACCTATTTTTTAGCTCGATTTAACCAAATTGTATTGGTTTGTAGGTCAATTGTTCAAGCCTTATCTTAAGACCAGTACCATAGCTGATATTTGGTCCAATTGGTTTGACCTACTAATCCGGTCGAATTCTAAAATAATTGGTTTTGATTGATAGAAATAACTTTTTTGATCCTGTTAGGTGAAATTCAAAAAAGAAGTATTCATTAGTAGAATAAATTATGAGCATGATTGGCATTGACATATAGTATAAAAATTATATGAAATGAAAGGATGTTTTATTAATTAATTTTTAAAAAAATTACATAAGACATTAATGTAAAATGGGGTAACAAAGAAGGCTTAATACCTACTAAACCAAAAAAATTAGATAATAATAACACCCTTGTGATAATGTATTGAAACTTGATAATATCGTAAATATTGTTGTGAGTGTAGAGTATAGAAGTCATTTTCCTCGCCTAGTTTTGAAATCCTGTGGGTTTCAAGATTAACTTTTTCTTTTTTTTAATAATGAATCTAAAAAGCCGGTTAGTAGCGGAAACCAAAACCGAAACCATGGGCCAGTTTTTGAAGCTCAGCACCACGAAATGTAAAACTTTCCCAATCTAAAACCAGCTGCTCCGCTCTCTGTATCCTCTCTCTTTCTTCTATATCTCTTCTATCTATTCCTTTGCCTTCTATTTCTCTTCACCTTTCTTTTTCTTCTGTTACATTATTCAATTTCTTAAACAATAGCTTTCGCAGCCTTTTCCTTTTTCCTTCTTCTTCTTCTTCTTCTTTTTCCTTTTTAACTTCTGTGGGTGTTGAAGAAGAAAGCTTTCAGCTTTAGGTGCCTGGTGATTGTTACAACTCTGTTGTAGTCAGTTGTTTTACTGGGTATGTGTCTTTTTCCTGTTCCAACACTTGTATGAATCGCTTGCTTGTTTGGAATTTGTATCTTTTGTTTCTTTTTATAACTCAGGAAAATAAAGTTGTTGTGGCCAATGACAATTACCCTCCACAGGGGTGTTTGAGATATCCAATAATTGCTGTACAAGCTTTTAAATTTGCCATTCTGAATGGATACTAGTGGTGTGAGTGGTGGGGTGTTTTCTGGGATTGGTTCAGGTATGCTAGGTCTTGAAATGCCATTACACCCCCAACATCATCAACACCAACAACCCCCTAGAAACCCCCAAACTGCCCCAAACTTGCATCATTTGCAACAAAACCCACAAATGGTTGGTTTCCCTCATCAAGAAACTGACCACTCACTGCACCAGCAATCTGTCAAACAAGGCGGCTACCCTTTTGGTTCCAAAGCCAAACAAACCTCCCCCCTTAGTGATGAAGATGAACATGGTTTCAATCCTGATGATGCCTCTGCTGATGCTAAGAGAAAGGGTTCTCCATGGCAAAGGATGAAATGGACGGATAGCATGGTTAGGTTGCTTATAATGGCGGTTTATTATATTGGCGATGAAGGTGGATCAGAAGGGAATGGATCAGACCCTACTGCCAAGAAAAAGGCTGGTGGGTTGTTGCAAAAGAAAGGGAAGTGGAAGTCGGTTTCGAGGGCTATGATGGAGAAAGGGTTTTATGTTTCACCCCAGCAATGTGAAGATAAGTTCAATGATTTGAATAAGAGGTATAAGAGGGTTAATGATATACTGGGTAGAGGGACAGCTTGTAAAGTGGTGGAGAATCAAAGCTTGCTTGATTCCATGGATTTGTCTCCCAAAATGAAGGAAGAAGTGAAGAAATTGTTGAATTCTAAGCACCTGTTTTTCAGGGAGATGTGTGCTTATCATAATAGTTGCGGCCATGTTGCAACTGCTGGGGCTCATCAATCATCAGTGGTGGCTACGGAGATATCCCAGACTCAGCACCAGCAAGCTCAATGCCTCCATTCCTCTGAAAATGCTCAAATTGCCGGTAGAATTGAGACAGAGGCATCGAAACTAGCTAAAGTGGGGAGTGAAGAAGAGGATGACGATGAAGATGAGGACGATGAGGACGAGGATGATGACGAAGACGACGATGATGAGGCAGTGGATGGTCACTCAAGGGGCCAAAATGGACATGGGAAGGAAGATGATGAAGATAACAATGAAAAGCCTTCACATAAGAGGCCCAGAAAGGGAGCATTTTCAATGTCACCGTCGCCCTTGATGCAACAATTGAGCTGTGAAGTAGTGAACGTGATACAAGATGGGTCAAAGAGTGCTTGGGAGAAGAAGCATTGGATGAAGATGAGGCTAGTGCAATTGGAAGAGCAGCAAGTGAGCTACCAATACCAAGCATTCCAGCTGGAGAAGCAAAGGCTCAAGTGGGTTAAATTCAGTGGCAAGAAAGAAAGGGAGATGGAGAGAGCAAAGCTGGAGAACGAACGAAGACGGCTCGAAAATGAGAGAATGGTGCTGCTTGTTAAGCAAAAGGAATTGGAATTGGTTGATGTTCAGCAGCAACATCTGTCTCAGCAGCATTCTTGTAGCAAGAGGAGAGATCCGTCTAACATAAGTGGATGAAAAATAGAGATTTTAGTTTTAGATTTTAGATATAGATACTTAAATTACATGAAAGTTTGTTCTCTGCTTTTGTATTGTCAAAATTTTTGTTTATGAACAAACATCTATGTTTTCAAACATATGAATTCTGTGTTTGAATTATTGTTTTCAATCTTGTATTGCAAACAGGTGTTTTGGCTCACATGAACAAATTTTACCATAACAATTTTAAACTTCTTGCTAACAAGGGTGTCAAACTTTCTTAAATTTCTAAATATATTTGGTATATTACCATAACGACTCCTCCTGGAAAATAATAATAATAATACAATGTAAAAAGGTCGGTCCAAAATCTAGAAAAGGGATAAAATGAAGTGAGTTGAAACATTAAGATTCCAACCTAACTCCTCCTGCTTATAATGGAATAAAAAGGGTCGGTTTAAAATCTAAAATGAATTAAGGAAAGTCGGTTTAGATTTCAACTTTAGAATCTAGAAAGCAGCAAAATTAATAAAGGGTTAATAACACCAAAGTCCCAAATTATGGCCTAGACTTTTAAATTGGTCCCAAATTTCAAACATTTTAATTGAGTCAACAAAGTTTTATATCATATCAATCAAGTCTTCATACGATCTAGCTGTCAATATGGACATTAAATGTAAGTCTGGATATGAAAAAAAGCATATGCATATTGTATAAACAATTTAGCTCTGACGTGATATTATCAATTCTTTTGACAAAACACTTAATTGATATGAGATTAATAGTATGTGAACTAAATTAATCAAAAAATAAATGCAAGAAATCTCAAATAAAGTTTCATATTTTTTTACTTCTAAATGAACTCTTATCTTGGCTCTAATTTCTTTTATCTTTTAAAAACCTCCCTTATCTACTGTAGAGATTAAGCTCAGTCTATGAAAATGATTATATTTAAAGCTTGGCCCTTGAAAGCAACTATTGAGATTTTTGAGTTGGACTTTTAATAAAGTGATGACAATAAGTGCATTGAAGTCTAATGCCCTTGGTCTATCATGGACAAGCATTTTTGCCTTAAAGATTAGACGAAAAGAGTTGTGCTTGAAATATTTGACTTTGCAAAGTTAGGATTATAGGTTCAAGTATCTAATCCGCCCCTTGCCCTTTTGTCCTGAGAGAATACGTTTAGAATTGGAAATCTGCTTCTAAAATTGGAGGAGGTCAATTTTAATTGAATGGAAGAAATAAAATGGAATGGAGTCTTGCGCTTAATGATTAAATGTGGATGACCAACTTTAAGTTTAAATGCCATGAAAGTGAAATGATAGAGGCCAAGTTCCAATTCAAAAGAATGCCAAAAATTCTTGCTACCGAGGTGAGAGACTGGGTCATAGGAGCAAAGAAAGCATCTTTAGAGCAATACTGGGAGATATCGAAGGAAAAATGGTAGGGGGCCAATTTCTCCTCCAATTATGTTCAATTGTTGCTCACCTAATGGAAACTAGGATCCATTAACAAGGGGTGTGTGAAGACTAGCCTCCTTAAGTTTAGGGTGGTAGTTTAAGGCTTAGACAGAGCAAAAAGGACTCGAAGTCGTGTAACATGCTATTGAGTGTACTTGATTACTCTTGAAGGATCATATTGAAGCTTATGTTGAGGAGGTGCCTGAAGCACCTCATCCATGGTTTGATGAGTTGCTGAAGATGTTGTAGCTAATACGGTTGCTTAACATCACATCTTTTTTGTTATGCTTAATGTTTCCAATCCTTTGTTTTGTTTCAAGCTTCACTAATCAATGAAAATGGGGACCTAATGGTTAAAAGGATTATATGCATTTACGTGGCTCTTTCGTGTAGATGGCTAAGCCATTTGATCGGTGATGATTCCTCCTTGTCTCTATTATTAGAAGGGTTAGTGAGTTTGTTCGATTTTGTGCTTTTAGTGCACTTGTTTCATTATCATGCTTGTAATTTTTCCAATAAATTGATTAATAAAATTCTATAATTAAAATTATTGTTTTTTTATGTATTTGTTCTCAATGGTTTTTGCATAAAAAGCAAAACGAACAAGTAAATATAATTCACGAGCAAATGTTTTTTGCTTCGAAAAGAAAACAAATCCAATCCATTCATCAATTTGGAACTGAAGGGGATCATGTTCATGCAAACAAACATTAATTTGGGGTATGTTTAGATTAATTATCAGATTGTAGACGTGGGTGTTATACAATCTCAAATCCACAGTTCACAAAAACCTGCAGCTAAATAGCTCGCAGTTGCCACCAAAAACACTCCCCCCCCCCCCAATTCACCCACTGCAAAAATATCCAAGGAGAAAAAGAGACGATAATATCTGATTTCATTTAATCTTCAAGCTCGATAATCTTCACCACAGATGCATCTCCGACCTTTTGGCATACCACAACTCGATCATGTGGCTTTACAACTCCTGAAGCCTTCCCATAGTCGAGAGCTACCTTCAACACTGACTCATTTGTTGCACTTGTTGACTCCGCCTGCAATACGACACAAGTTCTGAGTCAATCTAATTCTCTACATCTACGAGTTTCTTTCAGGGTTGTAATAGAATGAACATATAAATGTGGTACTCACAGGATGTCGAGGATCAGCAAGCATAGGGAAAAGACATCTCACAATCAGGGATTGCCTTGCCTGCTAGGATTCCCAAAAACATCAGCAGATGCTTATTTATACAAGCCATGAAATAAACGTTCCCTAAACACATGGTGAACTTCCACAAATTTAACTATCTATAGAAATTAAAGTTAACAACTATGAACATTCCGACTTCCAAGACTTCAGCGACAGGATTATACACAAATTCTTCTTTCAGATGACTGCCAGCTGTTACCAATGGTTTCATGGTGAATTAAATTTCTTTTAGGAGAGAAAGCTTTTTCCGTATTTGTGTAAAGTAATCATCAACAAATTCATTTCCCAATTCAATTTTTACAGAAAAGCAAGTTATAAAACAATTTGAACTAGAACAAGGAATCAGTTAGCACTTCACTAACACTGCACAACAATGTGAAGACAACAAAATGAACTTTTAAGCAGTTGCTTGAACATCCAGGATTCATGATAAATGACATACCTCAAAGGCCCCACTGAAGCTCCACTTCAATTGATTTGTCTTAAGCCGAGGGATAACAACTGAGAGAACTGGCATGGTTGGCCTGTACTTTGCAATCAATCTGGTATATATATACAAGGAATACATTTAGAAACCCTATAAATAAATCAAGGACAATGTTGCGCAGGCCCCAGTAAAAAAACTATTGAAATTTGAATGATAAAAGAAGCAAGTGGAAACAATAAAATACCTTGCAGCTCTCCCTGATGATGTGAAGCATATAATAACTGATGCCTTTACCTTTATTGCTGCTCTTACCTAAACAAGAAATTCAAGAGGTCAAAAAAACACTTGCAGATGCATACTTGATTTACCAATAATTAAAGTTGGTAAAGGCCACTACATTACAATGATAAAAACATTATTCACAATAGAATCATTAGGATGAATAAATACCACCACTACCTTACAATGATAAAAACATTATTCACAATAGAATCATTAGGATGAATAAATACCGCAGAGGAAGCAATGGATTCCAAATGGGTCATTGGTTCTCCAACATATTTGACTGTTTTCTTGAAATATAGGTCTTGGTTGAAAACCTTCTCTGCCTGTGAAATTTATAATGAAAATGAGAGAACTCAGATTGAAAATGCTTACAGAATGGAACAGTAATACATATTTCACTTTTAACATTTCAAGAACAATAAGTGATCCATCTCATTGGCATGCTCAGCAAGTTAATGGATACTTGATTTCAATAAAAGTTTATGCATGAATTATGGGTTATTGCATAAAAATTGCATCCAAAGGGCAGGATTTTGGTTACTAAGATAAAAAGTTCAAGTTAAGAACAGGTGTGGATCTCATCCAACGAAGCAGGTACTTTATTCATCCACAGGGATACAGCTCCCCAGGAAAACCTGAACAAATGCAGTGTATTTTACAACAGAAAGATGGTTACCAAGCCCCAACATGATATCAGTGAGTAAAAAGCGGAGTCTCATTAGCAGCTCACGTGTTTTACCACAAAGGCAGTGTGTGTTACCACAGATAGATGGTTACCAAGCCCCAACATGGTAACAGTAAGTTAAAAAACAGAATCTCATAGCAACTCGTGTCTAAAACATACTATGTCTGGAATATTTTAGGACTATACATAGTCACTCAAAGGGCATCAAGGCCATAGGTATCCAATTTGGAGCTGCATATGTCAAAAGATTCAACTATGCACATTTATGAGACAGAATTTACCTCTGCACAAATTTTGCCAACAGTAGAAATGGTTTCAACAGGGTACAATCCACGCAGGGTCTCCGCACCAAGAAGAATAGCATCACTTCCTGCAGCAAAGAAAATGGGGCACTTAAAAAACTGAGGTTGCAAGTCTTGTATGTTGCTGGGTGTAAACATTAAATAATAGGAACAGACTTAAGTCTTCGATAGAAACAGTTTCAGTCCCAAATGGAACAAACAAAATGAGAACATTCATACATAAAATACCATCACGTATAATATGCAATTATAAATAATTTGAAAGACATAAACAAAAAGAAATTCTAAGCAGTAAATGTCCACAACAAGCACAGTAATATACCATCAAGAACAGCATTGGCAACATCAGTTGCCTCAGCACGAGTTGGCCTCAAGTTGTCAGTCATACTGTCCACAACACGAGTGACCACTGCAGGCTTTCCAGCCACGTTACACTTGTAGAGGGCAGCCTTCTGAAATAAGAACACCTGCAAAGAAAAAGGAAGTTAATTAGCAGCAAAGCTCTAACAAATTGCCATGAACACACAAATCCACGTATCAAACTAAATTACACAATTAAAACAAGCACCAAGAATCAAGCTTCCACATCATCTCCCCTATGCAGATTTGATCTCTGGTATTTATATAGATGACTTGCATACTTTATAACAAAAACTTTGAGTCAAAAATCACTGCTGGTTTAAGTTTAGAAACTGACCTTCTCAGGTGGGAGATCAATGCCCAAATTTCCACGAGAAAGGATGATACCATCTGCTTCTTGTAGGATCTCATCAAAATGGTTTAAACCCTAGAAATTCAAAATAATGTCACATGCATATTCATAGCTTCTGTAACTATATAGTCATCATTCTCAGTAAACACAACATTTTACTGCACCTCTATGTTCTCAATCTTGGCAAAAATTTGTGTCTGGTAGAGGTCACCCTGCTTCGAAAGGAACTCACGAGCCTACAAAGAACATATAAGAGCAATCAAAGAACTGCATAAACTGCATAAAGAACCACAAGGATATGCAAATATAACACTTACATGACGAACATCTTCTGCATGTCGCGTGTATGATAGAGAGAGGAAGTCAATTTTGTTTTTAACTCCCCAAGAGCTTATAACCTGAAGTAAGCATCACTAGGTCATGAAAGGAACTTTGGGAATTATCAAAGCAACAAGCTACAACCTTACTATTAGAGAAGTTTCTTTCACCATTACTCTTTAAATGGACATAATATCAATGGCAATCTTACCTCCTTGTCTTTATCAGAGAGGGTAGGCAACTCAATACGAATTTGAGAAGCATGCAAAGTGAACAATGCACCAGTTAATGTTGCAGTGTTCTTTATCACACAAACCACATCATTTTCTTGTACCTCACTAACCTGCACAGTTTCATTCCCAGTTTAGGCAATTGAAGATGTATAGGAAATTGTAATTGTGAAGATCAAATTCCCTAATAAACCAACCAAATAATAGGTAGTACAGTAACAGCAAATGAAACACAAAAGAAAAAAATATACTCGTATTTCTAGTTCCTCATTCCTTACCTCCAGCCATACAGATGTGGTTTCACTCCCAGTAAATAGGTACTGACCAATAAAAATAGTGTCTCCCTTCTTCACTGCCTGCAAAAAACCAGATTGAGTGGTTTGTCAGAAAGATTGCTCGTAAAAAGGGTGACAACCACAAATTTGACATTGAATTGACATGCCTCCCAACCCCTAATTAATGAAAAGCTGTCCTTGAAGTTTAACATGAGGATCAAATAGCAACAAAAGAAGGCTCATAGATACTTCTCACAGCCAACCAAATGGGATACACAAACTGCAAAGAGAGGTAGAGAGGGCTAGCATTAAACCTTTGACAAGCCATCAAAATTGATAGGCAATAAGTTAGAAGATGCCTCCTGTCCTTCATCTGGTGTCAAAATAACGGTAGCATCTGCCTCAAGTGAAATCGCTTTCTCACTTTTATTAACAACCTGCAACTCAGGGCCCACAGTATCCAACATAACCTGAAAGGCAATAACCCAAATATAAATCGCTTTATTTTCTGAAATTTCGTAGTCCCCATCTGTACAGCGGTAACCAACTACCCACTTTTAGCCACACTAAAAAAAAAGTATTTTGTTTTCTGCTGAACACAAAGATTACATCGAAACAGACATTTTTTCTAGGAAACAAACAAACAAACAGGAAGCAAACAAAAAGATACATAACTAACAAAATTCGATCAAAATACAAATAACATACCGCACAAAGCTTTTTAGTGAGTTTAACGGCTGCCTTTAAATTCTCTAATGTTTCCTGATGATACTCCGGGTCATGCCACGAGAAATCGAACCTAGCCACTACAAAAAAAAAAAAAAATTACTTCCAACAACACAGTAATAATTAATAACTTAAAAAAATTTAAGTCTGTGGCAGCGGATAGAGTACCAGACATTCCAGCCGTAAGGCAACCAGAAAGAACCTCAACGGATCGAGACCTTGGACCTAAAGTTCCCACTATCTTCGTCATTGCCGGGAAAAAACTCTGGAAAGAAGACAAAGAAACCATTCAGAATCCAAACATACATGGATCTGTTCATAGGCTCCCTGAAAAAAACTCCTAAACAGATTGACTTGAAAAAAATCGAAAGCGAAACTTACAGCCTTTGATGGCTCCAGGATTGAAGCCATCCTGATTGGCTCTTCCAGAAGCAGATGACTCGACTGCATTTTTCTTCTTCACAGTTTAAACCAAAAAAAAAAAGGGAATCAATTAGGTTCCCTTGTTGAGAATCCTCTGAGCTTTAGCGTTAAGAGAACGAAGGGTTTATATATTTATATATATGCTTTTGCCCTGGTAAGTAAAAACTAAAAACCTTGAAACCAAAGAATAACTTCCTTTTTCTTTTTATTTTTTATTGAAGGCAGGAAACCTGGTTCCAGCAGGCAGCGCACTGTTTAGAAATAACAACGTTGGTAAAGAAGATGGACCGATTGGGTTTTCAACGACTCACGAGTTTGACATTAGGGTTGGTATTGGTAAAGCATGGATCGTACGGTTTCTTGGCGGAGGGGTTAAAATGAAGTGGCATGGCCATTCGAGGCCGTAGCGAGTGTATGAAACGAAAGGGCAGGATTGGATGGATGGAGTGAGAAAAGTGATTGGATGTGTTATATAGTAAAAAGAATGGAAGCACGTGCTTTTTATAGAATGGCGGCATGGCGTCGAAGGTGGAAAGTTAGCTCCGCACAAGGAAACCGAAACAACAAGGGTCAAATCCAGTGGGCTTGTCCTTTTACACGTCTTTTAAGAATAAATTATAATTGCTTTATAGAACGGGCGCTGGCCGTTGGGGGGAGGTGTTGAGTGGGTGGGAAACGTTTCTTGAGTAAAATATGAATCTAGAAGGATGGACTCATCAGACTGTTTAGATCCAAAAGTTATTGTCCAATCAAAATCAAATATTTGTTTAGAGGCTAGGAATGCCCCTGCCAACCTACTACTTACCTTCTTATAAAATAAGCTATAATGTTTTTGTATGTTAAAAAGTAAGTTTATGTACTTTTATTTATTTATTTATAAAATAAGCTATAAAATATTTATTTGATAATTATATAATTAATTTAAATTTAATAAAAGGATTTGACAAAATAAAACTAAATAGAAGTATAAAGAATAAATTCTTAAATTTTTTAAAATACGGGCACTTTAAAGACACAAGTTAGAGTTAAATGTTATCTGTACTTAGAAATGGTAGTTTGATTAGGTGCTTCGATCTTGAGTTTAAAAAAATAAATAAATATTACACCTCACTTAAAAGTACCATATTATATTTTAAACTAAATTCAGATGTCTAGCTCATAGTACAAAAATGATCATTTTAATGTAATAAAACATTGTGCTCATTTTAAAATGTATAAAACCAAAATATACTTCAAACTACGGTAGAGAAACTCATATGTCAAAAGACCATCACAAAGAAAATTTCATTGGTAATTTCACGTGTGATGATTTTTCAGACCAGAAATATTAAAAATATATACGAAATAAAACCCATGTTCAATATTTTATTTTTATAATCATTAATATACTGTAAGAATAAAAACTTCATATTTTATCTTTTTTGTAATTCTTTTAAAATAAAAATACCTAAGTTGAATATTAGTTCACAGTGAAATGAAATTATAGTTTAACATGGATATAATTTTTATATCTAATAAAATTATTTAATATTGAAAAATAAAATTTTATTTTGATATCAAATTAATAAAATAAAAAAATCATGATTTAAAAATTTCTCTAAATTTATAAACTTATACTTTTATGCCGATAATAGAGTAAACAAATTATTTTTAATGGTATGGGTTTAAGATGGTCTTCCAAGTATGATTCACTTTAGCCGCCGCCCTCTACTCCTTTTTTTTTTTTTTTTATTTGCCAAATCTAGTCCTAATCTACTATTTGAAGCTTGCAATTATTTATCTACTTTACCTTTTCTTTTTATTGTAAAAATAAATGAGTAAGATATGGATTAATGTGATATTTATTAGTATAAATCAACGCGATTTTACTCGTTGAATTTTATAATTATTTTTTAAATAATATATTTTAATTATTATAATTAATATAAAATAATATTTGTTATTTGAATGATTGAATATAATTAAAATATACTAATCTATTTAACAATTTCAATATTATAATTATAATTTTTACTGTATCAATGTAAAAGATAATTATGTAGCTAATGCACAACAACATTATTCAAAATAAATATTAATAACATAGTTAACATGTACCAATTATTTTGATAATTCGAATGTGGTACTAAAATTTCTAATAATTATTAAATTATTTATACAAACTATAAAAAAATAATATATCCATATCATATATTAAACAGTTGATTGAGTCAGTGTGATGAGTCAATGGGCCATCAATTCAGTTGAGTAATAACAAAAAATATTCTTATTTTTATATATTTTACAAAGAAAAATAGTAAAATATGCACATATAATAAAATTTAAACTCAAGCTTCTATAATTTTTAACATCTGTACTTCACTATTCAACCAAAGTTTTAATTTATTATTTATATCAATTATGTATAAATATATTTGTTACATATTATATTTTCACCCACATCACAAATGTGTCATAATCTAGTTGTAAATTAAACTTTTCACTATTTAATTTTTCCCTCTTTTTAATAGTCTATAAATTAGTCATAATACTTTGTAGATAATATATAAATATGATATATTAGATTACATTAAATATAAAAATAATTTTTATATAAATAGTTAAATTTTGTTATATAAAAAATTTTTAAATGGGAACATAATAATCATATATAAGGTACACAAGTCCACTGGACTTGTGATAATTTTATATTCGGATATAAGTAAAATTTACATTTCAAAATTTTATATATTATCAATTTGATTATAAATTATTTATTTAATAAAATAAAAAATTGAAATAGGAAAATTAAATGTAGTAATTTGGATCATTATTATATTTAATAATTAAATAATCAGAGACTTTAAAACCCTCATTTAAAACATTTAACTACTACGTCCTTATTCACGCCACGGTTATAAATAGGTGATTGCTAAAAATCATTTTCATCATAATTTATAGGTTTCTTAGCATTTAGCTTCTTCTTTTCTTCTCTTTTCTTAGCATGTATTTAATAGGGAAGGAAAAGTCGGAAGGTAACATTGATGTGATCGTCAGAGGCGAAGAAAGTTGGAAGTAAATATTGGAAAGTCATCACAATCTAACCATTGCCATTTATCAAATTCATAGTTGTAGTATGTGAATTTTTGAATAAAATATTTTCAATTATTTATTGATTTTAATTTTTTTAGCAGATTAATTTCAAAAATCGGTTTCTCCATAAGTTTTATTAGCATTATTATTGCATTCCCATTAATATTTTTACACTTTGTTTATGGTAATCTTTTTTAAATTTTATATATAAATAAAATATTGTTTAATACATTATTCATAAAATTCAAAAGAGTTGTTAGACACAATATTTAGACTACCTATAATCCTTCCTCAACTCATAAATAGAAAGATAATGTGCTTTAGTGCGCTCGAACTTACGTCCTCCTATATTAATAACAATACTCATATTAATCTTATTAAGACTCAATTAACAGAATTTTATCAATAAATTAATAATATCACACATATTTTTGTTCCACATAATAAATAATAATTAATACAATAAAAGCTGATTGCGGTTTTTCTAAAGGATCTCAACCTAAAATGATTTTTACCACCAGGTCTATGTATACAACTAACTCTCTTATTTGTTCATATCCATGTAAAATAGAATAAACATTTCAAAGTTTAATTAAATAAAATAATAATTTATAAAAAAATGATATTCTATTATTTGTCCACATACACATAAAATAAAATAAATTATTTCAAATTCTAAATTCAATAAAATAAAATAAATTCCATTATAAGATACCTGATCATATTTTTTTAAAAATTTAATATATTTTAATTAATAAATATATTTCACTCGTGTATTAAACTACTATTAAATTGATTCTAAATAAATATAGATATTTTGTTTTAATATCAATTATCATTTTTTTAAAAAATTTAATTGTCAATTATTATATTTTGATTTCTCAAAATGGGTTTGGATGAGCGATTGAATGCACTGTAGTACATTTAGTTTATTTTTTATCTCACGCAATAGTATTTAATTTCACTACCACTATTATTTTTACACTAACCGCAGATAAACGCACCACCCATCCAAACGCACCCTTAATCATATTTTTCAAAACTAAAAAGTTAAAAAAATATTATATGGAATAATTTAATAAAATTTAATTATTAAATATAACCAAAAACTTAAAAATCACATGATTCTTATTTCAGGTGAGTAATGGAGGTAGTGACTGTTGTAAAGCCAAAATAGCCAATTCCGAATTCCCAAAGAAATGTGTAATTATTCGTAAAACTTTGGGGCTTCATTGTTCTCAAATGGTCTCTCAGGAATACCCATATTAAAAGGGCCAATTTTATATTGTGACCCCAAACTTTGGATAGATTTAAAGATTTGCTGTTGCTCTAATGGATGCCAGGTCCGCAACATCTCGTAGCTAGTTGCTTCACTTCACAATCTTTATTCTCTTATTGAATTTAAATGTGTTAGAAATAGATTCAACTTATTGAAACATGAGCTATGGAAGATGGTTGCTGCGGTGTAACAATGACATTAGTGATACTATGGGAAGAGTTTGTAGTTCACTGATATTACTCTTAGATTAGAATTAAAATTTACAAGTAGGAAGATGTTACAAGCTGAAAACTTATTAGTGGCATGTACCACTAAATTGCTTACAATTTGTATCACTGTTTATTATGAGATTTCCATGAACAGAAGGGTGAAACACGATGCCATTAATAACATTTTGTTTGGAAGCATTCTGCAAATACTTCCATTTTCTATAATATTCTTAACAGTGAGTAATAATACTAATCCAAGTTCATTAGATATCATTTGCAACATTTTGTATTTACTTATAGATGGTATCAGAAGAAGGGAATAAAAGAATCACCGGAGCTTGAGTTTTTTTATCAAGAAAGTTCCAAATGATGTGATGAAACTTGGTGGATATCAATGTTACATTTCAGATTATATAGGTCTCAAGTTCAGGCTCTACTCGAAATTTGAGGTTCAATATTTGAATTGAGCTTGATTGAATATCAATTTTAAAATTCAAGCTCGACTCAATTCTAGTTTAGCTGAAAATAAAGAGAAAAAACAAGAAGCAAGGCTTGACTTTTACTAAGCTCTTAATCACTAATACTAAGGCTCAATTCATAATAATTTTTATAAATTCTAACCCTATAATTTTGGGGTGTTACAAAATATATTTGTTATATAATTTTTTTTCTTGCTTTTGATCCAATTGTAAATCTGCTCCTAACTTTTTTCTTCAAAAAATTTAAATTTGAAACTAAGAGATTATCCAAAAAAATTTCAACCTAAAACTTGTATTACACGGTGAAAAGATAAATTCAGTAAAACAATTTTGTTGGAAACCAAAAAAGATAAGAGGAATAAATACATGATACGCAATATAATTTTAAAGGACATTGTCGTTGATGGGTTAGCTGAAATGTGGATCCTAGAAATCGGAAATTGTAACCAAATTCAAACCACCATGAAATTAATAATAACACATCCATTTATTTTCAATGTCCCTACTTTTCTTTTCTTTTTTTCTTGAATTACAAAAAGAGGACAAAACCCTAACAGTTACATAACTAACGTCATTCAAATCTAGATCACACCTGAAATGATGAACAAACTAACCATCAAGCTAACATACGAGATTCAAAAATAATTTCGCAATTATAAATCCACCATATGTACATTACGATAAAACAAATCACAATATAAATAATAATGATGCTAAATTAATTTCCTCATATTGCAATAATGTAATTTGAAATTAATTTATTATAAAAAATAACACATTACGATTTATTTTCAATGTCCCTACTTACCATTAATATAAAATAATGTGACAATTATAAATCCACCATATGTATATTACTATAAAACAAATCACAATATAAATAATAATGATGCTAAATTAAGTCTCCTCATATTGCAATAATGTAATTTGAAATTAAATTATTATTAATAGTAACACATTGCGATTTATTTTCAATGTCCCTACTTTCCTACCATTAATATAAAATAATGTGACAATTATAAATCCACCTTACCTATATTACTATAAAACAAATCTATAAATAATAATTATGCTAAAATTAAATTATTATTAATAATAACACATTCCCATTTATTTTCAATGTCCCTACTTTCCTACCATTAATATAAAATAATGTGACAACTATAAATCCACCATATGAATATTATTAGAAAATAAATTACAATATAAATAATAATGATGCTAGCCGGTTGAGTTTTAACTCGATTGATATAAGTATTATTGTTAATGGAGATTACACTTTTACAATTTAGTCTTTATTCTATAATTATCACTCGATTCATTTTAATTTACTAAATAATTTAACTCATCACTATAAGAAATGACACATAAGTTTTTACTTCCGAACTTAACCATATCATTTTAACAATTCAATTTTAAAACCAATTGTTTTTCCGATGCCATTAAAAATTAGATTGTTACACTTATATATTAATTCATTTTACAAACTTCTCTTTAGAGAGGCAATTGTTATACCCCTACCCACCCATGTATAAATAGCATGTTCCACAAAGAGAGCAACATTGTGATACAATCAAGAACAATGGTCTCATCATATCTAATATAACTCATATTTAAATTTTTCAAGCTCGTTAACCCCAAAAAATGTCACATCAAGATACATTCAGACCACATCCTAATCCAAGACTAAATTAAACTCTAACAAGAAAACGATCATGCAATGAGAGACTTGCTCAATACCCTCCTCCACATATAAATACCTCATCTTGCAATATAAGTGGACACAAGATTAACTATATAGCCCACACTTATCTCAATCAAGATAAATAGTAATCCTTTGTGACTCTTCGCAATACTTACAGTGTGAACCATCATCATCCTTAATAACTTTCTACATCATCTATAATGTGAATTACATCATTATTTAATGCTATATATAACTTAATTATTATAACATAAATGCTAACAAATTTTAGTAAATAACTAATAAGTTAAAGTGAATATTACAACCATTCCCAATGACATGAATATTTTTATTGTAGGACAACTTAGAACATGTAAGATTCCTGAAATCTCTTAATTTTGACAAACTTGGTTTAGGATAGGTTTTTTTATTATTATAAAAATAGCATTAAAATATTAATTAATTACAAAAATGACTCGTATGCTGTAGTGGAAGTCGGTGCCGCCTGATCAACCAGCGGCACCACCTCCCATTTCCCCCTAATCATTATCAATAATCAATTAATTTTTTTTAAAATTACTCGAATGCATTTTTTAAAATACTCGTAAAAAATACAAGTATTTATAGTGAAGAAAAAAATTTAATAATCGGCGGCACCAATCAAATTTTTTAAAAAAATATTTGTATTTTCAGATGTACACTAAAAGAGAAAATACAATTTTTTTATGCAATGCACAGTTAACATGTAGCTACAAATCAATGGCACGTTTAATTCCCTTGAACGGATTAAAACTGTAATGGTATAGTTATTTTGTAGTAATGAAATAGAACTGTAATAGAATTGAATATGCATAACAGTGGTTTTATTGGATGTAATGAAAATAGCAAAAAAAATTAAAAAAAAAAACTTGAATGATGAATATACCCTTTAATAAATTAAATTAATTAATTTATAACTTTCTCCTCAAACATTCTCTTTCCCTAGAAGAGTGCAGACAAAGAAAAACCCAGAAAAATGTTGAAACCAAGCAATTAATAAAAAAAGAAACGTAATTTTTTAAAAAAAAAAAAGAAGAAGAAATTAACGATCAACATATAAGAGTAAAAGACATGTCATCCTTCTACTACTAATGAGATTGATCATTTTAATTTAGAAAAAAAACCGGTCATGGTGGATTAAATCGAAAGTTTGGGACTTTGGTAGTCCTTCAACCAAAGTGTGATGAGCAACCATAGAAAGACCAAAGAAAACTCTTGAGCCCTTTTATCCGCTTAATCTTCGACCTAAAAGCTTATGAAAATCGATTTTTTTTTAGATTTTGGCACCGGCCACTGCCTTCTTCCGCCTTCATAGTAGCCCAGAACATCCTAAAGTTTCCATTTTAAAAAAATAATAATAAACAGGCTCCGCCTTACACATTGGTAACAACCATAAAAATGACTTTTTTTTTCTCCACTGTGAACACTCATATTCTTTACAGGTATTTCAAACAAAAAACATACAAATATTATTTGACACAGGCACTAAAAAAATTTTCATATATAATATTTGAAAAAGGGATGACAGTAACCGTAGCAAACTCAAACATGCCGAATCTCTTAGTTTTTATAGTAACTGTAGAAATTTCGTATATAATTTTTTCCAACTTATTTTCGTAATTAATTAATATTTAAGATTATTTTTATAAAAAAATCCTTGGAGATAAACGTTAGGTGCGACTACCCATAACATGCCGAATCTCTTAGTTTTCACATAGTTCAAGTCCACCCACGTTTATTTATAAAGTAAGTTGATCTCATCTCAGTTGCCATGTATAATTTAAATTGATAAAAGGTGTAGCAAGAAACAGACTTTTCCACCCAGGAAATGGAAATCACCAGTATTTTGCTTCTATGTTTGATTCTTTTCTCGTTTTCAGCTTTTATTCAGCTCTCACGGGGAAAACAGTTTCGGAAACTTAAAAATCTTCAACCACCAGGACCTCCAGGGTGGCCAATATTAGGCAAATTTTTCGACCTTGGAGTTGCGCCTCACCAGACCCTACACAAGCTCAAGCCTAAGTATGGACCAGTGCTTGGGTTGAAGCTTGGGTCAGTCAACACTGTGGTGATACAATCTGCAATGGCAGCCTCCGAATTTTTCAAGAAACATGACCATGATTTCTGCGATCGTAAATGTCCCACTGTGCTTACTGCTCATAATTACTATCAGGAAACGATTGCATTTGGCAGATACGGCAAGCATTGGCGCATGCGTCGCCGCATTTGCTCAACGGAGCTCCCGATGAACCAACAAACCAACGAGGTAGCTCGTCTCCGAAGAAAGTGAATCGATGACATGATCCGATACATCGAGGAAGACGCGGCAGCGGCGCAAGAACGGGGGGAAGAAGGTAAGGTAAATTTGGCTCGCTTACTTTTCCTCATGTCGTTTAACCTTGTAGGCAACCTGGTTTTGTCAAGGGATCTTTTAAATTTGGGATCCAAGGATGGGAAAGAATTCTTTGACGCCATGAATGATGTGATGGTTTGGGTCGGGAAGCCAAACTTGGCCGATTTCCTACCTGTGTCAAAATGGTTGGATCCCCAGGGAATTAAGAGGAACATGGTGCGAGCCCTGGAAATTGTGAGCAACTTTGTGAAAGAGAGGGTCGATGAGCTGAAGCTCGCTGAGGAACAGGAAACCAAGGACTTGTTAGATGCATTACTGGAGCATACAGGTGAAGGAAAACAAGGGCCTGACTCAATATCGAATCAGATTGTTATCATAATCATACTGGTAAAACTGACATAAGTATATTTAATTTTTCTAAGTTTTTCATTTATTTGGGGACTTTGGACGAAGGTGCTCCAAATAAAATGAATAATTGTAGTAACGTGGCCTAGACCTACCGTAGTTCCATCATGATTCTTGCATATAAATATATATATTTGTGTAATGTGCATTATTGTTGTGTAGGAAATGTTTTTTGCCGGCTCAGAAACAACAAGCAGCACCATCGAATGGGTGATGGCAGAGTTGCTCCGTAAACCTGAATCGATGAAAAAGGTGAAAGAAGAGATAAATCGAGTTACCGGACCACAAAGGAAGGTTGAAGAGAGTGATATCGATAATCTGCCATACTTACAAGCAGTGATAAAAGAAACGCTAAGGTTACACCCTGTGGTTCCTTTACTCCTTCCTAGAAATTCCATGCAAGATACCGACTACATGGGGTATTTCATACCCAAAGAGACACAGATTTTTGTCAACGTATGGGCAATTGGAAGAGACCCAGAAACATGGGAGGATCCCCTGGCTTTCAAACCCGAACGATTTTTAGGGTCGAAAATAGACTACAAAGGGCAGCATTTCGAGTTGTTACCTTTTGGATCAGGGAGACGAATTTGTCTAGGCATCTCATTAGCTCACAAGGTGGTTCATCTTGGTCTGGCCACCTTGCTACATTCCTTTGACTGGGAGCTCGGGAACAACATAAGTCCCGAAACGATTGACATGAATGAAAGGGTGGGGATAACAACTAGAAAGCTCATACCTTTGGAAGCAATACCGAAGAAACGAGTCATGGATGCAAGATGATCATGAGCATTAATGGATGAATGCATCGTATTGTTCATGTAATGCGCAAGTGATGTTAATATTTCTATGAATAATGTTTGTTACAAACGGCTAGCAACCCAAATTCATAAACTATATAAACAAATAAAAGGTATCCTTAACTTGCAAATGAAAAAGTACGTTGACATTGGCTTGTTGCAAACGGGATACAATGAGTTTGATCTAATAATCAATGGAGTACCTCAAAATTGGAAATGATTTCTTCTGTGTTCGGGACATTTGAAAGAAGCCTAATGGAAGAATTCAGTATTGTTTCAGAAAGTTGATTGTTTTCTTATGTCATCCCATTTGAGCAAAAATCGTGTACGGCCAGTACCGGTAGAGTCTCATAAAGCTAGTCTATTCCGTGTTCTCCCAATCCTACAGACATAATTAAGGCCCAGAAGAAGCTCAATAATAGCTGCTTCTGTTTTTGCACGATTTGCAAAGTGTAGCGTCTGTACCAAAAGTACATCAGATTGGGAAACCTTACACTGTTCCTCGAAATTGCGGTCTGACTGCCACCTAATCATGTTGTGAGCAAGAGGAGCCAACCATTCCAGTATCCGCACTAATGCCATTCTCAGTTCTGCTGCAGAAGAAGCACTACGGATTGATGAAGCCAAAGTCTTTGCATTGGACTTCAGTTTAAGGCGCAGAGCATTTCTTATACATGCAGGTAACATATTGTAGAGCTCATCTCTTGCATCGAGGCAGATCATGTGAGGTGCTGAAACTAGTTTCTCTATCAAGATAATGATGTTCGCATAGTGGAGAGATAATGCAGCATCACCAAGTGTCAATGTAGGAGCATCCAACAAGCGCTTGGTATTGAAGACGCGTAATTTAGAATAAATTTTATCAGTGCAAGACAACGACCCCATCTTTGAATAGCTTAGCTTGTCCATGTTTACATTGTAAGCACCAATGAACCTGAAAGATCCAGTGCCAATCGGCTTGCGGCTGTTTAAAATCCGAGAATTACTTCCAACTAACACGCATCTTTTGAAAGGACCAATTCCAACATGACCGGACTGTTTAGTTTTCAGATGTGGGTGCTTGCCGTGTAAGGCAGTTGATTGATGATGAGAGTGTAGGTGCTGGCCACTGATCTGCACTGACTTTGAAAATGACTGGCCAAGAGGTTCAGAGTTGAAACTGCATAGATTATTATCAAAAGGATGTACGGAAGACATTAGAGTGGAAAACGAATTGCAGCGGGAAACAGAGGCACTACTAACAGATACCATTTGGTGGGTTCTAAACACATATTTTATCTTCTCAAGTATTGTCCAAAGTGATCTCAACAAAATCCGGACAACATAATCATATGTCCGAACCCACGGAGACATGTCACGTAGATTTTTCACTTCCTGACGCTGCAATATTACCTTCTTTTGCCACTCGACTGCTTTCATCCCATCCCCCTCCAAGTTTCTCTGAATCCTTCTAAGAGTCCGCTCATGTTCTGCCAACACTTCCAACTCTCGAGTCAACCGCATCGTAACCAAAACGAATCTCTCCATCTCCTGTACTTTCCTCTCCATCTTCTTCAAGCGATATTCCCACCCGAGCCACTCAAAACTGTTCAAAATCGGATCGCTTATGAAATATTCGAAACGGTGATATACGGGGTTATTGCATTTCTTCCCAAGCCTGGCCACAGATGTTGCCAGATTGCCAAAATTCTCTATTACCTCGTTCAAAGCAAGATCCATAAGGTAATTTTCATCGTTGGAGACAAGCCTTCGAATACCAAGTGAGTTAGCCATTTCTTTCCTCAACTTGAAGATCTCCCTATCATCCAAACAATGCCATAAATTCACCACTTTAGACATCAAACTAGAAACTTCGAATACCAAGATTCCAAGCATCTTGCCAGTTATATCCAAATTACTACTGTTCCTTGAATTCAACCGTGAACCACCAAACCACGACTCAGCCACCATCTCGCCCCCCCTCATCCAATAAAACTTCAGGTTTAAGTACTAATCAAAGATTCCCAATTCCAAAAAAGTCGTAGTCCTCCCTGTGTGGGACAATAAAACAATGGCACAGATTACACAACTATTTCAACTACAGTTGAAACAACTCATATATATATGTATGTATAACATGAAATACAATTTGCCAAGTTAGACCTTTTATAGGAAGTAGAAACTCAAAACTCATTAATAACAGAAACCCAGAATTTATAAGAGCAAAAAGAACAACAATTTAAAAAAAAAAATTGCAGTCAGATGATAAGAAATAAACTTACAGGGGTAAAAAGCATAATAATAGACAAAAAAATAGATCCCCACGAAGCATCAACAGTGAACTGAAGGAGGACTTGATTAGGTTTCCAACTGGGAAAAGCAGGGACCAATAAGGAGCAGAAGGAAGATGTAACACCCCTTACCCGAGACCGTTTCCGGAGTCGAGCACGAGGCATTACTTAGCTTATCACACTAATTCCAAGTATAAAAACTTGTTTTGAAAATTAATTTCACTAATTACAGCAATCTGTCCAATCGTGCAACAGTTACTAAATTAATTATAACTCGAGCTACGAGACTCAAAATTTAATTTGGTAAATTTTTCCTGAAACTAGACTCATGTATCTTCCTACTATAAAATTTTTAGAATTTTTGGTTTAGCCAATTAGTACAGTTTATTAGTTAAATTTTCCCCTGTTTCACTACTTGACTGTCCTGACCTCTTGCCACTAAAAATAAATTTTCTCACTATAGGATTTTCATATGATGTTCTCACTTGTTTCTACAGAAAATAGACTAATTAAGGAATCTAAGCATGTAAAATACAGTTCAAAAGTATTTTTGTACAATTTTTAATGATTGTCTAAACTCAGAACAGGGGACACCAAAAACAGATCTGACCCTGTCTCATTGAAATTCACATATCTCAAAATATAAAATTCCTTTTGTTAAACCGTTATTTTTCTATAAAAATAGACTCAATAAGCTTTCAATCTACATATCATTCACCTTCTAACTCATTATATACTATCCTAGGTGATTTTTCAAAGTCATGTCACTATAGCTGCTTGAAATCTGTTTTTTTGCAAATTTTTACTCTTTCATGATTTCCATGCATGATTTATCACCTAAACATACATAGTACCAAACACATTCATACTTAACCATTTTAATCACATACACATCTTCCTTTAGCAATATCATATATACAAACATTCAAAATGACTAATTCCTATACATCACTTAAGTATATATATTACTTAGGTACATGCCACGTTATCAAAAGAAAGGTACATCATTAAAATTTCTCTGAGGTCGGGATTACTCTGGATGCTGGACCGAACACTGGTTTTCTACTAACCTGCGCACGGAAACAACCGTACACTGAGCATGGGAATACTCAGTGGTATTACCATAATTCAAATTAATAACATTAATCGATAAATTATATACATTTAATTTATGTCTATAATTATTCGTTAATTGTCTCGTACTTTAAAACAACTTGATAATTAATAACAATAAGCAATATTTCAATCTTGTATTTAATTGTATTCATACCTTATTTCACTATCTCAATTCTATTGGATTTTTCAACATCTCATTCTAATAACTCATTTCAATTCATACAAATTCAATCAATTTATCAACTCATTCATTATCATTTCTATTTATATTCAATTTATACTTTTAATCATTTAATAAACATTTAATATATTATACCCATAAATAAATTTCAATAACTTGTATTCAATTAAATTCACATATAATTCCACTATTTCGAATCATTTTATTTTCACTTCTCATTTCTCAGCAATAGTTATTTCAAATTGCTTATCTTTACTTATATTTTTACATCATCTCATACTACCAAAATCATTTCATGAACCATATCGTTAACTATTTCTTGAACCCTTGGTTCATACATTTCATTTCCATATCTCAATTTAATATCTCATTTCGATTCATATTCAAGATCATTCAATAAAATTTATATTGTCAGAATTATTCATTTACCCCTATTAACTTGACTTGGACTTTGGCGAATACACGGATCCAACCAAATACACCAGAATGGCACCCAGTGCCTCATCGGATAGTTCGAAGCAATAAAGTGACACCCAGTGTCTCATCGGCCAAGCCAAAGTAAGTTGGTACCCAGTACCTCATCGAATCTATCCGAAGTAATAGTATGACACCCAGTGTTTCATCGACTCAAGGTCGAAGTATCCCTGAACACTTCCAATCCTATGGCATGCCAACTATATCCGACTCAGACCGACTAGTTAATAGGGTATTCAAATCATTTTTTTATTTCAAATTCACTTTCGATTCAATCACAATTCAACTCAGATTCACTTCCCACTTTCAAATCAATATACAATTCAATACCAATACATATTTCAAATATTCGCATACAATCATACTTCGATTCAATTCAAACCACTTTTCAATCAATACACAATTCACATATTCACATATATTCAAATCTCATATCTCGATTTCTAATTCACATATCAATTCACAATTCACATATTCACACATAATCATAATTTAATTCACTTTTATTCAATTTATATTTTAATTCATTTTCCAATCAAACTCAAATCACTAATTATTTTTCAATCAATATGCATTTCAAATACTCACGTATTTTCTTCATTCAATTCAATTTCATTCAATCCAAATCACTATTATCATTTCTATTGCTTACCTAATTTTACTTATCTGCATGCATTTTAATTAAAATATAACAATTAATAATTAAACTCGAATTATGGTAATACTAATCGAAATTTTCTCGAATCACTCCTTGTCCACCTTCTCCTTTCCTTTCTCGGACAATGACTCTTGCACGACATTAGCTACGTAATTAAACAATTAAAAATTATTAATACACAATTTCATCAAAATATTTCCATTTATACCTAAACTTTACCTAAACTCTAATTTAATCCCTTATCAATACTAATTTTATTTTCCCAATCTAAATCCATATTCTCTTTAAATTGTTACTATAAACTCAATTTAGCTCTTCAATTTCACCATAAATCCATAATTTCGGGATTCTTTCAATTTAGTCCCTACTATTCAAAACTTACACTTTATTTTACAATTAAATCCTTTACTAACTTCTAACTTGAAATTCAATCAATTTAACCCCTAATTCTTTCATTTATTCAATATAATCAATGTCTAGAAGTATAATAACTTCCAAAATTTCAACATAAACCATGAAATATTTTGTTCTAGAACTCTAAAAACTTAAAATGTATAAGAAAAAGACTTAATTTGACTTACCAATTGAGCTTGGAACCTCAAATCTTCAATTTCCCCTTTTCTTTCTTTCTTCTCTTCCTTTCCTTCTTTCCTTCTCTGTTTCGTTTGCCTATTCTGTTTCTATCTTTCTCATTTCTATTCTCTTTTGTTATATATATATAATATAATATAATATATTAATAATAATAATATAATATAAAAACATAATCATTAATTACGTGTATATATATAATATATATTTTAAATTAAAAAATATCTTAGATTTTTAAGGTTAAACCGCCTCAACTTTAGGAAAAGGCATAATTACCTATTTGGTCCTTTTAACTTTTCTTTAATCTATAATTAAATTTTATCTCTATTTCAATTTAATCCTTTTTCATAATTAACCACAATTTAGACAAATTCACTTAATTAAAACCTAATTAACTACACAAATAATTTCATAAATATTTATAATAAATATCTATGAATCCGCTTTACCGAAACAGAGTCTCTAGAATACATTTTTTTAAAACTTTGTCCTTTTTAATCAATTAACCATCGAAACGTTAAAATTTCTTAACGAAACTTTAATACTACCCTAATGACACTCCGTAAATATTTATAAAAATATTTACAGCTCAGTTTATAATATCAATGTCTCGATACCTCGTTTTCGACCCAATTTACCTAATAATTTCTTTTAAATTATAAAATTCACTAATTTTAGAAATATTTATAAAATCACGCTTAACTTATAATTATTAATTAATAAAATTTTTTAACTTTTTCATCGAATTTAGTGATCTCAAATCACTGTTCTGATACTACTGAAAATTGGGCTGTTACAGAAGAAAAAGAAGAAGAAGAGGGCATGCTTATAAACGTGAAAAAGATAAAGGAAGAGACAAAAAGAGGGAAAAACTCGAAATCGGTCAAACCGAAGTTAAAAATGGAAACCAAAGTGCGGAGAGTTTTGGGTTTATGCTGGTGGATATCAAGGAAGATGCACGCACTCAAACTAAATGTTCACGTTCAAAGCTGTTGTTTTGAAGGATCCTTTCATTTTGGTTTGGTTTTATGCCTTGTTTTACGTTAATCTCGAGTGAACATTTTTAAGAGTATATGCTTTTTCAGAAGCATTGGAAATGGATCAAAAAATCTGTTTTGATCAACTCCAACGTATGCGATTTTTAATAAAGTATATAAACATTAAGCAAATGTGACCCTAGCTGTTCCATCATATAACTCTTTTACTAAATTTGAATTTTATTTCTGGCAGATTTCAGTTTCACCATGGTTAGTTTTATGATATAATCCAAATTTAAATATTTATTCATATTTAAAATATATCACAAAATTAATTTGTAATATTTTACATCAATTTTAATTTGATAAAAGTTTCGTAGAGTTGGGCTAAGACCAGGTTAGAGATTACCGCTTGACCCAAATGAAAGGGAGAGTCCCAGCTTCCCACTGATATGTTATGGCTAAAACGATAGAAGAACTCCTTGCGTTTTTCCCTTCTCTTCTGTATCTAAACAAGTCTTTTAACCTGTTGGCCACAATTTTTTTTTTCTTTTACCCTTTTTTTTACTTTTAATTTATATTTGAATAAATTTTTGAATGGATAAATCTCAAAATTACACATGAATTCTGATTTAATATATAATTTGATACAATAACTTTAATTTGGTGCACTCACACACATGAATTTTGATTTTAATTCAAATGTATAAATGAAACTTTAATTTTGATTCAATTGTATACATTTAAAGAAATAAATATATTACTTTAAAATTGTATCTTTTCGATAGCTATCCTCAAGCTCACATGTGTTGAGTGCCAAGTGTGGGCTCGCTTCGAATCAACTTTTCATTCAAGTTAATTTGAGTGTGTGTAAAATAATGATCCAAGACTCTTTTTATATAAGGAGAGTTTAGAGAGTTTAACTATAATTAAACTTAATCACTTTACTATTAAATTATTATAATATTAAATTAAATTTAATACTAAATTTTATTAAAATAATAGAATATTTATCTACAAGATAAATATTAAATTTATTAAGATAATTACTTTAATATTAAATTAATAAAATACTATTAAGATAAGTATTAAATTTAATTTAATATTAAACTATTAAAATATTATTATTTTTGAAATAGTTAATTTGAAATCAAATTCTTTGTTAGAGTCCCAGTAGGAGTGTAGGTGCGACACCCTTACAATAGCCTGAACCGGTTTGGCTACTGTCGGTTCGGTCTGGGTCAGTGATGACCCAACCAGTTTGGTCTAGCCGCCGATTGGACCGTCGGCCCTGTTTCACATATCGGACCCGGTTCAACTAATTTTTGGGTCTTAATCTCGTTTTTGAGCTCCTAGACCTAATTTACAATATTAGTTCCAATTTTCAAGTTCATTTATCCATTGGATCAATTGTCTGACTTAAAATTTAATTTTTAAAAATATTATATTAATTTTAATTAATTTGATTAACTTAATTTTACTTTATCAAAATTAATTTTTTTTCGCAAATCACTTAGATTTTTCAAATTAATTTTTCAAGAAAATTCTTTAATCAAATTCTTTAATTGAACAATTCTCACGACTATCTAATTCAATTCCACATCGAATAAATCGACTCAATTAAATTATTTCCAAAATCATAAAATTTTCTTCTAATTCAAATGCAGTCCAATCGAATTTTTGTTGAGCTAGCGGAAGGACCAATCAGACATATACAATTAGGCTCTAGTAATTGCGATTATGTCCAGAAATATCGTTCCGATAATTCGCAATTACTTAATCAATGAGCCAGTCCACAATAAGTACTATTATTGAAAACTCATTATTGTATACTCTTTATGAAAGCAATTCATCTAAATGCTTTGTCCAATGATCTCGTCATGTGTGTGTTACCTTCATATGATATCCTTGATTCCTTTAAGTTAAATACGTTCACTCAATACAATCCTATTTTATCTCATCATCATCATTGTGTCTAATTAATAATTAATATGATCATTGTCAATAAATGATTGTGATAAATTGTTCGTTTGAGAACAAGCAACCCGTGGCCACGTTACATATTTATTAATTCACACAATGACAATGAGAGGATACCGTTAACTCTTTAATTGAGCTATGAAATCCACTATTGCTAGTAAATTCATGCCATATGCAAGACATGTACCCAACATACTGGTTATGAGCTCGATTATCTTTAGAGCATAAGCCTCTACTTATATCAAAGCACATGAGTTACATACGCATGATCAATGACTAACTCAGGATTTAGGTAAATCACACCATGAACGTCACAAGTGAATTAATTCACAAATGGATTTAGAATTAATTCATCTTGGGTCCAGTCCAATGTATCATTATACCAATGAATACATCTATGTCTCTACCCATGGAGTTAACTACTTCGATAGCCAAACTAATCATTTCCCCAATTGGAATTGTATACGACATAATAATTATTCTCAATATTTGAATCAAATGCTCACTTTGATTCTTTTACGGAATTACAGACTCATTTAGATTATCTACTAAAGTAAGTTGTCTTTCTCGCAATGTAAACGTTCTTACAATGTCGCTTATCTTTAGTTTGAACTTAGACAATCAATGAACTAATATTTGCTTATCACAATTTCATTATGCATGCAAAATATGAAAGATAAAAAAATACAAAAGACATAACAGTGAAATGTGAAATTAACTTTATTTATTTATCATTCAAATAAATAGAAAACAATTACATGTTTACTACAATATGGTCATATTTCCCAACATAGTTCTTGTATGGTTTTGAGATTTATCCCATTTTTAAAATAAATGAATCTCTCATGTGAGATAAGGAATATAGATCAAAAGTTCTACAAGAGTTTATTTAGGTGTTAAAAACTATAAAACGGGTGGACTAAACCAGCATATGTGTGATAAAAGAACCATGTTCAAATTTTTAATTGACAGGTTTGGTTCCTGAACAACTCCTACCCTTACCTCCTATATAAAGTGATGAAGTTTTACTCAGAATATTTCAACTCCACAAACAAGTTTCAAATGTGGCTACATATCTCAATCTTTTTCGATGCCTAATTTCTTTTCCAATATTTTTACTATATCTTAAAGTAGAGTTTGGTGCTTTCCAATGTTATGATTCTAACTTAATGTGATTGTTGGGAATGTGATTATCGGGAATGTTACTTTACAACGTTTGGTATACATCGATATGTACTGATTAAAATCACAGGAAAGTTACATTATTATGTTTGGTTTACTAAGCACTTTTCTAGGAATGTAATGATAATTTACAAAATTACCTTTATTAAATAAAATTTAATATTCATGTATTTAAATTTTATCATAAACTTTATTCTTAACAATTATTTTATTTAAATGTTTAATAATAAAATTTAATTAATAATTTTTACATTACTTTTTTAATTTATAATTTTAATTGAAACTAAAATTATTTCAAATTTTAATTGAAAGAAAAATTATATATCAATAGATTAATAATGCATTCAACTCAAATAATAAAATACTTTGTTATACCCATTTGATTGGGGTTACATGGCAGCACAACAAACTATACAGAAGATGCTTCCCCATTCGCTATATGTCGGGCAGTCACTAGAATATCGATGGCCTGGAAGGTTTGATCCCATCCAACCACCTTCCAACTTCCTCGGAAGGATCTTGGACAACCATCCTTGCGAGATAGTTGTTTGCTTTCCATGGAAGGTCTTCACTTGTCACCTGCTTCTCTACTTAGAACGTGAGTCTTTAAGTCATAAAACCCCATTTGAGCTTAACCATTTAGCATCATGGTTCAGAAGAAATAATAGAATTCATCTCATCACAGACATCCTTTCCATGTATATTGTAATGATAGTTTAATAGTAGATTCATCACATCAACGTCAACAACCACATAATCTGTTATATAAATACTCCCAGCACGATGAAGAAAGGATGAACCCTCGAGCATTTAAACATCTTTACCGCCCTTAACATACTCCTTCACAACCTCAACCTTTTTACTCTCCTCTTCTGGCTCTCCACTCAACAGGATGAATCGACTTTTGCCAACACCATCCCATCTTCTTTCATGTCTCATCCCTTGTTGATATCCAACATCCACATACTTAAGTTAATCTCATTAAATGAATGGAGTTAAACTCAAATAATTTAATCGAATTAAAATTTCTTTGAAGCAAAAGTACAAATATATACATTTTTTTCATTCTTTAAGGGTTGCCTATAAAGGACGAAAATGCTAGCTAACCAGACGGTCGATTTGTCTAAATAATGTAAATTAATAAAGAATAAAGTTGTTGGAATAAACTGGAATGTTGGTGGACGTGGAGTGAGCCCAAATGGGTTTTCAACTTTTTGGTTCTTTGCATTTAACTTTAATTATAACTTTTCCGCATGCTCATTCATTACATTTATAAGTTAAAAATGCAGTGACAATTTTTTTTAATTAAATAAATTCTTAATATTACAAATCTTTATTTAAGATAAAAAGTTTTTGTGGATTGAGTTTGAGTTCGATTGATATTGATATTATTATTAGTGTAGGAGGATATAAGTACGAATGTGCTGAAACGCATTATCCTCCTATTTAAAGGTTGAGGAGGGGCTATTGATAATTCTAAATATTATATAAAAAAATAAATATAATAAAAACCTATAATGAGATTAATTTTTATAATAAAATGGTAATAGTTTACCTAAAACTTTGAAATGATTTTTTTTATAATAAAATGGTAATGTGCTACAAAAATTGTCTTCTTTCTTTGAAGGTATAAATTTTCTTCTTTTAACGACACAAAACTAATCATAAGGCAGAGCATTAAACGGGCTTTGAGAAGTGTTTTAATTAAACAATCATAATCCGCATTAATGTATTTGATTAAAAGATAATTTAAACGAAATGAATGTTTGAGTGTTATATATAATAACACTCATTAGAATTCTTAAATAAAAAAAAACAAATTTAAGGATTAAGAATTAATTTAACTCATCAATTGAGTCTTAGTTGGATTGGTATGAGTATTTTATATTTATTTTTCTTTCATCAACCAATAAAAAATTCTCAAATTTTTAGAGGAAATACTCTCCAACTTCTTTTTAGAAAAGAAAAACAAATACTAAATATTCAACTTATTTAATCTTGATTGTCTTAATCTCTTGCTTTCGATTCCAATGTAAATCTACTTCCATTTTTTTTCTTCAAAAAAATTAAATTTCAAACTAGGAAATTATCCAAAAGAAAATTCAGCCTAAAACTTGTATTATAGGGTGAAAAGAAATTTTTTTTGAATGTTGTGCTTTTTATTTTAGTGAAATAAATTAAATCTTAAATTTAAGACTTAAATTTATTCATTTTAATTTAAAATTTAATTTTCCATAATTCTCATTTTAAAAATTATTGTCACAATTATACCTATCACACTTAATAAAAAAAAATCAAACGAGTTTACGTCGGACTGGATTCAGCTTTAAAAACTAAAATTTAATCTTGAAACTTGAATATTTTTGAATCACAAATTTATTATTTATTAAAAAATAGTTAAAAGATTACCCATTGCTGGAAACCAAAAAAATAGATGATACACACGGTATAATTTTAAAGAACGTTGGTGGGTTAGGTGAAATTTAGATCATAGAAACCGGAAAGAGTAACCAACCACCAAATTAATAATAACACATTGCCATTTATTTTCAATGTCCCCACTTTCCTACAAAATAAATAATAAGTCTCCCCAGATTGCAATAAATTATTAAAAAGATAGAAATATTTTCAAAGCAATCAAAAGGGAAAAAGTGGGTTGGGTTGGGTGGTCCCAACACATGCAAAATTTTATTTCAACTTTGGTGCAATGGAAATGAGATGCGACAGGACATTGGATTTGTTCGCCTACGTACTTTGTATTGCATTTCATTGAATTAAAAAATTTTGAATATTATTTATATTTAATATTAAATTTACATGAATCAATTATTTAATTAGTAGACAAAATATAAGATTACTTAACTATATAAATAATATAATGATTTTGTCTTTTAACTTGATGGATAAATATTTATCAAAATGACGTAATTTTGTCTCTTTTTTTATTTGGATTTTCAGATATCTTGAATTGTATAATTCATATTCGAGTTAAACAAAAAAAAGATTTTTTATTCGACTTAATCCGAATAACTCAAACTATTTAATTCAAAATTTAAATTTTTTATCGAATTTTTCAAATCGAATTAATTTTTGTTCACCCTTACCTTCACTCACTTGGGGTTAAGATATTTTCATCAATATTAAGTTTGGGGTTAAGATCTTTTGTTACTTTGTTATTTCTAGTTTGGTAATGCTGTAATAAATACCGTCTTTAGTTTCATTAATGTTTTTTGAAATAGGTTGGACACGTCAGTCAAATCGGTTAATGCATCAATTTGATGAGAAAATTTGAATCGATTGACTTGAGAATCAGTACAGACCAAGTGAATTAGATGGTTGAACCAAAATTTTCAATTTTATTAGTTTTTTAAATTTTTAATAATATTTTAATTGAATCAATTGAACTTACGAACTAGTGATTTGATCGATTCAACTAGCAGTTCTGTTTAAAAAACATTAATTTCTACTTTCTATTAATTAAGTTAAATGCTTAAATTAAGGTTCAATCTTTCAAATATTTCAAAATACATATATATATATATATATATATATATAGGTTAATCATTTATGAAAGCACTCAAATAAGCGCTTTTCTTGCGCTTTAACTCAATTTATGGTAAAAATTAGGTTAATTTTTACATAGAACACATGGCAATTGAATTTAACATTACTTTAAATGTTTAATTATAATTTGATAATTGAGTTTGACACTTTTTTTAATGTGATTCCTGTGCCATTTTTTGGTCTAATTTGATAACTGTATTTGACAAAAATTATATATTTTGGTGGTCAAAGGTAATGGTGTTAACTTTTTAGTGTTTAATTCGAATTTTAGAATTGTTTTTGATGAAAATTTATAATTAGTTAATAATATTAACAATTAAATTTCATCAAATCTACTCTTAAACGTGAATTAAATCACATCCATCCGACTTTATTTAACAAATTAAGCATAAATAAGGGAAAAAATACATAAAAAAAAGACTAAACAATAAAATGTTAAACTAAACTCGACACCCGTAGGAGTCGAGAAAAAAAAAGTCAAAATATTAAGCTGAATTTGACACTAGACCTGTCCATGGGCCAGGCGGCCCGACGGCCCGCCCGAAATATGGGAGGATTCGGGTAAAAATATAGGCCCGAAATATGGGCTTGGGCAAAAAAACGAGGCCCGTTTAAAAAATGGGCCGGGCTCATGCTCAACTTTTTTGGCCCGAGCCCGGCCCGGCCCGAATATAATAAATATATATTTTTTATTTTTATTTTTTAATTTTAAAATACTTTAAAAATATTTTTATTTTTTTATTTTTAAAATATTTTTTTGTGTTTATTAAAAACCGGGCCGGGCCGGGCCGGGATTATTATTTTTTCCAAGGCCGGACCTGGGCAAAATTTTAGGCCCATATTTCGGGCCGGGCCCGGGCCTAATAGTCGGGCTGAAATTTTTTCCGGACCCGGCCCGAACCCGGCCCGGCCCATGGACAACTCTATTTGACACCAATAAAAGTCGATAAATAAGGCAGAGTTCTTCAATCGTCCCATGAATCTTTAGGAATAAGATAATGAATTGTTTTATGCTTAACGTTATAGTGGTTAAGTGTCTTATTTGCATCACCCTCTTCTCTTAATTTGTAATATGTGTTAAAATAAACAAATAAATAAAATTTTCTACCTAATAACTTTGATTTTAAATTTTAGATAATTTAATATAATAAAGATAAACTTAATTTTTAAATTCATCAAAATTGAAATTCTTATTCGAGGAGTTTGAAAATGAACTCTAGAGAATAAACTGACCAAAAAAAATTGGTTTCTCATCTTTAGTCCTTACTACTCTCTGTTATATTTTATGTAAAATATTTTCGATTTTATAATTATTTAAAAAAATATTATCCATTCTTTCAGAAAATTTATCCATTAAAATCTTAAATTTTATTTTTGATGAAGTAGTTTATATATACTATAATATTTAATTAATTAAAATATTTAGAATAATTAAGATTAATGTTTTAAAAATTAACCCAAAAAAAGTCATTTGGAAGAGAAAAAAAAAGAGATACTGTATTAAATAAACTATCATACTTTTTATACCTTAGTATCAATAATTGCAATAATAATTACATTTTTAGTAACCGTATTCTTTAAAAATTATGTTTTATTGAAGGGTAAGTTATATGGTTGGTAATCTAACTTTCATAAATTTTTATTTAAGGCTTCAGAACTAAAAAATTTGTAATATGAGTATTACTATTACATTTTTTGTCATTTTAATCACCACCGTTATGTACTTCAGTCATTCTAGTACCGGTTGTTAATTTATCATTACATGCATTCATTTTAGTGACCCAACTTTAGTAGGTTTTCATTTTGGTCGCTTATTTTATTTTCTTAGAAGAAAATCTGAGCTTTATAGGGAATTATGTTATTTAGTTACGGAGATGAAGTCCAAGTTCTTCACCTCTAACTCAATTCCATATACAAGCTTCAGGACTTTTTCTGTAAAAACTCAAATAATTCCTGCAAAACCTCATATTTTTCTCTTTTACTGAAAAAACTAAAATTAATTATAAAAAATAAAAAACAAAGGAAACAAAAAAGATAAAATAACTTTTTCCTATAAAAATTTAGGTAGTTTCTATAAAACCTCATTTTAAATTTTTATCAAAAAGACTAAAATTAATTCTAAAAAAAGGAAAAAGAAGAAGATAAAAGATAAATTATTTTTCTTGTAAAACTCAAGTTTTTCTTATAAAAGTTAAGATGATTTCTCTGTAAAACCCTAGGTTTTCTCCTTGAGAAAAAAAGTGAAATTAATTTTAAATAGGTAAAGAAAAAGGAATTATTTTTTAAAAAATAATGTTTTTTCTAACCCAGATTTTTTTGTCACTGAAAAAATAAAATTAATTCTTAAAAAACATAAAAGAAAAAGAAATGATAAAATAAGTGATCAAAATGAAAATTTACTAAAATTAAGTGATTAAAATGAGTGTATATAATGACAAATTAATGATGAGAGATTAAAATGATAAAAAATATTTTTGGTGCCTAGAATAAAATTTTATAAGAATTGCGTGACAAACTCTATTGAAAGCTTCGCATAAAATTACCTTTATGAAGACGTTTCCTCTTACGTCAGATTACTGTTTTATATAAATTCAAAATTTGGTGGCAGTAATATTTTAAGCATTTGAATTATGGTATACTTTACCCATATTGTCCGAAAAGAAAACAAGAAATTTGTGCCCACTTTCCTTTTTCAATTTTACAGTATAGGGATGGCAAAATATAACCTATATCTTCAAAATTTTTTGGTCGTATTCATATTGATACACAATCATTAATTTTTTTTTTAAATATAAACTTATGCGAAGGCAAGCAAATTGATATAAAACATGAAGTCATTTTCTAACATTAGTGGGGCAGCTTGAGGACCCTGTTTTTTAGGCTGTGTAGTCCAGAGAAGAGAAAGACCTTAGCTTCCCTCGGTCTCTTTTGCCTCTTCCATCATTAAGGGAGGGAAGTTTATAAAATCTCTACTTCTCTCTCTACATTCTATTTCTGGCGCCATTTCAAGCAAACCCGTCTTTGTTTCAAACTTTTTTTGGGGGGTGGGGGGCTTCTTCTCTCCAGCTTCCCAACTCCTAACTTTCTGTTCCTTTAAGAAGAGCCTCTTTTGGGTTTGCCACTTTCAAGAAACACATGGAAGAAAAGTTGAGCACGATGTCCATGTCACTAGGCAACTCTGACACTAACTCACCTCATCTGCCACTGGGTAGCTTGGTGTTATCTCAAGTCATGAACATGGACTTGGAGAGAAACCTCGATAATGCAGCAACAGGCGAGGGAGCCACAATAAGTACCACAGCAACAGCAGTTCCAGGACCAAGTGGAGGTGGGGTTGATTCTTTAGGAAAGAAAAGGAGAGGGAGGCCAAGAAAATATGATGCAGATGGGAACCTTAGGTTACCATATAAATTAGCGACGACTTCTCCTACTGACTTCTCCTCTTCCAAGAGAGGTAGAGGCAGGCCCCCTGCTTCTTCCAACTGCCACCTTCTAGCTTCTATAGGTAAGTTAAGTTCAAGGAAGTCTTTTTGGCTTTTCCGTAGCTCCACAAGGAAACTTCCTTTTGGTTCTAGAGAAAGTGCAGATATTAATCTAAGAAACAAAAATATATGGTCTTGTAATTGCTTGCATGTCGTTTTGTCATTTTCTTTCAGGGGTATATAGTATTCAATTCAACTTGCATGCTGAGGAAAAATAAAAATATAATCTTGAATTTGAGCAAGAAATATAATATAGCCTTAAAGACTTGCCCTTTTTTGGTACTTTTCTTTTCTCTAAGTCTCTCCCAACACATTATGGGTAGTTGATTCATGCTTTTCTTAAGGAATTGTATAATAAATAAAATTGTGGATTTTTCACATTAATTTCAAATTTGACAAAAAGAAAAAGTTAATAATTTATAGGAACTTGGTTTTTGCTTCTCATTGTTCCCTCTTGAATACTGCTAGAAATTAAGAGGTTTGATTATGATCAAATTTAGGTGAATTTCGGGCTTTTATTTTCATTAATTAATCAATTCTTATTGCTTTGGACATTAATTAGGAAAGAAATAGAAACTGACCCATGTATATTCTCTCTTAAATATGGACAGTTCAGTTGTTTGCTAGCACAGCTGGAGGGGACTTTACGCCACATGTGGTCACAGTTAACCCTGGGGAGGTAATGTTCCGAGATTAGAAAACATGAGAATTGCTAATTGAGATAATTTGGGTATAAATATACAGATTTTTGGATCCTGCAAATGTCTTCAATTTGCATGATGGGAAAACATTGCTTTATTGAATGTTGCAGGATGTTGCAGGCAAAATTCTTTCATTTTCTCAAAAGGGACCTCGTGGGATTTGTGTTCTGTCAGCAAATGGAGCTGTTTCCACTGTTTGTATTCGACAACCTGGTTCATCTGGTGGTATTTTAACATACGAGGCATGGATATTTCTACCTTATTTTATATCTTGTCCTTTACGGTTTCCAGCATTGGTATTAATTAAGGGTTTATACTTTTCATGCTGCCTGCAATGATTTCCTTTAGTTTTATTTTTAGTTATTTAGATAATAAATCTTCTGTTTTTGAACTGTAGCAGTTTGAGATGAAACTTTAAATTACAATGCAGGGTCGGTTTGAGATATTGTCCTTAACTGGGTCATTTACAGACAGTGACCGTGGTGGTGGAAAAAGTAAAACTGGTGGGTTAAGTGTTTCATTGGCCGGACCAGATGGTCGTGTAATTGGCGGTGGACTTGCTGGTTCCTTGGTGGCTGCTAGCCCTATACAAGTAAAAGTCCTTTGCTACTTTGTTAACATCATTTTTAAACAAATTTACATGCTTTGAGTGATATATATATAGTTCCATTTTCTTTTGCTATTAGGTTGTGGTAGGAAGCTTCATGCCAAACGGTTACAAATTGCATAAAAAGAAGTATCAAGCTGAGCACACGGCGACAGCCGCAAGGCCAATCTCACAAGCGGAACCTGATGGTGATCTCAAGTTCTGCATGACACCCACATCCCCATTTCGAAAGGAAAGCAATGGGGAACCAAATCATACCACAATGGATAAACATACAAATGTTGGATCCTCTCATGCTGTTAGTTGGAATGGCTTGGAACCCACATCAATCCATCGGCCATACCCTGATATAAACGTGTCCCTGCCAAGTGAATAGGGATCATTTTTATGTATTACCAATTTCACTTCTACTTTGAACCCTTCTATTTTTCTCCATTTCGTGTTCAACCTTTTAGAAACTAAATTTATTCAAATTATTAGGCTTAATTAACAATTTGACCTTTGAAATATTTCTGTTGTCCTACTTTTGGATTGAAACTTTTTTTTTAACTTATTTTAGACCTAATCCACAAATTGACACATAAATTATACTCTTTTTTCCATCTTGGTACCCAAACTTTTTTCTGTTACAATTCACAAGTGATACTTAAATTACTTTTTTCTTAAAAAGGGCTTAACCTACAAATTGATACTTAAACTATTTGTTTTTCAAAGTTAGTACCTAAACATTTTTTTATCACAAGTTGTACCTAAATAATTTTTTTGTTACTCAATTAACACTAAAATGTTATATTCGTTAAAAAGAGTTCTAGTCAATAATAAATCCCACATCATATAAACTTAAAAATATATTTTAAATTTTTTTCTTTTACATTATTTATCTCTTTTTTATTTTTTCTTCTTTTATAATCTCTAAAAATACTAACCATGCTTGAAATTTAACGATTTGACTAACAGAGATACCAACTTAAGAAAAAAAAAGTATTTAGGTAACACTTACAACAAAAGAAAAAATTTAAATACCAAGATGGAAAAAATGTATAGTTTAAATACATATTTGTGGGTTAAACCAAAATCTAAATATATAAATTAAAAAAACAAAAATTTACAGGGTTGTTTAAATATATATAACTTTTTACTTAAAAAGAAAAGCATATTGTTACTAAATTGGTTTTCTTAATTATTTTTAGTTAACATTCGTTTTTACTCCCCCCCTCACCTCGTATAAAAATTTAGAAAATTCTAATAATTTAAAAAATATTAGAAATTGTATTTGTAACAGTCCAATTTTTAGTGGTATCGAAAACAGTGGTCCAAGACCACTAAATCCGACGAGTGAGTTCGAAAATTTTATTATTTAATATTTATGAGTTAAATGTGATTTTAGGAAGACTTTTGAAATAGTGATTTGTGTTTTAGAAGAAAGTATTAAGTTAAGTGGTTTCAAAAACGAGGTATTGAGACCTTGATTTCATAAACCAAGCCGTAAATATTTTTATAAATATTTACGAAGTGCCATTGAGTTAGTATTAAAGTTTCGTTAAAAAATTATAACGTTTTGATGGTTAATTAAATAAAAAGAGCTAAATCAAAAAAATGTAAAACTTGCTAATTAAAAGTGATTAAATGACTTAATTGGTAAATAGTGAGGACTTAAGAAATAATTTAGCCTAAGTATGTTGGCTGAGGCGGCATAAGGGTAGAAGAAATAAACAAAAATAGTGTGAAATAAGGGTAAAATGGTAATTTAGTTGAAATTTAAAATAAAACAAGTGACTAAGTTGAATTCTAGACGTTTCTTCACAAATTTTCAGTCCAAAAGCGCCATAGGAGAACCTTTCAGCTAGATTTTCATATTTTTACTTCATGCGAGTTTAATTCTTGCTCTTTTCTTAAATTTTTGTATTTTTAAAACTTTTACAATTAGGTCCAATTATTTATGTCATTAGTTTTTGATTTTATGGGTAACTTTGAAAGTTACCATTGATGAATTAACATGGATTTAGAGATTTAATTTTATTATATGATGATTTTATCAAGTAATTTTAATAGAAAATGATTTTAGGAACAAATTGTGAAAGATTAAATATTAGGGTTTGATACTAAAATTCTGTTGATCAAAGGTTGTATGATAGTTTAGAATATTTAGATAAATTTTCAATTGAGAAAAATTAGCTCATTTGATAGGCTGATTGGTGAGGGACTAAATTGTAAAAAAAAATTATAAAAGTTGAGGTAATTGTGTAATTTTAAAAATTTAAGGGTATTAATTGTGAAGTGAATTAGAATTGAAATATATGCTAATGAATGAATAATTTTATATTTTAGATCAAGAGCCCATAGATAATCGTGAAAAAGGGAAATTAGCAGAATAGTCCCTGAACTACTAAAAAATTCCATAATTTAACCTATGTAAGTTCGTATGGTTAAACTTTAATGTTATATATTAAATTGATGAACAGTATTATGTATTTATTCATATTATTTGCTGAAAATAAAATTATTGTTAAAGTTATGAAATTGAATTGAATATCCGAAGCAAACAGAACACGGGATTGAGAACAGTCGTTCACTGCAAAGGAGGAATTGACGGAAAATTACCCAAGTAAATTGAGATTTAACATTTGTTGCGAACTTTTGTGTTTACTTTCTGTTTAGCTCTCATGAACTTCAGTTAACTCATATGAGTTTTTGTTTAACCCTAATGGGTTTCCGTTTAGCTCTTTTGAGCTTCAGTTTAACCCTTATGGGTTTCCGTTCAGCTCTTATGAGCTTCCGTTCAATCCTCATGGGTTTCTGTTTAGCACTTATGTGCTTCTGTGCAGCCTTCGGGCATTTGTATACGATGTACTCATATCCATAAGACGTTCTCCGATTTGACAAGGTTGGTAAGTGACATATGGAAATATTGTCTAAAAATTTAAAGTTATTGTTGATATTGATCTGAAATAAGTGAATTCATCGACTGAAGTTGTGTTTGGTAGGAATTTTATATTGAATGATTTATTTAAATGTATTGTTATAATATGTTCGGTAAGATTTATGTTTAAAGCCAACGAATTTATTAAGCTTCATTAAGCTTACTTGTGTTGTTTAATGTTATTTGTAGATTTTTGAAAAGCTGGGAGGTTGGATCAACATATCCTGCCACACAATCCAACTTGTTCCGGTAGATTTTGCAATACATATTATGGTTTATATGGCATGTATAGGGATTGAAATGGTTGTGTAAATGTCAAGAGTTACATTTTGTTTATGTTTGAAGTTAACTTATATATGAATGGTTCTATCATGTTTGGTATAGTATTAGTGTGGTTAATGGATGGATAGTTCCTAAGCTTAGTGATGAATAAATTGGTAAAACGTGTTGATATAAGTAGTTACATGTGTGAATTGTTTTATGTTCTAATTGGAATGTTAGAATATATGTGATAATATGACCATATTAAAGTTAGGAATTGGTTGTTTTAGAGATCTTGTTATGGCCTATATGTATGAAATTTGAGGTGTGTAGGTTGAAGTCAAGAATGAGTGAGAAAAGAGGCCATAAAATGACCTATTTTCGTCCACGCAGGCAGAGATAAGGGTGTGTGTCTTAGCCGTGTGTGACACACGACCGAGCACATGGGCATGTGGTCTGGACGTGTTATTCCTGCATCTTAAAATTTCGAAACAGAATACCCAGGTTTTTGCACACAGCCTAGCACAATGCCGTGTGGCTTGGCCGTGTCACCCCTGCACCTTACACACGGCCTAGCACACAGGCGTGTGGTTGACTGTGTGACCCGAGCCAGAGAGTTACACGGGAATGAACGTGGGTTGGAACACGGCTGTGTGCCTCACATCGAAAGCCCACACGGTCTACGACATGGGCGTGTCTCCTGACTGTGTGAGCCACATGGGCGTGTGTCACTTGCTCCTAAGAAAAAATTTTGAAATTTTAGGAAAAATTCTTTGAGTTTTCGGTTGAGTCCCGATTTATTTCAAATGCATATTTTGGGCCTCGAAGGCTTATAAAAGGGACAATATGAGTAATTTATGATTGATTTCGGATATGTTTATTAAATGTTGTGAAATATTCGTATTTAATCTGTAAAGTCCGGTAATGCTCCGTAACCCTGCTCTGGCAACGAATAAATGTTAGGGGTATTACAGTATTGCACGTGTATGCGTGTGAAAATCACAAGTTTTGAACATAAATGTGTGTTTAAAAATAATATAAAATAAATAATGAAATGTATTGTTTGAAACTAATTAATAATAACACATGAAATATATATGAAGTTCAAATGAAAAAAATTAGATTAAAATTATTTATCATGGTGTTATCATCAATCTTGAGTTAGCGTTGAGTTAACTTGTGACACAAACTCAATTAAATACATTAATATAGACTAAATTATCCTAGAATAATATAAGTTATTTTAATTACAGAAGGGTGTTTCCGTAATTTCCTTAACTGAGTTCATGACTTGGTTGAGCGCAGCACCAACTCAAAAAAACACTTAATAAATAGTATAGATATACAATTGATGTAGGTAATGAAGTGTGCATATTAAATATTAAAATGTATAACAATATTAAAATAAAGTTTTAATTGAGTGATAATTACAAATTTTAATAATACAATTGGTTTTGGTTCAAATCTCACTATGTAAGTATTTTTATTAATTTTTTAAAATTAAAAAACTAAATACCCTAAAAAATATAACCTATCTTAATCCCACCATATGTGTTTTTTATTAATTTTTTTAAAATTAAAAAATTAAATTACTCTGAAATAATATAATTTATTTTAATTATAAAATAATATTTCCGTAATATTATAATTTATTTTAATTATAAAATAATATTTCCGTAATATTTTAATCAAGTTGATGACCTAATTAAATGTAACACTAATTCAATAAAAAGTTTAATAAATAGTATAATTATACTTTTTCAAATTATAGACAAAATATTAGTTTTTAGGTTAATAACTCATCCCATTGCTGCACCCCATCTACCCAGCACCGCCACCCACCAATCATCTCACCTGCCCATCACCACCACACACTGATTGCTCGTGCATCGCTCAAACACAACTCAAGCCGCACGATCATCCAGCCGTTCGTCTCACTTGTCCAGTCAGTCTTACATCTCTCCTACCCTATGCCATTCTCTAAACATTGTGGACACCAGTCTGTTACACCCCTAGTTCCAACGTCCTTACTTTTATCAAATATATTCCTTTTAAATTTATATATATTTAGATTTTTTATATACATTTTTTTCGGATTTTTTATATATTTCTTCTATTTTTAGGATTTTTTAATTTTTATTTTTGAAATTTATATATATTTGGTAAAAGAAAATTTATATATTTCATTTATTTTATCTTGAATTGTATAGAGGGGTAATTAAAAAAATGGATATAACTTGTCGAAACCATTTTTTTGAAAACAAAAATTTAGTTGTCGACTTTAAAAACAAAAAAGTGGAGTCGCCACCGATCCTTGATTGAGGTGTGATCGGCTCACCTTAAAAATTATTCTGGTCTACGAAATTTGAGAGAACGAGTTCGGGAGTCAGTTACGCACGAGGAAGGGTTAGCACCCTCGTAACGCCCAAAAATCGGTACCAAATTAATTATTTAATGTCTTGGTGTCGAAAATTAAAAAGATTTTGTTAAACTCAAATTTTGAAATCTGAAAAGGATAATCAATTATTCAAGTCATGCGAAGAAATTGAGACCCAATACGTTAGGGTACAATTTCTCAAAATCCCCGAATTTTGAATATCGCTTTTTAATTAATTTTTTAAAGAAAATTTTCATTTCGAGAAAGCAATATGTCATGCCCAATGCGTTAGGACATAACATATTAAATTCCCGAAAATGATTTTTGTTTATATTTTAAATAACAAATATTCTCGGTTATTTGGAATTAACAAAGAAAATCGGAACTCAATAGTTAGGGCTCAATTTTCCTCCAAAATCCCTAACTTTGAATATCGTTTTTATTTTGAAAGCCTTTGGATCATAAAACCAATTTTACTATTTTTTACAAAAATCAAAATATTTATTAAAAATATGTTAAAATATTAATGCAATATGAAGCAAATATTTAAAATTAAATTATGCATATTTATAAGTATAATATATAAACAATTTTAGCAAATACGTATAGGAATATGAGGGGAAAGGGAAAAAAATGCGTAAGTCATAAAAATAGTAATAAAATAAAATACACGTAAAATGTATTAATACATGTTTTTTTTTTAAAAATGTATAAATATAATGTATTAGTAAATATAAAAACATGGAAAATGTTTATAAAAGCCTTGAAAAGAATGCAAAAATATATGTACATATTATAAAATGTATATACATATGAATTATAAAACATGAAAACATAAATATTATTATATAAAAAAATTGAATGTAGATAAAATATGTACGAACTATAAAAATAAAATATATGATAATAAAATATATACGTACTACCTATATAGTTAAAACATTTATAATATATATGTATATTAATATATATAGGCGCACACATATAAATACAATAATAATAAAAAATAATTATAATAATAAACAATATAAACAATATAATAAAAATAAACTAAAAAAAAAACAAATTAAGGACTAAATTAAAATGCCAAACAGAAGTTGAGAGCTAAATTTGAAAATAAAAACAAGAAAGGGAGTAAATTAAAACACGTGTAACAGAAGGAGGACTGAAAAAACAATTTACCCAAACCACCCAAAGCATTGCGCAACATTGTATTAAATCAAAACATTAATAATGTTTCATGGAAAAATTTGAAAACAAGCAACAATAATTTTGAAATGGTGGGATAAAATGGAAGGATTAAAAGCGTAAATAACCCATCAGTACTTAAAACCCTTTTCAATCTCAAATTTAAACGCTATTCTACAGCAGCAATAGCTTTAAAAACAATTTCATCTTCTTCCCAACTCTTCACGCCAAAACCCCCTCCCCTTTTAACTTCGATTTGGACAAAGCGAAGAAAACTATGCCGACGGCGCGCCTCTGCTGGTAAGAATCTCCTCCCTTTCTTTTACTTTTCGTTTTATTTTAAAAAAAATGAAGTAAAATACAAAAGAAAAAGATGAGACCAAAAAAACAGAAAAAGTAAAAAGACTTGGAAAGAACAAAAATCACCTTCAAAAATTTGTTTTTTTCTGATTCTTTTTTTCGTATTTCAGTCTTTTTCAATATATGTGTAACCTGTTAACATTAATGGGAGACAACATTAATGGCAAACAATACAAAGTGGTGCAAGTTTAGCACCCTTAAGTTGACTTTGAAAAAGTGGCATGGGATAATTTTTTTTTGGTCCTTGAGATAATGGGCTATTTATTGTTTGGTCCTTGAACCTCAACTATAAATAGGCCTTCTCATTTCTCATTTCAATCATCCTAACCAATCTTTCTCTCTTAGTTTTCTCTCTTCTCCCATTTGAGAATTCTTAAGGAATTCTATTTGTTTGTAATACTTTGGAGATAGTAAAGTTATCATCTGGTGTTAGTGCCCGAGGACATAGGTATAATTTACCGAACCTCGTTAAATCTCTTGTGTTCTTTCTTGTCCTATTTTTCTTTCAATATTTGAGGGTATAATAGTAGTATTTAATTGTGCTATTAAATTACTATAGAAGGGACATTCTGTCTAAGGAAAGACTTGGTATTTAAGAGATCCATGTGATCCACCTCTCTTCCCTGGGAATTGAACTTTGTGTGATTTTTTAGTACAATAATTTACACGCTTCCGACCCTATTGGAACAACAAGTGGTATCAGAGTCGAAGGTTAATCGTAGTATGCTCTGTGGTTGCAGTTTGAACTGATCTTCCACATCAGAAAAGATTTCCTTAGGTATATTGAAAGATTATGGAGAAAACGGTCGGTGTAGGAGCTTCAACATCGTCCATGTGGACAAGACCGACAATTGCAAATGCAAGATTGGCCGTGGAGATCTTTGATGGCACGAGCCATTTTGGTATGTGGCAAAGTGAGGTTCTAGATGCCCTTTTTCAGCAGGGTCTAGACATTGCCATTGATGAAGAGAAACCAGATGATGTACAGGAGAAAGATTGGAAGGCGATCAATCGGTTGGCATGTGGCACAATTCGATCATGCCTTTCTCGAGAGCAGAGGTATGCTTTTTCAAAGGAGACTTCTGCAAATAAGTTGTGGGTGGCACTTGAAGAAAATTTTTTGAAGAAAAACAGTCAAAATAAGCTCCACTTGAAGAAAAGACTGTTTCGCTTCACATACGTCCCAAGTACCACAATGAATGATCACATCACCAAATTTAATCAGTTAGTCACTGATTTGCTGAATATGGATGAGACATTCAAAGATGAAGATTTGGCTTTGATGCTGTTGGGGTCACTTCCTGAGGAGTTTGAGTTCCTAGAAACTACTCTACTTCATGGCAGGAGTGATATATCTCTGAGCGAAGTCTGTGCGGCCTTATACAGTTATGAACAGAGAAAGAAGGACAAACAGAAAAACTCAATCAGAGATACAGAAGCTTTAGTAGTCCGAGGTCGTTCATACACTCGGAAGAAAACTCAAAAGGGGAGATCAAAGTCAAAGTTCAAACTCGGGAAAGATGAATGTGCTTTTTGTCATGAGAAAGGCCACTGGAAGAAAAATTGTCCAAAGCTGAAGAATAAGGGAAAAGCTGCTGTAGATGCTTGTGTTGCTAAGCATGATACTAGTGACTCTGAACTATCACTGGTTGCATCATCATCGTCGTTCCATTCAGATGAGTGGATATTGGATTCGGGTTGTACCTATCATATGTCCCCTAACCGGGAGTGGTTCTCTGATTTAGTAGAACTAAATGGAGGAGTTGTTTATATGGGCAATGACAATGCCTGTAAAACTGTTGGGATAGGTTCAATCCAATTAAAGAATAAAGATGGATCAACCAGAGTTCTGACTGATGTTCGGTACGTGCCCAGTTTGAAGAAAAATCTCATCTCATTGGGAGCCTTGGAATCCAATGGTTCAGTTGTTACTATGAGAGATGGGGTTTTGAAAGTGACATCTGGCGCACTTGTGATATTGAAGGGCATCAGGAAAAATAACTTGTATTACTACCAAGGTAGTACAGTTATTGGAGCAGTCGCTGCAGCTTCCGGTAACAAAGACTTGGACTCAATGCAGTTGTGGCATATGAAGTTGGGACATGCCAGCGAAAAATCCTTGCAAATTCTGGCAAAGCAAGGATTGTTGAAAGGTGCAAAGGCTTGCAAATTAAAATTTTGTGAGCACTGTGTTCTGGGAAAGCAAAAGAGAGTGAAATTCGACACTGCTATCCATAATACAAAAGGTATTTTGGAATATATTCACTCAGATGTGTGGGGGCCTTCCAAAACACCTTCGTTGGGAGGAAAACACTACTTTGTTACTTTTGTTGATGACTTTTCCAGAAGAGTTTGGGTGTATACCATGAAAACTAAAGATGAAGTGCTTGGAGTTTTTCTTAAATGGAAAACTATGATCGAAAACCAGACTGGCAAGAAAATCAAGCGGCTTAGGACGGACAATGGAGGGGAATATAAAAGTGATCCGTTCTTCGATGTGTGCCAAGAGTATGGTATTGTTCGACACTTCACAGTTAGGGATACACCACAACAGAATGGAGTGGCAGAGCGTATGAATCGAACATTGCTGGAGAAAGTTCGATGTATGTTGTCCAATGCTGGGTTGGGCAAGCAATTTTGGGCTGAGGCTGTGACATACGCTAGCCATCTTGTTAATCGTTTGCCATCATCTGCATTAGAAAGAAAAACTCCTATGGAGGTATGGTCTGAAAAACCGGCTACAGATTATGATTCCTTTAATGTGTTTGGAACCACTGCATATTACTATGTGAAGGAGTCAAAGTTAGATCCGAGGGCAAAGAAAGCTCTCTTTATGGGAATCACTTCTGGAGTGAAGGGATTTCGTCTTTGGTGCTTAAGCACAAAGAAAATGATCTGTAGTAGAGATGTTACCTTTGATGAATCTGCCACATTGAAAAATGTAGCAGATAAAGATATTCAGACGAGCAATACTCCACAGCAGGTGGAGTGTACTCCAAAACAGGTGGAGTTTGAGTAGATGGGGATTTGCCCAGTTAATAAGTCTAATTCTCCAGCCACAATGGAGGAATTAGAGGTTGAAGAGGTTCTGACCCAAGAACCACTAAGTACACCAGAACCAGTTGCAGTTGCAAGGCCACGGAGAGAAATTCGTAAACCTGCTCGATTTACTGATATGGTGGCCTACGCCCTTCCCGTTGTTGATGATATTCCTATCACTTATCAAGAAGCAATGCAAAGCTTAGAAAGTGATAAATGGAAAAGCGTCATGGATGAAGAAATACAGTCTCTCCGGAAGAACAATACTTGGGAGTTGGCGCAATTACCGAAAGGTAAAAGGGCAATCGGATGCAAGTGGGTATTCGCAAAGAAAGATGGATCTCCTAGCAAGAAGGATATTCGCTACAAGGCAAGATTGGTAGCTAAAGGCTACGCTCAGAAGGAGGGAATTGACTACAATGATGAATTTCTCCTGTTGTGAAGCATTCCTCCATTAGAATTTTGTTGGCCTTGGTAGCACAGTTGAATTTGGAGCTAGCTCAACTTGATGTTAAGACAGCTTTCTTGCATGGTGAGTTAGAAGAGGAGATCTATATGACTCAGCCCGAAGGATACACAGATGCTGGTGGTAGAAATTGGGTTTGTAAGCTGAACAAATCGCTATATGGATTGAAGCAATCCCCGAGGCAGTGGTACAAGCGATTTGATAGCTTTATGAGAAGGCAGAAGTACACAAGAAGCAAATATGACAATTGTGTATATTTGCAGAAGCTGCATGACAGATCTTTCATTTATCTACTCTTGTATGTTGATGATATGTTAATCGCTTCGAAGAGCCAAAATGAGATAGATAAGCTGAAGGCTCAGTTGAATCAAGAGTTCGAGATGAAAGATCTAGGTGAGGCCAAGAAGATTCTTGGCATGGAGATAAGTAGAGATAGACCGAGAGGCAAGCTCTGTTTAAATCAGAAGCAATATCTGAAAAAGGTATTACAATGTTTTGGTGTAAATGAAAACACAAAACATGTAAGTACCCCACTTGCTTCTCATTTGAAACTTAGTGCTCAATTATCTCCGAAGACTGAAGATGAAAGAGAATATATGGCGAAAGTCCCATATGCTAATGCAGTTGGGAGTTTGATGTATGCGATGGTGTGTACGAGGCCTGACATTTCACAAGCTGTTGGAGTTGTGAGCAGGTATATGCATGATCCTGGAAAAGGACATTGGCAAGCTGTGAAATTGATTCTACGGTATCTTCGAAAAACCGTAGATGTTGGTTTAATTTTTGAACAGGATGAAGCACTTGGTCAGTTTGTAGTTGGATATGTTGATTCTGACTTTGCTGGTGATTTAGATAAACGTCGTTCAACTCGAGGTATCTGTTTACTCTTGCGAAAGCCCCAGTAAGTTGGAAGTCTACCTTACAGTCTACAGTAGCTGTGTCTACTACAGAGGCAGAATATATGGCAGTTACAGAAGCTGTTAAGGAGGCTATTTGGCTTAATGGATTGTTGAAAGACTTAGGAGTTGTTCAAAGTCACATAAGTTTATATTGTGACAGTCAGAGCGCTATTCATTTAGCGAAAAATCAAGTCTATCATTCAAGAACCAAGCATATCGACGTAAGATATCACTTTGTGCGGGAAGTCTTTGAAAAAGGAAAAATTCTACTTCAGAAGATTCCGACAGCAGATAATCCCGCAGATATGATGACCAAGGTGGTAACAACAATCAAGTTTAATCATTGTTTGAACTTGATTAACATCCTAAGAATTTGAGCACCTTCAGGTGTGTGGCGCTCGAGAGTGCATTTGTAGGCACTACAAAAGATAACTTTATCGAATTTGGGGAGTTGAAGGAAGTGTGTGAAGATGTGATTATCCTAATCAAATCTTCAAGGTGGAGATTGTTAACATTAATGGGAGACAACATTAATGGCAAACAATACAAAGTGGTGCAAGTTTAGCACCCTTAAGTTGACTTTGAAAAAGTGGCATGGGATAATTTTTTTTTGGTCCTTGAGATAATGGGCTATTTATTGTTTGGTCCTTGAACCTCAACTATAAATAGGCCTTCTCATTTCTCATTTCAATCATCCCAACCAATCTTTCTCTCTTAGTTTTCTCTCTTCTCCCATTTGAGAATTCTTAAGGAATTCTATTTGTTTGTAATACTTTGGAGATAGTAAAGTTATCATCTGGTGTTAGTGCCCGAGGACGTAGGTATAATTTACCGAACCTCGTTAAATCTCTTGTGTTCTTTCTTGTCCTATTTTTCTTTCAATATTTGAGGGTATAATAGTAGTATTTAATTGTGCTATTAAATTACTATAGAAGGGACATTCTGTCTAAGGAAAGACTTGGTATTTAAGAGATCCATGTGATCCACCTCTCTTCCCTGGGAATTGAACTTTGTGTGATTTTTTAGTACAATAATTTACACGCTTCCGACCCTATTGGAACAACATAACCCCCTCTTACAAAAATCGATTGACTTTATAGCCAATCTTTACCGGAAAGCATCCACTAAATTTCCCCCCTTTTTTTGCTGTATATTCGATCCTATAATGCTGTTTATGGTTTGTTGCAGGTGAAGAACGTGCATGGTGGGTGTGGGGAATTGCTGAACGTGGGTGGAAACCGTTGCCATGTCGTGGGCAGTTGCTGCGGCACCGATTTGCTTCAATCTGCTTAGGGTTTCTACTATACCCTATGTTCTTTTGGGCTAACAGGCTAGGGCTAGCAATTTGGGCATTATTAGGCCGAATTTGGGTTGTAATATGGACTCCCACTTAGTTTTATTTCAAATTGGGTTTTAATGGGCCCGGGCAAAATTGGGTATTACATAACTTATTTATGTTCGTAAAAAATAATATATTTATTTATAAAAAAAAGTGTTATAAAAAATATTTAACTCATGAACTCTTTAATCTAATATGTTCAAAGCTTCGAAATGTGATTGAGAATATATTTATTGTTCTAAAAGAATATTTCTCATATTAGCAACATGACCTCAATGTAACATAAAAAAGATTAAGCATATTGCATATACTTCATAATTTCATACCTAGATGGAATTGTGATAATCCATTGGAAAGTATATAAAGGAAGGAGATTTTGAAAATCTTAATGACATATGCATATATTCGGATTCAAATTTAGATGATGATGAACTCGGTCAAAAATCAACAAATAATAATAAGAAGTAATGGAGTGTATGTTAAGTGTTAAAGAGAGAATAACAAAACAATATAGAATACTAAAGAAATTAGATAAAATTGCATATAATGTTTATTTTTTTGTTATTTAAAGTTTTAGGGATTTTAGATAAACTTCAAAATCTTATGTGGAAGGCTACTTAATTTTAATATTTGTTATTCGTTTAGAAATTTTTTATTATACTGATAATTTTTATAATAATTAATATTTTTAAAGAATATATTTTATGTAATTGTGTGATTACAATTTATATTACCAAATATGATATATAAAATTATAATGTAATTACATTTTATCAACCAAATATATCTAAAAATTTATAATTTTTTATAATTAAAAAAATATAACTACTATAATAATTATATTTTTATTTTTCCAAACATACACTCGTATATTAAACCATGCAGATAAAATCTCTTCTAATAAAGATCGAGACAACAACGGTACTGCTATCAATAATTCAAAATTTGCAACGCCAGGTGGCAAAAACCCAGCATAACAACGTGGCAGGCAGAACCTTCCAGCACCACGTCTCGATGTTTTCTTCAAGTACTTTCTAGTATCTGATTCTAATGTCGGAACCCGAACTATATCCACTTTCTAGTACTTTCTTTTATTTTCATTTTCCTAAACTTTCTAGTACATTCACTTTCTCTATATAAAACTCTAAACTCTAATCAAAGCCCTTTATCACAGAAAAAACATTAGAAAAACGTTGATAACTTATAAACAGCAAAAAGAAGCGATAGTGAATAAACGAAACCAGCGGACGACAAAATGGAAGAGAAGAACAGCTCTGCGGTGATCCGAGCAGTTAGCCACGACGAAGAGGGTCGAAAGAAAGTTGAAAGTACTAAAGTTCCCTCTCGTAAAATAGACACCATTAAGTACATAGAGAGGAAGTTGGAGGACAAAGGGGTACAAAGGCTGGAAAGACACCCGGCTGATGGGATAGGGATTGATCAGCCGCCGCCGAAGTCGGGTCGTGGAGGGAAGTACACCTGGGAAGGGCCAGATGGGTTGGCGGAGAACGAGCTGATGGCGGCACCACCTGCTATTGATGAGAAGGATCCTAACTACGTGGATGAGGAAGAAGAAGAGAAGATAGTGAGGGATGAAAACAGCGACGTGGCTGAGCTTGTGGTTGGAGAAGTGGAAGTCGCTAAGGCTGCTGAGGCTCGGAAAGGGGTAGCTAGAGTTGAGCTTGATCCTCACATCAACCTCAACTGATATGGATATGTTATGTTTTCTTTCGTCGTTCGATTGCCTTTTGTGGTAAATAACAACTGGTGCAATTTCCTTAGTATATATTGAAACAATTAAAGAATAATGCAATAAGAAAATTCGAATTAGCCCTTTGCGGTTTTTTTTTCCTTATCTTGATGGAGTGAGTGATAAATATTAGACTTTACGATGTAAATCTTTTTAATTTAATTCGTTTAATTTCATCGCTTACTTCAGCTGCAAATCTTTCAAGTCGGGTTATTTGTATCAGTGAAGTCTTTTGGGATTTTTGGGTTTAGCTTTTGTGACCCGACTTGAGTGTCTGAACTCTTAAGGGTTAGGAGTATAGTAATAACACAAATGAGCCCTATTTTTGGCTTTGAATTCCACAAGTAATTCGGGATTTCATTTTGGCCTTGCAATACAGGCAAGACAACACGGTATCGGAATTGTTTTCATAAACAGAGGTAGCTCATGCGAGTTAACCCCCAGGCTCAAAGTTCCGATTGGATTTCATTTTCTGTTTTTCGTAACACGCAACTGATAATGGACAAAACTAAACTCCATCGAATGGAATTGTTCACCATCCTTTTGGTTACATGGAAAATTCAACGGAAATAGAAACCCAAAATGACACTCTGATGAAAGCTTATTAACAAAGACACATAACTGACCAATCTTGGTTCAGTGGAAACTACTCAAAAGTTATTCCTTGTCGCTGGGGTTGTGCATTATTGCTATGGCCTACATTTTTCACCATATTGCGAGATTTGGACAGATTAATACTTCAACTGCAAGGATTGGAATTGTCAGTCCCAAAACAAAATGTTTTTAATTTTCATGCAAGTAAATTACAAATAAGAGTTATATTTAATTTTTGAATTACTTATAAATTTATTGATGATGTGCTTTAGCATCAGACTGTGTCTGATTATATATGCAATTAGTGCATGGATGAATTTTATTGGCTTTATGAATATTATGCTTTCCAGATTCGCTATTTTCCTTACGAAATATGGAATGCTGGAAACAACATTATTTTTCACTCCAACCCTATTAACACGGACATCATCCAACGCACCCTCGAACATGCTAGTATTTTCCATGCTTTTTACTGTCAAGATAAGGGAACCTTCTACATCTATCTCGATAGTATTACGCTGGGAGGCCCCAAAGAGAGGACCGGCTTCCTTTGGATTGTATCGTAGAGTCAGTGCGTTGGAACATTGCTCTTGACTCGGGCTATCAAGACCGGAAGGAAAGTAGATAGGTGGATGTTGTAGCCCATCTAGGAAGTAGCTTTAATTTTCCTATTTTGGATGTCAATTTCCAACATGATATGTTGTGGGTCTTTTCCTTGTTTTGATGTGATGTCTATGAGTATTTTATACCGTACTGTTGGTTAATCTTTAATTATGTCCTAGCATCATTGCAATTTGTTGCAGCAGTAGTTATTTTTTATTTAGAAGAGTACGAAAACGGGTTTTTAGTATACAGTTGAGTCAACCCCTTTGTTTTGTTTGCTTACAGTGATAAAAATTTTCTTTTATTCAGTTTCGTTTCACCAGCGAAAACAAGATGATCTCAACTTTTTCATATATCACAATCTTGATTTAGTGCTGTTAATTTCTTAATTACTGTATTTTGGAAGAGGCAAAAGCATTGATCTAATTGGCATCAAGCTAATAACCAACCACTTTTATTTTCCATTCAATTCCTTAATCGAGGAGTCTAATAATCGAATAAATCTTTATTTTTCGTTTAAAATCATAGTAATCGATACTGTATTACAAATGTAACTAGGATTGAGACTGCAATGATTTAACAAGAGAAATTAAAAAATAGGGTCGTAATTAAATAATCTCTTAACAATTTATGGAATGTGTCTCGTATTTATTGGACACATTGTAGGTACTTTAGATAAAAATTAACGAGCAATTGAAGAAGAGTCAAAACAAGACTGATGTCAAGACGACATGACGAACTTCTAACTTAAGGCAACGGCGACTTTGTGATGAGCATGTATAGGACGTTACGAAGATGCGACGTATTCTCCACATAAGTAGCCGCATTTTAAACTTCAAGTAGGATTGTTTCTCCTAATTGGACTTTAGTTATTTTAGGCATATATCCATAAAAAATTGTTGTATGTTTCTTTTTTTAAAAATATATATTTTTAATATTTTACTATACTCTTATACGATATTTGTCAAACCCCTAACATTGCAGTATTGTACCAAATATTTTTCCATTAATTTAATATCCTTAATTAATTTTTATTATAATCTCACGAAAATTATTATGTTCGGATTCAAATATATATCTCATAATCAATTTTAAACTCATTGCTATGATACTCAATTTTATTGCTACAATAATTAATCTTATTGTGACAACTATTTTCAATATTATTCGGGCTATTTAGCCTTCACCAATGTAAATGCACCCTCAAATAAGGGTGTGCTTTCGATTGATTCAGTCGGTTTAAATCTTCATATTAAAAATTGAATAAACCGAATTAACCACCTAAGCCGAATAAACCAAAACGACCTAGGGTTCAAAACTGAATAAATTGAACCGAAAATTTTCTGTTTTGTTTAGGTTTTCGATTTTTGATATTTTTTTACTTAGAAAAAATTTCTAATGAAATACTTATAATTTTATTTCCTTTAATTTTTTTCACATAATTGTCTTCTTTCTTATAATTTTATTTCCTTTATTTTTATCTCAAATTAATTATAAAAATATTAAAAATTAAATCAAACAATTTTTAATAAACTCAATTTTTTTATATATTTTCTTACGACAAACATATCCTTACTTTGGTATATGATATGTATCATAAAAAAATAAAATGAATATCATAAAAACAGTATATGAAATTTATCATTTAATTTTATGAATATCATAATTCATAAATGAAATGTTTATCATTTAATTTTTATGAAAATTATATTAAATGATAAAAAAGATTTCCCCGAGGAATATTCAATTTTAAATTATTTTACATATAAATTTTATAAAAATTAAATGATAAATTTTTTTATTTTCTTACATAGAAATATTAAAATTAAATTAGCTTTATATATATATATTAAATAATAAAAATTAAAATGAATATCATAAAAAATGATCAATTTGAGGTTTAAATATTATCGGGTATTGGATTTGGATTCTAAGAGTATTGAGTTTTAATGAGTATTTGAGTTTAAGATTTAAACGTAAGCTTAATTATATGAATGAGTTCTGGGTTATACTCTCAATTTATTCTATTTAAAAGTCTAAAATAAAAAAATCGACTAATAAACCAATTAAAAAAACCAAATAAATCACAATTTTTTTTTCAATTTAATTCATTTCCATTTTTTCGGTTGGGTATTTTTTTCCACATCCCTCCCCACAAACACAGCAAGCAGAAATCAAAGCACTGAATTTTCAGCTAACCAATGCCGCCTTTTTGACAATTCGGTGAAAACCATAATGCCATACATCCACCAAACGACGACAGTTAAAAACCCGAGCTCATCACGTGACATAAAGCGCATGTTTTTGTTTCTTCCAAACCTAATTAAACTCAAAAATCCAACGGTTACAACTCCCTTTGTCGAAATCAACGGCTATCGTTATCCTAACATTCTCCTAATAAACACCACACTACGATTGTTCGCTAAAAAGACTATTGGGATTGATTAATTTTAAAAATCTTCCATTATTGTTCTCTCAGTCTCCCTTTCTCTTTAGATCTCATAAAAGCTCTAATCTGATGGCTGCTACCATCGTTTCCATTAAAGCTAGGCAGATTTTCGACAGCCGTGGAAATCCAACGGTCGAGGTTCGTTTCCTCATCTTATATTCTCTCTTCATTTTCGTTCACTTTCTACTCTATATGTTAATGTCACCGATCTGTATATTGTATATACTATGTTCGTCACTTATTTCCCGATTTGTTTGCTTTTGGATAGTACGACTCGACGAGTCGAATCGGTCGAGCAGTTGAATATTCTAATCATTTTCCGCTGTTTGCATAAAATAAATGCTATCCCGGTAGTTATACAGATATTTTTTAACATTCAAATTTATGAAGGATTTTAAAATCGAATCTAACGGAATACTTTATTAAATTCGATAGGTTGATGTGGAAACATCCAACGGTAAAAAGGCTAGAGCCGCAGTTCCAAGCGGTGCATCCACTGGTACATTAATTTATTCAGCCATCATCCAAGTAATTAGTTTAAAAAAAAATTGTAAAATTTTATTTATTTACTTATTTATTTTGTTTTGTTTTAGGAATTTACGAGGCTCTTGAACTGAGAGATGGAGGTTCCGATTACCTTGGTAAAGGTGTATCAAAGGTCAGTTATTCTTGCATTTTAGCTTTTATTTTTACTGGATTTTTTTCGAGAATTTATCTTATTTACAATCTGTTCTTGTATTAAATACAGGCTGTTGCTAATGTTAACACGATTATCGGGCCTGCATTGATTGGAAAGGTTTGTCCCTTGACTTGTTTTCGCTTTTATTTGATAGTTTTAATGTTTCATCGACTGCTGAATAATGATATTGTCATTGTTCTAATGTACATTTTACCTTCATAACTCCTTCTGGTCGTTATTTTTGCGATTATTTGCTTTTGATTCCATAAAATTTGTTACCGTACAATAAAGAATGAGCTAATGTTAAGCATATATCATCAAAAGTATATTAAGCAGAAACATGCATTGGCAACTAAACAGGGGACTAGACATTAGTTAATTGTGGTGAACCTAGGCAAAAAAGCAGCGGATTGCTTTTTCCTGAACTGTGTGTCTTCAATTGATTACCGCAGGATCCAACTCAGCAGACTGCTATTGACAATTTCATGGTTCAACAATTAGACGGAACTCAAAACGAGTGGGGTTGGTGCAAACAAAAGGTAGCTTAAGCTGATTGCCTATTTTTTTATCTCTTTCAATAATTTTTGTTTTTGAGTCTCATTAACATCTTAATTTGATGGTGTTGTATTTATTCATTTGTTAAATTTCTTTCAGCTTGGAGCAAATGCCATTCTTGCTGTGTCCCTTGCAGTTTGCAAAGCTGGAGCTGAAGTTCTGAATATTCCCCTTTATAAGGTACATTCTGGCTTATTAGACTTCCATTCTCGTTTTCTTCTATTCTATAGACTTATCTATGTATTTGAATGTAACGGATTCCATCATGTTAAAACTCATTATAGAATGATTTTCACAATTTTGTTCGGAAATTTCTTGGAACTTGTATGAAATTCTTTCTATTTTCAGGTCATCTGGATCTAATAAACCTACCTTTTGGATGCAGCACATTGCTAACCTTGCTGGTAACAAAAAGTTGGTTCTTCCAGTCCCTGCTTTCAATGTCATCAATGGTGGTTCGCATGCAGGAAACAAACTTGCTATGCAGGTATGTGCAGGTCTCATGATTTCTTTTGATCTTTAAGTTATTTGCTGATACTAATGTTTTCATACTTATGTGCTTGCAGGAGTTCATGATTCTCCCTACAGGAGCATCATCTTTTAAGGAGGCCATGAAAATGGGTGTGGAAGTCTACCACAACTTGAAGTCTGTGATCAAGAAGAAGTATGGTCAAGATGCAACCAATGTTGGTGATGAAGGCGGTTTTGCTCCTAACATTCAGGTCAAAATATCATGGTTTTTGCCCATCTTTCACTTGTTAGTTTAATTTTAAGTTAATTGACGTCATTTTTTTGTTCAAGTTCAGGAGAACAAGGAAGGGCTTGAATTGTTAAAGACTGCCATTGCAAAAGCTGGTTACACTGGCAAAGTTAGTGCCCCTTCTTGGTAACCCTTATGAATTCTCTGTTGTTTGATGTTAGGAGATGACTGATTAAATATTTTTTCACCATTCTAGGTTGTTATTGGAATGGATGTTGCTGCGTCCGAATTTTATGGATCAGCAGATAAAACCTATGATCTGAACTTCAAGGAAGAGGTGATTTGTAATACAAGATATTCTCAGTCATTGCAGCTCTATGAGATTCTGTTTACATATGATTACCATATCATTTTTAGATATATATTCAAGTTGCTGTGTATATGTTGCGTCTATATTCTATTGTTCGGCATGTGCAGAAAAATGATGGTTCTCAAAAGATATCAGGAGATGCTCTCAAAGACTTATACAAGTCATTTGTTTCTGAGTATCCTATCGAGTCAATTGAGGATCCCTTTGACCAAGATGATTGGGAGCATTACTCCAAACTAACCAATGAAATCGGAACAAAAGTTCAGATTGTCGGAGATGATCTCTTGGTCACCAATCCAAAGGTAGAATTTCATTTATCTGCTGGTGCCTTTTTATGGGAAGTCATGTATGCATCCCCAAGTATTCTTTTCGAAGGATCATGATGTCACTCGTTCATTTTTAATCTCTGCAGAGGGTTGAGAAGGCTATCAAAGAAAAAACTTGCAATGCTCTTCTTCTCAAGGTACCATTGGGTTGTTTTCCTCTAGAAGATCATTTATGTTTTATCGTCAAGCCTTTGAAATTAATCTAGATTCTTTCTTGTATGACCGGTAAATAGGTTAATCAAATTGGATCTGTTACCGAAAGTATCGAAGCTGTCAAAATGTCCAAGAAAGCTGGATGGGGTGTGATGGCCAGCCACCGCAGGTTTCAGTGACAAACCTTTAAATGCTAAATTTGTTAATCCGATTACAAAATCAGAAGTACTGTTTCTCATGGAATGTATAAACTATTCGATTGCAGTGGTGAAACTGAGGATACATTTATTGCGGATCTTTCGGTCGGTTTGGCCACGGTAATGACTCTGATATCTAATCGTACTTTTATTGCTTAAATCTTTGTTGTTGTGAATTTAGACGTTGCAATCTCAGTTCTTGTTCTTAACATAGAATTGTTCTTTTTAAAAAAATCAGGGTCAAATTAAGACCGGAGCTCCATGCCGGTCTGAGCGTCTAGCTAAGTACAATCAGGTTAACATCTTTACCTTTAAACAATCATATGATTTTTTTTCCTTCTCTTGAATGATAAAACAAATTCAACGTTATTAGTTCTTTTTCATGTACCAAGCATCGTCTGATTATGTCGTTGTTATTTTATAATTTGCAGCTTTTGCGTATCGAGGAGGAGCTCGGTTCGGATGCCATCTATGCCGGAGCTAGTTTCCGTGCTCCTGTTGAACCTTATTAGGAGTTGGTTTGATGATAAAGTTTGTTGCGACTGGATGTGCGCGATAGAGCTCTACTTCCAATGAATAAGTTATAATAACACATAGTGGGTTAGTCAAGACTTTTTCTTTTTCAATAATTTTGACGGAAATTTTGTTCCAAAGAAACATAAAATTATGTCGACAACCTCAAATCAAGCTCCTTGTTTTTATAGGTAACCCGTTCATGGTTGCTTGTTATTTTCGGAGATCATGGTTCTGCTGCTTTTTTAACTTCCGGCTGAGTTACCAAAAATGAAAAAATTGCATTTTGGCACTATTATTAACAACCGTTTTCATTTTAGCCATTTGCCGTTAATCTGGGATTAGTCATTGTTATTTTACACTATTTTGGTCACCAAAGTTTTCATTTTTACTCAATTCCCTGTAAAAATTCAACCAATTTTTTTCCCTATAATTCAATTCCTTGTAAAAATTTCAAGTTTTCATATTTTTATCGAAAAAGAAACTAAAATCAATTCTAAAAAAGGAATTTAAAAATATAAAATAACTTTTTCTTATTATAAAAACAGAGTTTTTCTTATAAAACCTTAGGTTTTTCCTTTATTGGAAAATTTTCAATTTAATTCTAAAAAAAGTTGAGAATGAAGGAAATTAAAAAGATAAAATAATTTTTCCTTCATAATTCTTTGTGAAATCCTAGGTTTTTCTCTAAAAAACTAAAATTAATTCTAAAAAAGAAAATAAACAAAAGAAATTTAAAAATAAAATGATTTTTCATGCAAAAATATAAGTTTTTCTCTCTACAAAGTTGGTGACAAAAAAATGATTATTAACAGCTATGTCTAAAAATATCTAAAATAAAACTTATTAAAATTGAATAAAGTTTATCTTTTAGAATTCATGTCCCATCCATATGTTTTGTTAATTATGTTTAAAAGGTTTTAATATTTATATAAATTTTGATTCGATAATAATTGGTTAAGCTTCTCCATTAATTTTCTATTCATAAATTATCTAATACAATTTTAGTCATTATTTATAATGATTTGCCCATTTGGATTATATACATATGGATTGTATTTGTGCACTTAAATGTAAGTATTGTATTAAAATATAATTAAAAAGAACTAACGGATAAGATACCGATTATTTTATTTCATGCCTATGTCAAGTTCACAAAATCTTGAATGCCGTCAAGCCAAGTCACTCAGTGGTGACATTGAAGATTTATAAAAAAATGTAAAGCTTTAAACAAACTAAGGATGAAATATTGTTTCCAACTAGTTGGTGCAGCAAGTGAGAATTTTTGGACCATTGAATCATCAATTGATGGCTTAAAACAATATTCCATGAATAAAAATGATCAATTTCATTAAAAAGAAGAAGAAAGAAGCAATTATAGAAAAATGGTAAAATTATTAATAGAAAAGTTGCAATTTAGGTCCACCCCCTATACCTTTCTTGGTTATTCTTCATTGCACAAAGATTATCATGTTACTTTTCATGAGCATGTGTTTCCTTTTCAAACTGCTTTTAAGTCTGCACCTGTAACACCCTCTACCCGTATCTGTTGTCGAAATAGGACACGAGGCATTACCGGAGTTTACTGAACATTTTCAATAATTCTGAGTGATTTATTATTCATATTCTGAAAATAATCATAACGTCCCTCTATTGGGCCCTCGAAGCCCAAAACACAAAATATTCATTTGGAACCTACTGAGATTAAATCGGAATCATAGAGAATTTTTCGCAGAATCCTAAATATATATATATAGATTTTAATTTTTTTATTTCCGAATTAGGTGCAGGGTTCATACGGACGTATCACATAACAAATCTTTTCATAAGAAATTGCATAACTGAAACATTTCCACTCTTTCATAAGCTCAATTATATTTTCATCTAAGCACTCACCATTCCAATGCACCTTATAATTAAACATATTACAATTCAACAGTAATTTGGCTCTTGCCAAAACTTCAAGCAACAACATTGGTTAGCGTACTTTAATATTGACAAACTTATTTTCTCGCCATGTCTCACTTAAATTTATTACTCGTCTTAATACATATAATTTTCCTTGTATCAACGTATCAAAGATAGTCTCATATTTACATGTCATGATACATATCATTTTCTTGTTGTTTCTTCTTAAATATAAATCATTCAATTCATTATGACAATATTTCATGTACCATAATTTTTATAAGTTTAATGTATATTTATTCCAGTAGCAGTTCATAATCTTGAATATGCATAATTATCAGGTAAGTTTCACATACATGTATTTTCCATGTCATATTTCAGTATATCAAATAATTATCATTTCTATGTATTTCAAGTTTAATTTCATGATTTTAAGTACTTACCTTTTTCTATTTTTATCCTGTTGAATTTCTCGGAATTTCGATAGATTTTCAGGGGTACACTTTAGTGTACAAATTCGGGCCCGTCAATTCATATTCATATGCACACAGCATACTCCCGCGAACCTAATTTCTTACAGCGAGATTACCAGTCCAGGCTAAATCCCCTACAAGAGAGCACACTTCCGCGAACCTCATTTCTTACAACGGTATTACTAGTCTAGGCTAAATCCCCTGTAATATAAACTCATAGAGTATTGTCGGGATTACCAGTCCAGGCTAAATCCCCTGCAATGACAATTACTCTAATGAGCTTGGATCTGAATTACTAGTCCAGGCTAAATTCAAGCCCTAATTTGGATTACCTGTCTAGGCTAAATCCATTTTCCACATATTCTTCGAGAGGGCTATATCAGGATAGGATCACCCGTCCGGGCTAGATCCTTTTTACTGTCAATTCCTTTTTAAAGATCCATCAAAATTTCCTTTCATTCAACCGATATTTCTTCCCCTTTTTTTTATCAATTATATCAATGTTTCAATGAACATTTAAATCATATTCACATCAATAACATACATTTCAAGCATTTAAGAATATAATTCAAGTTACACGAACTTACCTCGTTATTTGTTCGTGTTTACAATTTCACTAATCCAATGTCTTTTCTTTTCCACGTTCAAGTCTCGTATTTGAGTCATTTGGATCTTTATAAATAAATTTAATCATCATTTTCATTCATTTCATATTCTGATACATTCAATTAATACTCTAGGCAAGATTACCATTTTGCCCCTAAGCTTTTAATTAATGACGATTTTAATCCTTAGGCTCAGAAAAATAAATTCTTGTAATTTTAATCCTTTTTTTAAGCCTAATTATTCCCATACAAATTGATAACAACCCATGAATTCTATAAAATATCAGAATTTTTCATAATTTCAACACTTTTCAATTTAATCCCTAAAACATGTTTTCACTCGATCTTGTTCTAATTTCATTCAATTTTGTAATTTAAATAAATAAAAAATCCATTTCATGCAATTTGGTCATTTTTGACATTTTTACAAAATTACCCATAGAGTTTTACTTTTATTCAATTTAGTCTCTGAGCCTAAAACGTGCAAATTATCCATGCTAGCTGAATATCCATTCATATATTTTTTTTCCTCCTCCTCCTCTCCATCCCACATCCTTAATTAATATAACATGCTTATAAGTAACATTATCTATGATTTCACTATTTACTTTTAAATTTATTCAAAGCTGTCCATTTGAGTCATAGTCACTAAATTATTTTTATCTTGAGCTACAGAACTCCAAATTAGGATCCTCTAATTTTCCCTGAAACTAGACTCAAATATATTCTTACCATAAAATTTTCAGAATTTTTGGTTTAGCCAATAAGTACGGTTTATTCTTTAAAGTCATTCTGACCCTTCTTCACTAAAACTTAATTATCTCTTTGTATAGAATTTGGATTACGTTCCCGTTTGTTTCCATTGAAAATAGACTCATTCAGGATTTTAAAAATATATCATACTTCGCATTGGGTTAATTATTTCTTTGTGTTAAATTATATAGTAAAAACTTGAAGGTTAAATATACTCTAATTCTCTATACACTTTGCACATTTGAAATTAATCTCCCTATTTTTATTTTTAGAATTTAGTCTCTCACTTTTCAAATTTAAATTTCAAGTCTAATTGTTACATTTGTTAAAACTCTTCTATTAAATTCACCGGTGTAACATTTTAAAATTAAAAGAATTTACTTGGTAGTGAGGTAACAAAAAAATTTATGTTAAAAATGTTGATGTGAAATTTTTCATAGAAACTCTTATTCGAACTCGTCATGGTATTTTTTTTTTGTTGGAATAGTGTTCTTAAGAAGAATAATCTTAGCATTGTAATTGAAATAGTTAACAATATTAACTATTTAGATAAACTAATGACATTATAAAAGTAGATGGGCCAAATTATGTCAAAATTTAAAGATATAGATTCAACCCAAGTTTAAGCATAGTATAGGGGTCAACTTTAAAATTTGATCATTGTCTTATAAAGAAAGAAAAGGCAAGGCAAACCCAAAAGATGTGTTAGTCCCTACAGACATTCAAATTATATATATCCACGTAAAATTTTAATCAAAAAATTCACAATATTAACTATTTGTACTAGCTAATAACATTATAAAAAATATAAGGACCAAGTTAGAAATTAAATCTCAAACTCAAGCATAATAAAAGGACTAAAGTTGAAATTTAACATTTTCTTATAATGTAAAGAAAAAAAAGAGAAGTGTACATGTGTTAGCAACAGGACTTAGGGCCTAAGAAACTTCCTTTTATATATAGTTATAATTTTATCACTATCATATAATGACTTAAAAAAGGTAAAAGAGAATCGTCTCATTAGTTAGTCGAAATAATTAACACCCTTAATAATTTTAGGAGTTAACGTGAAATCTTTTAAAAGAAAGACAACATTTATGCTAACTCTTTATGCCAAAACAATCTTTTTGCTAGAATAGTATTTTTTTTAAAAATTCACATAAAAAATATAATTAAAATAATCATTTTTAGTGTAACTAATAATATTATAAAATATAAGGATAAAATTAGTTTAAAAATTAAATCTTAAATTTTAGTATAGTAGGGGGACCAAGGATAAGATTTGACCATTTTCTTAATGTGTCATCATAGAAAGACCCTAAAGCCTTATAGATCGTAAAAGTAGAGTACAAAATTAAATAAAATTAATATAGATAGATTAAATCTCAAATATGGTAAAGAAATTAAAACTGAAATTGAACTATTTACCTTTGAATGAAAAAAAAGGATATAAATATTAAATCCCAGATATAATATAGTAGAGGGATTAGAATTAAAATTTCACCATTTACTTTGAAAGAATACAAAAGAAAAGAATAGTGGGTGCGCACGTGTCATCATACAGATGTGGAGGAACTCACCTAGTCCAGGACATAGGAATGAATGAATGAATTCAGCTTGAAAAATTGGGAATTTGTTTGGTTATTTTTTTTCTGTTCAATTTTGGGTGGACAACAGTTTCAAAATTGTATTTGTTTTAATTTATTTAAAATTATGTATCTTTATTTTTTCTTTAAATTAAATAAATATATTCGTAAATATAAAATATATTAAGCATAATTCTTTAAAAAAACCTCAATCTAAACCTTGGTTTTTTTTAATCAGAATATATAAATAGAATAAGCACACAACTCCACACCAACAGTGGAGTGATTTAACTTGACAGACTAAGAGACGGAAAGCACCAATAGAGAAGATAAACAGAGAGTGAGTTTAGCAATAATCAAAAAATACAAAAAGAGATGAAATAAGATTCCCTGAAACCGGCTCAAGACTCACGATAGCGGTGGCAATACTTTTTAAGTTACCTACCGTCTTTAAAACCATTTTTTATATATAATTGGAGGATGAATATAATAATTTTTAAATACTTAAATTTATGATGCTAATTGCCTAATTCTCATGATGTCTCGCTAATTCAAAATTAAGATCAAGTGAGTAGCTTTAGACCAAGTTAATTTGATGTAATTTTAGTATTATTATTTTTTCACCAAAAAAATTTAAAATTGTAAATTAATTTGGTTTTTTTTCATCAATTAATATTCAAGATATGTTTAACCATTTTTTATAATTTAATTTTTATATCTAATAAATGAGTTCTACATAGGTTCTGCTTATTTGAATGGAAATGATATTGTATTTGATATTAATAGATAGAAAAAAAGAGAGTAAAGAAGTGAAATTAACTCACTTTTTTTTAGGTATTTAATTAATACTATTAAAATATGCTGATTTCATATTAACAATCACTAGCATAATGACATATGACAGTCTCACATTTTGACATGTGAAAAAATAAAAATAAATTAAAATTTATAAAAATATTATTTTTGTCACGTGTTAAAATGTGAGGTTATAACGTGTCACCATGATATTGGTCATTTTTTAGTGTCACGTTAACGTATTTTAACAATATTAGTCAAGTACCTAAAAAAGTACCAAATTGACTTATGATTTTTAAGTTCAGGTACTAATTAAATCAAAGAAAAAGTTTAAGTACCAAATAGTTATAAGTTCCCAAGTTTAAGTACCTCTCTATATATATTAATCCAAAATTAAACCAATGGTGACTCAATCACGAGAGCTTTTTGTCATTTAAATATAGTTTTTTTTTATTTATTTAATCAATAAGTTTTTTAAATTAGATTTTTTTAATGAAGTCAATGATTGTAGTCAAACATGAGTTTTTCTTTATTAGCATAATAATAAATTTAACCCTCTAATAATTATAGATTCTAGTTCTAAAAATTTTCAATAAGTTTAACCTTGCTGTTTATAAAAAATGTTAATTTTAATCCTAATTGTAAACATAAAATAGAAAAGGTTAAAATCTAAATCAAACTTTGCCACTTTAACCATTCAAACAATTTTCAACGAGATTTAAAAAATCAAAATCATAATAAATAAAAACTTTACAAAGCATCCAAATCCAAGAAATCAACTTTCACCTTCCCCAACTATTATCCAATAATCGGTTCCTTTATCATCATCAAATTCAATCAAGAAAATTGCGTGCAATTGGTAACACAAATCCCCCAAGTTTTATCAACGTTTAAAATGTTTCTGAGGCCTTCTGGAAGGGCTTCAACCCAGATTTGAAATGAAAGAGTCAACTTTCATATTTTCAATAAATGTTGAGATGGAAGATTTATCAACTCCATGCTGGGTGTGAACTTTTTGAAGATGGGGAGAGAATCATCTTCAATTACGATTTTAGAGAAACCCTACTCTTTGACAAAACAAGCGCTCTAAGCATATCAATTTCTTCCGCCATGAAAGGTAATGATGCATGCTAGATATTCCCCTTAATGCTGCTAGGACTTCACCCAAACTCTGTGTGTACAATACCCATGCCATCATTTGTTGAATTTAAGGCAGTCAGTAAACTGATGTTGAATCTAATGTCTAAATTCAGGTTTGAACAAGATAGTGAATAAATGTAAAAATTATTGGAAGTAAAGGAAGAGATAGCACACTAAATTTATTGACGTAGTTTGAAAACAATACTACTTAGTGAATGATTTATTCAACAATTGATCTAATCACTTATCGGTAACTTTACATAAATAGCAATTACAATCTCAATAAATAATCACAACTTTATTACAATCACTCACCCAAATTCTTCACGCCAACCCTATCAAAGAATGCCTATAAAATGAGTGTAAAAATACAAGTAAAACAATAAAAATATTTATCAACAAAATCAACACAAAACACTCTCCAAAAGAGATATATATATATATTCATATGCGAATAAGCTGCTTATTTATAGGCAAGTGTAGTTAAATTCATCCTTTAAATTGCATGATAGTCCTAAAGAATCACATTCAATATTTGTCTCAACCTAAAGCCTTATAAGTTAGGTAAATTCATCAATTTAATCTACAAGATAAAGGCTTAAAGGATAAGGATAAAACATTATCAATCTTCAAATTTCTTCAATCAATTAAATTTGATCACCATAGCTTAGCTTGAGGTAAAACATGGAGAATAATTCGCTTATGGTGAACATAAATATGGAGGTCAAAGTAAAAAATGTCAACATCTAATTTATCTTGAAATCATGTCCAATCTATTATTCAAAAGTGTATTTGCACATATATTTAAAAAAATTACACATATAATATTAGTTTAAGGAGTTGTATGAACAATAATTAAAACATCAACACTCAAAGGTATGTGATATTAAACATATAAACATTCTTTTATCATTTTATCCTGAATAAAGAAAATGACTTTCAATTTTTTTTTAAGAAGATAATTATTTAACACGGTGAGGATAAAGTGTTTTAATTTTATAAGAAAATTAAGAAAATAGTCAATTACCTTTCATTGAAATTAATAATAAATAAATGAGAACTATAAAGACCTTTTCACTAATGTATTAAATAATTTTAGTAAAAATATGACAGTTGAATTTTAGGAAAAAATATATAAAAATTACTATATTGAAAGTTTTTATAATACCTTTTAAAAAAATAAAAGAAATGCTAAAAGTTAAAATAAAAGAAATTTAATAATACGAAAGAAGTAATTTCTAAATATATATTGGCACGTGTATATTTTTCACTTAAACCAAAAAGAGGAATGTAAACTTCCAGGGAAGTCATTATATTCCCAGTTACATCGGTTAAAATTAAAATAAAAATTTTTTTAGCGTCAATTTTTCATGTAAGAAACATTAAAAAAAATACATTTCACTAACATTCACTTAATTTTGAGACAGCTAATAAAATAATCGTTTAAATTTTATTTTAATTACTCAATTTTAAAAATTAATAAAACAATTACTAACGTTGTAAAAAAGTAACAAAACAGTTATTAATTAACAAAAAATGTTGGTGTCACTGATGTGGTAAGTTAACTACTGATGTGGCAAGTTAACTTGTCCACCCAATTTAAAAAAAAAACCTAAAAAAACCCCTTAAGAAGAAGCAGAAGAAGAAGAGACTGTAAAAAAAAAAATCTTATTTGCCTAATTTGGCGGGGTCTAATTGTTTGCCATTGAAACACCATGTCTTTGCTCTTCTTCTTCTTGGCTCTCTTCCTCTGTAACCTTCCGCCATTATTGGTGGGGTCTTGTGGTTTAGCCAAAAAAGAGCATGCTTTCGAAAAAAAGATACACCGAAGGGAAGCTTCATGCTAAGGAATTTGCATCTTTGCTTACTCCATTTGATTAATTTTGGCATTTTCATCTTCTTACTGAAATTTAATCAACCAAATCTGTGTTGGGTATGGGTCCCACTATGTGGGAAACCCATATTTTATGCCATAATGTTTTGTCCCTTCTTTGGTTTTGTCAAAAAAAGCCATTTTGGGTTTTTAACGGGGTTGGGCAAAAATTTTAGCAGAGAGCTAAAGAAAAAATAGAGAGAAAGAGAATAGAAAAAATCAGATTTTCAAGCTTGGTGCAGCAGTGATCAACTCTTCGATCGAAGGTCCATCCGTGGTTCGATTGAGCTGATTTTTGGACAGCAGCTAGGTGATAAGGTGTTCTTGACTTTGTACGGTCGGATTTTTCATCCGAGTCTTGTAGCGTCGGAAATACCCATTTTTCAGCAGCTACGTTTTTTTGGTGATGTTCTCTCATTTTTCTCTCTTTTGCTAAAGATTACATATTGTTAGCCTTGTCGGAGTTGAATGCTTGTTGTAGGCTTGATATTGTGATCTTGTAGCCGAACATTTGATGATAGTGGAGCTCTTTATCGGACTCTAAAGTCCCGTGGTTTTTTACCCTTGATTTAAAGGGGTTTTCCACGTAAAAATATCGGTGTCTCTATTTATTTTTGTTGTGGTTGCATTAGTTGATTTGTGGTTGATTAAGGTTGCTAGAGAACATATCTTGTGCTATTGTGCTTGCCATAATTTTTACAGGAGTTATAAGGAGAGAAAGAACACCGGTTGTGCTTTCGCTTTGTTTCGGTTGTTCGGTTTCTTCCCAACAAACTGGTACCAGAGCTTGGTTATTGTGTCAGATAATTATGGAAATTAATACGAGCAAGATGATTATGTTGAATGGCACAAATTATCAACTTTGGCGGAATAAAATGAAGGACTTGTTGTTTGTGAAGGCTTTGCATCTTCCGGTCTTTACTACTCAAAAACCCGATTCGAAAAGTGATGAAGAATGGGAATTTGAGCATCAACAAGTGTGTGGCTTTATTCGGCAATTTGTTGAAGAAAATGTTTACAATCACATTGATCAGGAGACACATGCTCGAACATTGTGGGAGAAGCTTGAAAGCTTGTATGCTCGAGGTCGGGCAATAACAAGTTATTTTTGCTGAAGAAAATGATGGCGCTGAAATATAAAGAAGGAATGTCTATAGCTGACCATGTTAGTGAATTTCAGAGTATGATGAATCAGTTGCTTGGTATGGGTGTCAAATTTGATGACGAGATTTTAGGACTTTGGTTGCTTGCTACTCTACCAGACTCTTGGGAGACCTTTCGAGTCTCACTCATTAATTCTGCCCCACAGGGTATTATTACTTTGGATTTGGCTAAGAGTGGTGTGTTGAATGAAGAGGTTAGAAGAAGATCTCAGGGTTCTACATCACAGTCCGAGGTGTTGGTTATCGAGAACAGGGGGAGAAACAGAGACAAAGATGGAAAGAGTAGAGATAAAAGCCGAAGCAAGTCAAGATCGAGATACAAGAATCTTGAGTGTCATCATTGTGGTAAGAAAGGCCATATCAAGAAATATTGCTTCAAGTGGAAGAAAGAGAACAAAGGTGGTGGTGATAAACACGACCGGAATGACGATGAAAAATCCGAGCGTGTTACTACTGTTACTCGTGAAGATTTGTTAGTTATTTGTGATCAGAATTTGGTCAACCTAGCATGCGACGAGACTAGTTGGGTGATTGATACTGGTGCATCACTTCATGTCACGTCGAGGAAGGAATTCTTCACATCTTATACTCCTGGTGATTTTGGGGTATTGAAGATGGGTAATGATGGTTTGGTTTCGGTTATTGGTATGGGAGATGTTAGCTTGGTAAGTAACAATGGAACAAAGTTAACTCTCAAGGATGTCAGACATGCACCGGATGTCCGTTTGAATTTGATTTCTGCAGGAAAACTTGATGATGAGGGATTCTGTAACACTTTCAGTGAAGGGCAGTGGAAGCTGACTAAAGGCTCCTTGGTTGTGGCTCGAGGAAAGAAGAGCTCAAATTTGTACTTGATGCAAGCTTTGACTTCTCGAGAGACGGTGAATGTGACACTGAATGACAACTCAACTGAGTTGTGGCATAAACGACTCAGTCACATGAGTGAGAAGGGGCTTAGCTGTTTAGCGAAGAAGAATCAACTTTCGGGTTTAAAGAATGCTACACTGAAGAATTGTGCTCATTGTCTAGCAGGAAAGCAGAAAAGAGTTTCATTTAGAAGCCATCCTCCTCATAGGAAATCAGAGTTGCTAGAGTTGGTCCATTCAGATGTTTGTGGTCCGATAAAAGTAAGATCACATGGTGGTGCACTTTACTTTGTGACTTTCATTGATGATTGTTCAAGAAAGCTATGGGTTTACACTTTGAAGTCTAAAAATCAAGTCTTTGAGGTGTTTAAACAGTTTCAAGCATCAGTTGAAAGGGAAACTGGGAAGAAGTTGAAGTGCATTCGTACTGATAATGGTGGCGAGTACACAGGGTCGTTTCATGAGTATTGTCTGCGACAGGGAATCAGACATCAGAGAACACCACCAAAGACTCCACAGTTAAATGGGTTAGCTGAAAGAATGAACCGAACATTGATTGAGAGAGTCAGATGTTTGTTGTCAGATGCAAAGTTACCAAGATCGTTTTGGGCTGAAGCTTTGAATACAGTGACACATGTGATAAATCTGTCTCCTAGTGTTCCTTTGAAAGGTGATGTGCCAGATAGAGTTTGGTTTGGTAAAGACGTGTCATATGATCACCTACGTGTGTTCGGTTGTAAAGCATTTGTTCATGTTCCAAAGGATGAAAGATCCAAGTTGGATGCCAAGGCTCGACAATGCATTTTTATTGGTTATGGTCTAGATGGTGAGTTTGGTTATAGACTCTATGATCCAGTTCAGAAGAAACTCGTGAGAAGCAGAGATGTTGTCTTCATTGAGGATCAGACCATTGATGACATTGATAAGATGGAGAAAGTGGATTCACAAGGTAGTGGTGACTTGATCGATGTGAATCCGGTTCCCCTAGACTCTTCACCAGATCCTATCCAGGATGTTGTGCATGGTGATGTTAGTGGTGACCATCAAACTATAGGTGACTTTGATACTCCCATGGATGATGTTGTGAATGATCAACAACAAGCACCTATAGCTCCACCAGCAGTTCCACTTCGAAGGTCTTCCAGAGACCGACGATCTTCTGTCAGGTATTCTCCTGATGAATATGTTCTTTTGACTGACGGGGGAGAACCTGAATGTTATGAAGAGGCTATGGAGAGTGAATGTAAAGATCAGTGGGTTGAAGCGATGAAAGACGAACTTCAATCCTTGCATGAGAACCATACTTTTGAATTGGTGAAACTGCCTAAAGGCAAAAGAGCTTTGGAGAATCGGTGGGTTTACAGGTTGAAGCAAGAAGAGAAGTCTTCATCTCCACGATACAAAGCTAGATTGGTCGTCAAGGGTTATACTCAGAAAAAGGGGGTTGATTTTGAAGAAATATTTTCTCCGGTTGTGAAGATGTCCTCTATCAGAACTATACTGAGTTTGGTAGCTTGTTATGACCTAGAGGTTGAACAAATGGATGTGAAAACTGCTTTTCTTCATGGTGACTTGGAAGAAGAGCTTTACATGGAGCAGCCAGAGGGTTTTATTGCACAAGGGAAAGATGACTATGTGTGCAGATTGAAGAAGAGCTTGTATGGTTTGAAGCAAGCTCCAAGGCAATGGTACAAGAAGTTTGAGTCTGTTATGGGGGAGCAAGGCTACAAGAAGACTACTTCTGATCATTGTGTGTTTGTTAAGAGATTCTCTGGTGATGATTTTATTATTCTTTTGCTCTATGTTGATGATATGCTTATTGTTGGTCAGAATGCTTCTAGAATTGAGAAGTTGAAACAATAGTTGAGTAAATCCTTTGCAATGAAGGATTTGGGGCCAGCAAAGCAAATTCTTGGCATAAGACTGACACGTGATAGAAAGGCCAAGAAATTATGGTTATCACAAGAGAGGTACATTGAGAAAGTACTTCAAAGGTTTAGTATGGACAAAGCTAAAGCGGTGAATACTCCCTTTGCTATGCACTTTAGATTGAGTGTTAAGCATAGTCCTTCCACAGAAAAGGAGAAGGAAGAGATGCAGAAAATTCCTTACTCTTCAGCCGTGGGTAGTTTGATGTACGCAATGGTTTGCACGAGACCAGACTTGGCTTATGCCGTTGGTACAGTTAGTCGGTTTCTTTCTAATCCAGGAAGAGAGCATTGGAATGCAGTGAAGTGGATTATGAGATATCTTCGTGGCACTTCCAACATGAAACTTTGTTTCGGCAATGAGAAACCTGTTCTTGTTGGGTATACAGATTCAGACATGGCCGGAGACATTGACTCGAGGAGATCTACTTCAGGTTACTTAATCACTTATGCAGGGGGAGCTGTGGCATGGCAATCGAGACTGCAAAAGTGTGTTGCATTGTCCACCACCGAATCAGAGTTCATTGCAGCAACCGAAGCGTGTAAGGAGATGCTTTGGATGAAGAAGTTTGTGCATGAGCTTGGTTTTACTCAGGAGAAGTATGTCCTGTACTGTGATAGCCAGAGTGCTATTCATCTTGGTAAGAACTCAACTTTTCATGCTAGATCTAAGCATATTGATGTGAGGTACCATTGGATACGAGATGTTCTTGAAGCTAAGCTGTTAGAGCTTGAGAAGATACACACTAATGATAATGGTGCTGATATGTTGACGAAGGCCTTACCAAGAGGAAAATTTGAAGCATGTTGTTTGACCTCCGGTATGGAGGCATTCCCCACATAGTTGGAGGGGGAGATTTGTTGGGTATGGGTCCCACTATGTGGGAAACCCATATTTTATGCCATAATGTTTTGTCCCTTCTTTGGTTTTGTCAAAAAAAGCCATTTTGGGTTTTTAACGGGGTTGGGCAAAAATTTTAGCAGAGAGCTAAAGAAAAAATAGAGAGAAAGAGAATAGAAAAAATCAGATTTTCAAACTTGGTGCAGCAGTGATCAACTCTTCGATCGAAGGTCCATCCGTGGTTCGATTGAGCTGATTTTTGGACAGCAGCTAGGTGATAAGGTGTTCTTGACTTTGTACGGTCGGATTTTTCATCCGAGTCTTGTAGCGTCGGAAATACCCATTTTTCAGCAGCTACATTTTTTTGGTGATGTTCTCTCATTTTTCTCTCTTTTGCTAAAGATTACATATTGTTAGCCTTGTCGGAGTTGAATGCTTGTTGTAGGCTTGATATTGTGATCTTGTAGCCGAACATTTGATGATAGTGGAGCTCTTTATCGGACTCTAAAGTCCTGTGGTTTTTTACCCTTGATTTAAAGGGGTTTTCCACGTAAAAATATCGGTGTCTCTATTTATTTTTGTTGTGGTTGCATTAGTTGATTTGTGGTTGATTAAGGTTGCTAGAGAACATATCTTGTGCTATTGTGCTTGCCATAATTTTTACAGGAGTTATAAGGAGAGAAAGAACACCGGTTGTGCTTTCGCTTTGTTTCGGTTGTTCGGTTTCTTCCCAACAATCTGTACCAAAGATGAAATGCTTTAGTCGAAAGTTCATCTTCTCAATAAGAAGCAATACGCTTAAGCACGCTACTCAAATGATGCTTCTTCAGTTTTCTTCATCTCAGATTGCTTGACCTGCAACGAAACACAACCATATCTTCAAGTGAATCAATTCTCCTACAACATATACCACTCACTGCATATTTTGTTCTAAAAAGCTTGCTAATAATATCATTCAAACACTCTAAAAATGCTGCCACTTTTTTCCCATCATCATTGCGGTTCCAATGGTAGAATGCATGGGTCCTATTTTGGATCTCCAGTGTCGAGTGACCATAACTAGCTTCTCGGAATGCAGAATACTCTGGTTGGGGATCTAAAAATCTGCAGAATCAAAAAACCATTTGCTTAATTTAGCGAGGTATGTAGTTTGTAACAGATTAACTATAAACAAGTAGCTAAAATCATTCCTGTCTTTGTTGCAACATGCCATCAAACTAACCTTCCAGCTAGACCTTCTTGATTTCCACCATCTCCGACAGTGATGTAAACTGGAGTTGATTTGTCTGGTACAGGGTAACGTTCGCCACTTGATAATTGTACCTTATATTTGAGATTCGATACTGAAAATTCAGAGGAAAGAAGCATGAGCCTTCCTTCCATAAAATAAACCAATGGTCGTACTTGATAATTGTCTCTTCTACTGCTGCTGCTGCTGCTTCTTCTTCTTCTTCTTCTTCTTCTCTTATTAGTGTAATTTACCAAAAAAAAAGAAAAACAAGATAAAATATCATATCACCGTCAAACATTCCCCAACACTCAACCAATCACACTTAAGATCTCTTCATACAATTGCACCATAGACCAATCGTGGGGACCACACTAGAAAAAAAGCTGAGCCTAAAACCCTCTTGTAAAGCATATTTAGACCTAACGGTGGGATTTGACGCCGTCTAAATTCTAAACAAACCCAACCCAACACAACATTGACTATTGACACGCCCTCACGTGCCAAGTGTCAAGACCTTGTCGACACGTAAACTTCTTTGATAAAGTTTACTCGCCCTAGTCAGTGGCCACCTTATTATAAATACTCTTACGTTTTAATCAACTTTAGAACTTGTATTGAATATAAACATATCAAAACAAACAAGACATGAAAACTACATTTAATACAAGATGAAGTAACAATTTATAAATTACTTTATCCAAGTTCATTAAATATAAACCTATATATTATTTTACTTTTATTATTATGAAATGCTAAAGCTAAATTATCGAGTACAATTTTATAAATGATCTGATCTTTCTATTTGGTTTTTTTGTTCTTTCTCCATCTTCTCTAAATTCTAGGAGTGACTTTATTTTCATTTCCTTGGGCTTCGGGTGATTATCAATCTCCAGCATTAACACATTTTTTTTCTGGTAATCCTTAGATTTTAAAGTGTTTTTGTAAAAAAACTTATTTGGAGTTTCATTTTTTGAAGTCCAAATAATTCAGCAACAGAATCTTAAGTAGCATTATCTATGGAGATCATAGAGAGAATCTGTTGAGATTTTCTTTGTTTATTTTGTTTCTGTTGTTGCTTTGCTGTCTTTTATCCTTATACCCTCTAGAATTCTATAATAATTTTATAAATGAAAAAAAATTTCTTCCTCACTCATCACTGTGTTTGTCATGAAATGGCAGGCCGATGCTGGTCTGTAAAAGGTCTATAAGCTTACTGAGCTATATCTTCTTTTTTTGAAGCATTTTTAGGAATTATAAGTTCAGGGTTTCGGAGGTATTGCTCAATCTTAAACAGGATACTGCAGTCTCTGCCTGTTTTAGCTATACTGATATTTTTTTCTCTCTTACACGGCAGCATAGCTTCAATAAAAAGAGGTTCACAGTAAGGAGGCTTACCTGACCTCAATAAGCAAAATTCAGGCAAGGACTGGCTTTTGATATGAAGACTCTGCTAAAGGACCTGCGAGCGGTTTTTATCTGGTGGGTAAGAGAATCAAGCTGAAATGTTTAGAAAGGATTTTGGAACTGAGCAAAAAGAATGAGCAAAGAAGGTCAAGAACAGTTTCAATTCCAGCGTCCGTTGATTCCTGTGACCCGTTTTAGGCCTATTCTCCCAAAACCACCAGTGATCCATGCTGGGAGACGAGGAAACCAGATATTTGAAGCAAATTGTATAGGTTCGGAAAGATGCTCTTATGGGTTTACTCAGGAACCTCAAGCTGATAGAGTAGTTGCATGTTCCGATTCCAGCATTTGCATAGAAGTAAATGGCGGCATTAATAACTTGAAAGCAGCTTCAGTTGGGAGTAACTGCATTTCGGGTTATAGCAATGAGCAGAGGCAATGTTCGCTGAACCTGGGCGAACCCAGTAATTCTTCATCTGCAGATCTATTAACCCTTGTAAATGCAGCCTCAGCTAAAACTACGACTGCAGCATCTCTGGGGATTGATAGACACCATCTGCGATGTAGCTCAACTGGGCTCTTACCCGTGCATGTAAATTTATCAGCTCAACAACACATATGGGTTGATGGCAATTGCACACCAAGAAAACATCAAAGTAAGCATAAGTTTAACTTTTATTGTTCATTTAATAAAGGCATCTATATTTATATTATAGCACCTACTTGTCAATATGTTGCCGGAGGGAAGCGAGAAAGACAAAAAAAAAAAAGGGTTCAAATTAGTAAGAGACAAATAAGACTTTGAGATAATAGTTGCTCAGAACAATAGAAATCTCTTGCAAGATGAATGCCAATTAAATTGTTAGTATTGAAATATGAGTAATAAAACAGGCTATCAAGCATCCCTGACCATCTTGTTCCCTTCCATTTTTGCACTGCTCTTAATTTATTTCAAATCGCTTTTGATACATTATAGAGAATTATTTTTTTATTTAAAAAAAAAAACCCGAAAAGCACACACCCTGCAACTTGTTGGAAAGTATAGTTTCCTCTTGAGAGAATGTCTCCAATAACCATCTCATCCATTATTAATTGAAAGTTCAAACTTTTTCTAGTTTAAACATATGAATGTTGTATAACTTACATAGTGTTTACAGATGTCATTCATTCCCAGAATCCATATGATCTGAACCTACCTGCTAAGACAATGGATGAACTCTCTGACTTTGCTCCCATCACACCATACAAGTCCAAAAGAGCAGAAAGGAAAGATGTTTCAGAAATAGATTTACACATAGAGAACAGGACAAGCGAGAAAAGAGATGAGCAAGCAAATGAATCGGCTGCTGCTAATGTTGATGTGAATGGACTTCAATGTAGTAAAGAACTCCAAAAGCTTGTTATAGAGTCATCCCTGGCTGCTACACCAAGCAAGGAAAATCAGAATCCTGATGATGGAGGTAGCCATCTCATTGACCTAAACAGAACACAGCAGCAGAAACAAAGGAGGAAAAAGCACAGACCCAAGGTAATTGGCGAGGGCAAACCAAGGACCAGAAAGTCAGTCACTCTGAAGCCCAGTTATTCCCAAGAAAACCCAACAGGTAAGAGGAATTATGTACGAAAGAATAATCCAAGTCAAGACACATCAACCCCTCCAGGAGAAGCAAATGCAGAGAATTCAACTCGTAAGAGGAAGTGTGTGCAAACAAAGGGTCTGAACAAAGACTCAACGATTCCCATACAAGAAAGAGAAAATGCTCCAGAAACACTAGAGCAGAATAAGAAATCATGCATAAGGGCTTTAGATTTTGATGAGGAAGGACAAGACATAGGTGAAAGCTCTGCATTCGAGCCCACCTGCAACTTGAATTCAAGGACAGCAAGCTTTTGGAAAGGAGATCAATCAAAGTACACAATGCAGCTTTGTGGTGAACCTGATGTGGCAGCTGAAAACAGAGAAACAGGCAATGCCTATGAGCTGAACCAATCTCTAAAGCAAAAGCCGAAATTTTTTTTCTCTTTGCCTGAAGATCAAGCACCAGGCACACCATTCCCAGCTAAGAAGAATCCCCCGCGTAAAAGATCAAACACCTGGCACACTGTTCAAGATGGATTGGAAAAAAATGGAAAAAAAGTGTGGCAATCCAGTGCTCGATTGCCAGCAAGAAGCCCAAATGACTCTAACTGCTGCACCAGCTTAGTACTGGAGGGAAGACAAGCAAGTGAACTGAAGATAAACAATTCTACGGCTTCTCAACAAGCAGATATCAGTACTCTAAATTCAGAGGGGAGTCACTACAATAATTTATGCAGATACCTGAAGATTCCAGAGATGCAATTTGCAAATTTTAGCAGAAGAAAAAGAACTGTGAAGAGACAAAATTCTGCCATATCTAGTGCCTCAGCATCCATCACTTCTGTAAAAAGTCTTATGCCGGCTGAAGCATGTCTGGTAGATAACACTGAAGCAAATCCCCATCGATTTAGTTCTAGTGGAGTTCCAGCAAACCTTGAAGAAGCAAGTAGTTTTTCTCTGAATAAAATGCAAACCTTTAATTGCATTATGGCCTCATTTCCAACAGAGAGTCCAAAGAAAAAGAGAACCAGAGGAATCACACGGGTAAGAGACTTGGCTTCACTTAGTGGTATTGCAAAATGTAAAAGGCACGCAGAATGCTATGGCAGCCAATCGCCAGTTGGTTATGACGTGGGGAAAGTTGGGAACTCAGACCAACCTCATATAAGCATAGAAACCCTCATCGCAGAGATACAAGCTAAATTCACAAAAAAGAAGCGAACAAGGAAGAGATACTGCCCTGTAAATTCAGCATGCTCCAGTAGAAGTGAAGTACAAATGCACAATAAGCGTGTCTTATCTAATCAAAACGAATTTTCTGCCAAAGCATTAGGTATTTCAAAAAAGTGCAACTTAAAGCACCTTAAATCTTTTTTTCTTCTATCTCTCTTTAAAGAAAGCATCTTTAAATCTATGAGTAATCTTCTGCTAAACAATTGCTCTTCACCATATAATCAAACTTGATGCAGGTGCCACTCCAGAAGAAATATGGAAACAAATGTTTTCTTCTGATGCACTTGATAAACAATCCAACCATTCAGACATCAACAGGGAAGGTATTCCTATTACACATAAAGAGCAGAAGGCAATCATCCCCTACAATATGAGATACAAAAAGCAGAATGCAATCGTCCCTTACAATCTGAGATACAAGGAGCAGAATGCAGTTGTCCCCTACAATATGAGATACAAAGAGCAGAATGCACTTGTTCTCTATACAGATGGAACCATTGTACAATTTGGTCCTACCAAAAAACAACTCCCAAGGCCTAGGGTGGAGCTGGATGAAGAAACAAATAGAGTATGGAAGCTTCTCTTAGAAAATATCAATAGTGAAGGTATTGATGGAACTGATGAAGAGAAGGTAAAATGGTGGGAAGAAGAAAGGACAGTATTTCAAGGACGTGCAGACTCATTTATTGCACGCATGCACCTTGTACAAGGTAACATAGTTTTTAAAACTTAAATAGCACTTTAGATGATTTTTTTTCTGAACATTTGCTCAAAAATCTTCAACTACATTATATTATTTTATGATAGAATGGCATTATCATGATGTAAAATGAGGTTTCAGTTAATACTATTGCATTAAAAGTCACTATTTAGACCATCCATCCCACCTATGAATGCTTATGCTAATGGAGGCAGATTCTATCTTATCCAGAAAGGTGATCAGAAAAAAGTGAATCTAGAGGGAAGAAAGAAACTTCACTGTAAAAGCAAAAATTGTATAAAAATTTCTCTATAAAAGTGAAGTGAAATGAAATCTACCATGACATGTAACTCAATGGGTTAAGGTAACTTGTTACATGTTCATATATCAGAATATAGAAGGCATTCTCCCTCCACCCCCCCCCCTCTCTCTCTCTGAAGTACCCTATTTCCTTCATAAGAGTATAATATCATTTCTGCAGGAGACAGACGCTTCTCTCCATGGAAAGGATCAGTTGTGGACTCGGTGATTGGAGTCTACCTTACTCAGAATGTCTCTGACCATCTTTCCAGGTAAGGGAGAAGCCAAATGTCCTAAGAACATTGGATAGGAAATGTTTTAATTTCTTTTCCACTTTTGGCAGTTCTGCATTCATGACTCTTGCTGCACATTTTCCTCTCAAAAAGTCATACTATCAAGAGGGGACAAGCTTAGTTAATGGAGCAGAGTTCTATGTCTTGGAGCCAGAAGACACTTTAAAGTGGGACGCAAAGATGTCAATTCAACCAGTTATTGACCAAAGTTCAACTGTCAATGGGTATGGGCACTCTGAAGAAAAAGAGGTTCTCAACAGCAAAGAGTCCTTTGGAAGTAGAACTACTATTGTATGCTCAATAAATGAATCAAAATGCATGGAAACTATTGGAAGAGGAACAGATTGTTTCAAAGGAGAAGACGAGACAAATGATGTCCTCTCATCTCAAAATTCTATAGTTTCATCTGAAAATGCTGCGAATTTTTCCTTGGTTCAAACTGCTGAAACATTTTCATGCTCAGAGAGCAACTCAGAAGGGGCTGATCAGACTAAAGGGCCTACTTTTGACATCTTGGATGGGTCTACTTCTTTTGTAGAGCTTTTAGAGATGGCTGGATCCGCCAGGCTACATGAAATTTACTGTCCTCAAAATAAGTCTATTGGTGACAAGGACAAAAGAAGTAAATTCCAGAATGACCAGAGAGAAAATTGCCATAATGCAGAATGTCCTAAGAGCTTCACTAGGGAAGACATTACCCCATCACCTAATTATCATCCACATCTGGCTCCAAACTCAGAAGAAAGTGAAATTGAACACCTTGATATTTTCAAAGAAGAAACAAAATTCTCTGAGGCTTCTAAGACAAAAGATGAAAACATGAAAAAGGGAGAAAGTCCCTTAACCGAAGAATCTGCATATCACACAGAAAATAAAAATGATTCCACTATATGCGTGCAGGTAGCCCCACAATCATCTAATGAAAGTAACCAACCGAGCCACATCACTCAACATGCAGAGACAATAGTTTACCACTGTCAAATGAGGCTGCTACAAAACCCCAGAAACCTTGTTGAATTACCAGCCAGTCCGCAAAATGAAGAAATGTTGAGGCTAAAACCGTCAAAACATTCTGAAGGCATCCTTGATATTACAGAAAGTTCTGCATTTGATAGTAAAAAAAGCCCACAACAGAAAATGCAAGAGTCAAGCTTGTATATAAACAACTCTTCATCTAATAAGGAGCTCAATCAGATCAATTCCAGAAGTTTAAAATCAAAAGGCAGAAACGCCAAGAAAGAGAAAAATGACGACTTCGACTGGGATAGCTTAAGAAAACAGGCAGAAGCTGATGGAAGGAAAAGAGAAAGAACAATGAAGACAAGGGACTCACTAGACTGGGACGCAGTGAGATGTACAGATGTTAATGAGATTGCTGAGACAATTAAGGATAGAGGGATGAATAACATGCTTGCTGAGCGAATTAAGGTAAAGTATAACATTGTAGGGTACAGTTTACCAGATGTTTTAGTATGCTTACTGCCTATTGCTGATTGTGAATGAATTCCACTTAGGATTTCCTCAATCGGCTGGTTAGAGATCATGGAAGCATTGACCTGGAGTGGTTGAGAGATGTTCCGCCAGACAAAGCAAAGTAAGCGTAAGGAGTCTAAAGTGTAGACTTAAAATGCAATAAAAAGATAATTTTTGCATCTAATATGTTAGTAGCATATCTAAGTCAAAGAAAATTTCTTATACACCCTTTTTATATTCCTTTAACAAATGGAGAGCTGCTTAAACATTATTACTTGTAGAGAGTACCTGCTAAGTTTTAGAGGACTGGGGCTTAAAAGTGTGGAGTGTGTGCGGCTTCTGACGCTTCACCATCTTGCTTTTCCAGTAAGTTAATGTAAATAGTCATGCCAAGAAAGGCAGAATTCAAGTTTCATATTTGCCTGGCAGGTTGACACAAATGTTGGACGTATAGCTGTAAGATTGGGATGGGTCCCCCTTCAGCCACTACCAGAGTCCCTTCAATTGCATCTCCTAGAGCTGTGAGTATTATGAAACAGACACAGATACAAACTGTATATTTAACAAGAAAGGTGCTGAATCTATTCTGCCTACTTAGGTACCCTGTCCTGGAATCCATCCAAAAATATCTATGGCCTCGATTATGCAAGCTTGATCAAAGAACATTGTAAAGAACCACTTCTTGATACTTGACAAGCAGATGCATTTATTGGCAAAACAAATTTCTTATAGAACTTCTTGTTTGCTAATTCATTGAACTATTTACTGAACAGGTATGAGCTACATTATCAGATGATCACGTTTGGAAAGGTGTGCTGTGTGTATGTTGAAAGTGAAGAAACTTACTTCCATTGCCGACCAACAAACAAGCTGACACTGACAGGAAAATTTCCCTGTGATATATGCAGGTTTTCTGTACAAAAAGCAAACCAAACTGTAATGCATGCCCAATGAGGGGAGAATGCAGACATTTTGCCAGTGCATTTGCAAGGTTTGCTTACATATATTTCAAATTTTAACTTGTCAAATGCATCTCCTGTGCAATAAGATCAATATATGCCGAGTCCGCAACCATCTAGAACAGTTTCATACCCATCCTAAAGTTCTTATGAAACATGGAGCCTTAGAAAGCCAAACAACCAACTGCATCTACAAATAAATCAAGCTATTAAGTCACCACACAGAGACAAGAATTTGACAACAACAAGAGATTTTATTTTTACACAAGCAGCATTTCCATCAATAGGGCAGTGTCAAACTATTTGTTTTTATTATGCATGTTCTGCCAATAAGAAAACATAGAATAGCTGTAAGACAATAAGATAATAGAGAATACAAGTCATCATATAGAGAAATCACAACTCATTTCACAAAAGAAATTGACTTACTCATAAACCATACTAATGCAGTGCAAGGCTTGCCCTGCCAGGGCCAGAGGAGAAAAGCATTGTCAGTGCAACTGAGAACAGAAAACCTGGTCATAACCATGCTGTCATTATTGATCAAAAGGCCCTGCCCCTACCCCAGCCAATTGAACAATCAGATAGGAACTGTCAGCCTGAAGAAAACCAGCAATTACGAGCAAAGTCCTGGGTCAATAACTGTAGTCATAACCATGCTGTCATCATTGATCAACAGGCCCTGCCCTTACTCCAGCCAATTGAACAATCAGATAGGAACTGTCAGTCTGAAGCAAACCGGCAATTACAAGCAAAATCCAGGGTCAATAACTGTGACCCTATAATTGAAGAGCCAGCGAGCCCAGAACCCGAGTGCACACAAGTAGCAGAGAATGACATTGAGGACATGTTCTATGAGGATCCTGATGAAATTCCTACGATCAAACTTGACATGGAAGAGTTCACTCAGAATTTGCATAATTATATGCAAAATAATACAGAACTTCAAGAAGGAGATATGTCAAAGGCTTTAGTTGCTTTAACAGCTGAAGCTGCATCTATACGCACTCCCAAACTCAAGAATTTCAGTCGGCTAAGAACAGAGCACCAAGTGTAAGTAGGCACTTTCCATCTCTGAACTCTTGAAAATAGAGAAATCACGAGTTAAGTGTTTAATGGAAGAGTGTTAAAAGAGTGTTAGTTCTATATCAACAGAAAATCAAGCTTAAATTATAACTTAAAGATTTTAAGTTTTAGTGCTTGTAAAAGAAACTGAAATGTTTAAAACTATAAAATGGCTATCCTACCCTTCTTATAGGAACCAGTCCATGATTTTATGGCGAAGTATACTAAAGAATTATAATCGACCTTTAAAAATAGAAATTTTCTGCCAGAAATGGCACAAATCCACTGTAAATGGTATGAGAAATCTTTTCATTGGAGACTAATTGTCTAATTTTCACTCCACTACTTGAACCCGTGCTACAGCTACGAACTTCCAGATTCCCACCCTCTTCTAAAAGAGGTTAGTTTTTCTAGCTTAATGCAAACAGAATATTTTTCATATTTGTATAGCTTGATTTTTCTTATGTTAGTTGCTTATGGTAAACTTACAGTTGGATAAACGAGAAGCTGATGACCCATGCAAGTACCTTCTTGCCATATGGACACCAGGTATGGATAAATATTTACTGACATGGTATAAAAAATCTCTTTAGACCTCAAGACAACATAATATTTTGCAATTTTTGGTAATATATCCAAGAAGGGTATAAAAGTTTTAGTGGAATCCTGATCAATTTCCCTAAATGCATGAATGCTTACACAAGGCGAAACGCCAAACTCCATTCAACATCCTCAAAGTAGGTGCAATTTACAAGAGCATGCCAAATTGTGTAATGAGAAGACATGTTTTTCTTGCAACAATATTCGGGAAGCAGAATCCCAGATAGTCAGGGGAACACTTCTAGTAAGATAAATATATTTGATAAATAATATGAAGAAATATACTATTGTATGCAAGAATTGTACTTCAGATATCATATGCTAACCTATATAATAAAACATCATAAACAGATACCATGTCGTACGGCAATGAAAGGGAGCTTTCCCCTAAATGGCACATACTTCCAAGTTAATGAAGTAAGTTCAGCATGTAGATTCAACCAATTCCTTCACATTTTACGATCATTTTGATCTTTATCAGGCAATTAATGGAGAAATACTATTGCAATGCAGGTTTTTGCCGACCATGATTCAAGTCTAAACCCGATTGATGTTCCAAGGGAATGGCTATGGAACTTGCCAAGGAGAATGGTCTACTTTGGGACCTCCATACCTTCAATATTTAAAGGTTAGAATATTTCAATAGAAGCTATTGTTGATAATAAAGCAAGATCAAACATTGATTTTGTTTATGGTTCTTATCGACTAGGGTTAACAACAGTAGAAATTCAACATTGCTTTTGGAGAGGTGAGAATCATCATTTTAACTTTCTATCATAACGTTTGCTTTGATTCGAAAAGTTACCTAAAGTATCCATGTTCTTACTTTTAGTCTTCAGGTCACATAATGGCACAAGAACTTTTTAATTAATTTATAATATTTTATCATTTTAGATTTATTTTTAAGTATTAGATGTATCATAGACAGCTAGGGTTACTAGTCCTCTTTAAGATTTAAATGCAATGCTACGATACCAATTGAGCCTTAGTTTAGTTGGCACCATTATTATTGCAACAATCAAGAGCTTGTGAGTTCAAGCACATTCTTCATCCAACTTAAGGGTCGGGGGAGGGTCATGGGTAGAAGTTGGAATTGTATAAAAGAAATCTAGGGCTACGAATAAATTTCATTTGCAAGAAAGCCTAATAACTTTTCTTGCAAGTCTAGTATAATAAATAAGTTGTAAGCTTTAAACAAAGATCAGTATTATTAATCTTATTTTTTCTTTGAATTAGTAGAGAGAAACTAGAGGTTTTCTATAACCTTACATTTCTAGAGTTTCAACTTCTTTCTACTCATTCTGCAACCTAATCTATCGATGTACTACTGTTTCCCCTAGACCACATCATTTTGACATCAAAGCCTAATTAGATCCTAGGGTTTAAAGTAAGATTTGTTTTTAAACCTTGGTTGGATGTGTTAGAGCTCAAGGAAGAGGAAAGCAATGTCATTTAACAAAATTGGCTACAAAACATGCTATTGAAAAATTGTAGTGTGCAATTTACACTTGCCTGCGATAGGAACAAGTGGAAACCTAGATGGAGATTCAAGATGGTACCGACAACCAAATTAACAGATCATAAGATAGTCTCGAGGATATGTCTGATTTTGGTGAAGAAAACCCCTTTCATGACCCACAAACCCTAAGATACAAGATGGATCGGAGGAGCAATTGTTGCATACCCTTAAATTACATAGGGATAGAATTAGTATTGAAGTTGTTAACTTTCATGACAAGATGCATATGAAAGAACAAGAGTATGACTTGTTAGATCCTATTTAAGATGAGTATCCTGAAAGAAGTGAAAAAGTTTATGAATATCCAATTGAGGGAAAGGCCTTTGTTGTTCACAGAATGATAACCACAACCTCAAAAGAAAGGGTTGATTGGAGACGCATCATAGATCTTTTCGCATCTCAAGGGATAACATTGAGTGATGATTTTGGAGTAAAATGATTTTATTTAGTTTCTACAATCAAAACAAATTCTACCTAAGAGAAAGAGTTGAACTCAAGAAAAAGCACGAAAACTTGAAGGCAAGTAATAGTGTAAAGGTAAACCAGACTTTTGAAGGAAAACTATCTGCTTCAAAAAATCGAATTTTAGTTTTTAGAGGAAGTAGTGCTTTTTAAGATTAAGTGCTGACTTAGATGGGAAAAGATTAAAATGGGCTTGAAAAACGTGAAACAAAATCAATGTCAATTTTTTTAACCCAGCACACTATGACTCCTCCCCTAGTGCCACAATGTGCTACTCTTTTTTCTTTGATTCAATCACTTTTTCACATTCACAATACTTTAATTAAACGCCATCTAATCTTCATAAGGCCCCATAAGTACTTACAAAAATAAAAAGTAACTAAAACTAATAAAAATACCATCAAAGACATTAAAAATAAAATTTATACAACTTATGTAATAAAAATTCAAAACTAACCAAATTGCATGAATTAGTACAAAACCACTTAAGAATCAAGTTAAATGCAAGCTAAATGAGGCATAAATATTAGGCATAATGACTTATTTGGTCCTTCAACTTTACAAAAAAAAATTTATTTTAGCCTCTATTTAATTTTTCATCTCTTTTAGCCTTTGAATTTGCGTTTGTTTATCAAATCACAACAAAATGGATGGAAAACATAAAGTTTGTTAACTTTGCTGACATGATATCCACGTGGAAGTCCACATGTATGCCACATCAACAATTAATTAATTTTTTAAAATTTGAAAAATATTAAAATTTATTTATAATTTTTAATACTTTTTTTTATTTTTAAATAATTTTTATACTTTTTTAAATTTTTTATATTTAAAAAATAATTAATTGCTAACATGACAATCTACGTGCATGCCATGTCAGTAAAGTTAACAAATATTAATTTTTTCACTCCATTTAGGGTGATTTGGAAAATAAGATAAATTTAAAGATTAAAAGAAGTGAAAAATTAAATAGATATCTAAAATGACTATTTTTGTAAAGTTAGAGGACCAAATAAGTCATTATGCCTAAATATTATCATAATGAGCTCTCATTACTTAGCAATTACATCATAATTTTCCACATATTAAGTTTTGGACTAGAAGCATATAGCCAATGTTGATTTCTTGAAAAATACTTTTCATTTATGAATTTCTTTCTCTGTAATCTTCCACATAATCATAGATGAAAAGTTTCTAAAAATTGTTGCGAAAAATCGAGTTCTAATTGTTTTTAGAGAAAGTAATTGCTAATGGATAAAATTCATGAAGAGGTACAAATGAGGACTTTCTGTTAAGAATTTTGCATATTGTTTTCCTTGGCGTCTAGACAACAATTATTTGTTTAAAGCTCTTGGTCTAGTTCGTTTGTACCTCAAGACAACATAATCATAGATGAAGAGCTTCTCAAAATTGTTGCGAAAAATCGAGTTCTAATTGCTCTTAGAGAAAGTAGTTGCTAATGGATAAAATTCATGAAGAGGTATGAATGAGGACTTCTTGTTAAGAATTTCGCATGATTGTTTTTCTTGGCGTCCAGACAACAATTACTAGTTTAAAGCTCTTGGTCTAGTTTGTTTGTACCCCGAGACAACATTTATATGGTTAGAGTATATGCGTAAGCAAGATGTAAAATCAAGAATTAAAAGGTTGGAATCTTGTCTCAATTCCTCGGAAACAAAATTGGTTCACAAAAAGGAGACTAAAATCATGCTAGCAACGATAAAGGCTTCTAAAGAAATCAAACAGTGGAAGGAATAGAAATCCAAGTCAATTGTGAGAAGGAAAGTGAAGCAAATTCATGCAACTACAACATCCATACTCAAACTAAATTGCCAAATAAATTCAAAAGAGATTCTTATAATCAACTGGATGAATGAAAGGGGAAATTACTGAAAAAGTGTAACTTAAAGCAGATCCAGCTTCCTCTCATTGAAGACCCAATGGAATCGAAACTGAGTTTGATTTTAGTTAGTTAAGTTGATCTATTTTGCAAAATAAAAGGCCTTTTAACTGAAAGAAGCTCAAGATCGAGTTCAAATGAAAATTTGATGCTCCAGTGTCAAAAGTTGAAAGAATCACTCCTAATTTGAAAGCTCTTGATCAATACAAGACTATTCAAGAAAAGGAATGATATGTAACTAAAGAAATTAAATTACCAAAAAAAGAGGAGTTTGGTGTCATTGGATGGCAAATTGTTCCTTTTGAACATTCTGCAATACAAGCTTACCTATTAAGCACAGATGTTGGGTCAACTCATTGTTCTTTGGCCACATAAACTACCAAAATAGGATTAAGTGAACAAAGAAAAAGAAAAAAAAAAGAAGTTTCGAAGTTATTTGGCGATGTTCCAAAAGCTTGGGGTCATCTGCTCAATATTTTTGCTAGAACATTCCCAGAAAATTATGAACCTCCACTAGATCATGCAAATACTTATTGGACAATGCTTTCCAAGTAGATCAGCTTTAAAATTCTATGTTAGAATAATTAGTGGCTACTATTTGGCAACGAGGCAACTTGAATTTTTCAAAAAGAGATAGGCAGTTGCTTTGGTAATTCTACATCATGTTGTAATAAGTACTAATGGGTAAAGGTGGCAATCGGGCAAGTTAAGTCGTGTCATTTTGGGTTTGGATCTTTTTAAGTTAATTTGAGTTTTTTCAAGTTTAGATTTTTCTAGTTCAAATTTTTAAGTTCAATTCAAGTTTTTCGCATTAATGTTTACTTAGATGTAATTATACCTTTTCACTTTGAAATTTTAATTATATCTTAATAACTTAAATATTTCCATCTTAATATAAATTCTTAATTATTACTTTTAATTATATTTTTATTAAAATCAATATTTGTTATTTATTCACATCAAAATATTATAACTTTGATATGATATAATACTACATAATAAAAGAAAATAATCATTTAAAAACATACGGCACTCTTTATATACTTTCTTGTTTTAATATTTGATAACATATATTATATGTTTTAAATATAAAACTCTAGAATCAACTTTAGACTTTGGTACTATTTACGATAAACAAAAAATTGACGAATTTAATTTTATGAAATTAGCAATAATTTACTAGTAACGCTTGGCATTATATTTTCTTATTAAATTAATTACAATTGACGATAAATATTTAATACGTATTAAATATATACTTGAAAAATTTTAACTATTAATTTATTAAGTTATTTTACTTGAGATGAAATTAAAGGCCATGGATAGCTCATGAAATCAATAGTTGGGATTAGAGATGTTTGATAAAACATAAGACTTGTCCATGTGCATACATTTTAAGTTATTACAATTCCCAAAGAAAATTTTTCACTAATTCTAACAAATCAAGCCCCATTGCCCAAGGATTTATCGACAATTGAATCACTCACTGCCTACTAAAATCTAGATACACAGACTATCATGCAAACCACAAGTAAGTCGTAGTCAATACCCCAGCCAAAGCAATTGTTGTAGTTAAGTTTCATTATCTATTATCCAAATAAAAATCTCTAAAGAACAAAAGGGACTAAACAAATCATGGGAGTATTGAACTAGTTCAAATAAGAACATTGTAGCCTTTATCATCCTCAAATAAGAAATTAGCCCCAAAATCCGAGTGAAGAATTCACATTAAACCAATCAACCTTGTTAATATTGCATCAACCACAAGCTACACCTTTCAAGAAAATTGTAGCCTTCATCCTTTACAATGAAGAAATTAAGCCCTATAAATATTTTATACTTCCCATAATTTTCCAACTCATAACTTAGCTTTACATTTAACAATGTGAAGTAGTTAACCTAAAATCTTTTGTGCTATCGATAATGACCTGACTTGCTCTTACACTTTTACCTTGAAATAATGCTTGGAGCCTATTAAACATTGTGTAACCTTCATCATCTTCAAATAAGAAATTAAGCGCTTTACATAATTGATGTTTCACGCGATCAACCAACTCGTAGCTTAATAATGACATCCTCTAATCTATCAACTCATAACTTAGCTTAACAATTAACAATATATGGTAGTTCACCGAAAATCATTATGCTGTCATGAATGTCGTAAATGGCTCATCCACTTCTACCTATCTTGAAATAATTCTTGGAGTCTTAATCTTCATTTTAACGCTTCCATTCCAATTTCTGGACTCAAATTAAGATCAAATTGGTAATCAGACCAATCAACCTTGTTAATTTTGCTTCAACCATGAGCTACACCTTTCATGAATATAGTAACCTTTGTACTCCTCAAAGAAGAAACTAAGCCCTTTACATTGTTGATATTTTAACTCATAGCTTAACAGTTAACAATGGCATCTCTGATATGCCAACTCACAACTTAGCTTAATAGTTAACAATGGAAAGTAGTTAACCTTAAATCATTTACGCTCTTGGCTCGTCCACTTCTATCTTGAAATAACACTTGGAGCCCAAAAGCTATTCCTTTCGAGAACAATTTAGCCCTTAATCTTATCCTCAAATAAGAATTAAGCCCTTAACATATTTTATATTTCCCACTATCTACCAACTCATAGTTTAACATTTAACAAGGACATCACTAATCTACCGACTCATAACTAAGCTAAACAATTAAAAATGGAAAGCAGTTAATCTAAAATCCTTTATGCTATCACGAATGCCCAGATTGGCTCATCCACTTCTATCTTGAAATAATTCTTGGAGTCCTAATCATTCCTTGAAGGCTTCCTCTGAATGCTTGGTGACAATGACTCCCACTGCCCCTCCAAATGTAACTAGGTACTGAAAAACTATAGCATTAGCACGCTGTCAGCATAAATTCAAAATGCTTTTACTAACCCAAACTACAAGCATTACCAATACAATCTCAAACACAAACCTCAGCAGTAGAACACTTTCCCTTTACTGCACATTTTATTCTGAATTTTGTACCACCAGGCACGAAAATAGGTTATTGTCAAAACTCTTTCATTTTTGGTAGTTGTACCTAGTCATTCCAATACCTAAATAATGTGCGGATGTATAGTCATTTCAAGAATTTTCTTACCGTTTGACAACAAATTGCAGGATTTGTTTGTGTGAGGGGATTTGACCAGAAATCACGAGCACCCCGTCCTCTAATGGCCAGACTGCATTTCCCAGCCAGCAAGTTGACCAGAGGAAAAGGTAAGGGTGCAGCAGAATATGAGTAAATGATGGAACTTTCATAAGGGCCCAAACAACTAAAAGTTGACAAAATAACAATGTACGACAAACGAGAGTGGAATTGCATTTTGCAATACTGATTTGGTTTGTAGGAAAATGTGAAAATCTTTGTGTAACCCATAATCACAAAGCCATGTAGTGCTAATACTGTTTAAGAAGGTTCCAATTACTTAGTTTCATGCTCAAACTTTGAGCAATTCTTCAGAGATCAGCTTCAACAAACGCTGCCTAATGCTAATTGACCAAACTTTTCCTACAATGAAAATAATATATGGCCAAGGCCATCGTCAAGCCTCTAAATGTGCACACGGACATAAATGCTTTTATCCCTTAGCAATTGATAAACGATTAAAGGAAAAACGAGTGAAGCTTACGGGAATGTTCACAATGAAAAGGTGGTCCAGTATGTGATCTGGGAAAGACAGGGATGAAGTATAAACTAAGAAAAAAATATGAGAACTTGTTAATATGGGAATGTCACCAAGAAATGACAGTTGAGACGGATTGGTAAACAACTAAGGAATCTAGGAAGCTGCGTATCAGAATTTAGGGTTTTAAGTTTAGCTCAATTAGTTCATATTATTATCTTTATTAAAATAATATCAGCGTACAATATTCAAAAATTCGACTCAATTAGTCTAACTGTTTTTGATAAAGTAACATCTAGTTCATACAACTATTTTTAATAAAGTAGGATCTATCAGGCTTGACTTGAGGTTTAAATTCAACACATAAAACAATTCCAAAATAGCATATAACAAGTTTGGCCAAAATAACTGAATGTCGGATAGAACTCGAAAAAAAAAAACGATTACACTCCAATTGCGTAATGATCTCAAATGCCAATTCATATTCTAGAGTTTCAACGTTACCAATTACCTTGCAGATTACTATCTCAAATTCAGCAAAAATCCAAGAAGCTATGCGTTCTATCTCCAGAAACCGAATAGCATAGAATTAACTATCTCAATATTGGATCGCGGAAAGAAATACTGAACGAATCAACGCTTTAAGCTCTTTACAGAAAAAAATATAGACAAGATCGAAAAATTCATCATAATTGTTAAATGCTTCTTTCCTCAAAATAGCTAAATTAAACAGTAGCAAACCTGGGGGAGAAATGAGATAAAAGCGCAGGAAAGCTGCATCGGATAACAATTTGAATGGAAATAAAAAAAAGCGAACCGCGTTTTCATTTTTCTTTAATCGAAACAGCAGATCTACGGGCACATGAAAATATCAGGAATAAAAAGCTCGACTTTATTTAAACACTAGACAATTTTAAACGAAAGATAAACATTCAAATGGACGATCTGGATCGAGAAACGAACCTCTTTTTGAATTTGTAGGATAATGAAAGAAAATGATGAAGCAGCAGATGATTAAGTTTGAGAAAGATGACAGGGTCGTGTTGGAGAATTTGCCGCTTTTTTTCTCTTTTTCAGCTCCTTTCCCTCCTTAAATTTGAAGGCCTCTTCCAGCCCATTTGATGCTCGGCTGGCGTTGGGCTCCTGATCGGACTTAGCGGCCTGTATTTCACTGGCTTTTTGATCCATGCTTTAGGACTAGTTTGGATGAGCGGTGTGTTTACCGTGAGATTAAAAATAACGGTTGTAGTGAGATTAATTACTGTAGCGTTGAGATTGGATACTGTAGCAGTGAGATTAGAAACAATGGTGGAGTATGTGTTTGGATTCAAACGTAGCTGTAGCGGTGAGGTGAAAATAAAAAATGATTATTAAGGACATTAGATTAGAATTGATATATAATAGAAGTTTTTTAAATTATTTTACTTTTTTAAAATTATTAAAATATGTGAATTTATAAATTTATTTAATAAAATATTAAAATGTATCTTCTAATATTTTAATGAATTATATAATTAATTTAAATTATTTATTAGATAAAATGATAAATTTCTTAAATTTTTTATAGTTAAATATTTTTTTATAACCGAGTATTCCATTCAATTTCTTCATGTTTCTGTCAAATAAATTAGCTTAACTTTTCAATGTTCCACCCATTTTGACGACTTCATGTTTCTATCTAAATTATTTTTGGAATTACATTTGTATTATTTATTGAAAAAGCTTTCAAAGGGGAGGCTATTGAAGCCTTAATACCGTTTAAAGGAATCCAAGATTTGCCATTTTACCTTCTTCTTCTCTTCTCAACCCCCTCCGCCCTCATCCCTTCTTCTCTTAGCTTCCTACCCTTTCCCCATTGCTAAAGGTTTGTTTCTTTCACCTCTCTCTTCTTATTCTCTTTCCCATTCATTATATTCTGATAGCATTTGTATTTGCTGCAATTCCATGTCTTTTGTTCCTTGAATTCACCAACTTCTGGAAATGGGTCTTCTTTTATCTTCCATTCTTTAGCTTTGCTCTGTTTTTTCTTTACGGTTTCCAATTTGTTCCATTCTAATTCTATAGTTGTTTCGGCACTATGTTCCAATATGGGCATTTTTGTCTGCTACAAAACTTGACTGCCCACTGTGTTTAAGCTGGAGCTTTTACCTCCAGTTGGAAATGACTCTGACAGTGAGGTTCAAACCTTCAACTGCACCTCACCATTGTTTCTCCAAACACCAATACAGTGCAGGAAAAAGAATATTCCTTCAAAATTCCATCCCACCATGGCTGATTCTGCATCCAAAGGAAGCCTTAGAGGGCATTTGTTCTGTTAAATACTAAAACATTTAGGCCCGGAATATTTTCCAGATTTTCTTTATTCAATATTTGAAAGATTAACATGTATGTTAATGTCTTTGAAATATATTTATGCATGGTGCTTTACTTGCAAGTTAGTTTTTTTTATCAGCACGATACTATTTGTTATTTAAGTAATCAAATTTGGCATTGGTATGAAAAAAATATTTTATCATAAATATTATGTGATTTCTCCGATGGTCCAATATGATAATAATATATCAAATATTAACGTATTGAAAGAAAAATAATTATAATTAAGGTATTTTTCATGTATGTGTTTTATGATCAATGAATATTAATTTTTTCAGGGATATATGGTTGTTCCTAACAATGTCGCTTCTAAAGTTTGAACATGTGTTCTTCCTTAAATGTACAATGTGTCTTATAATTACATTCAACACTTATTGATATGAAAAAAAAATTATACTTGGAAAATTTGGGTTCCATTTCATTAAATATATACAAGTGTGCCATATCAATCAAATTTTGACATATGTATTTTTCTAAAATACCATTTATTTTTCGTTAACTTTGATATCCCCATTCCTTTTACTCAAAACAGAAAAAAACCCCAAAAAAAAATTCTAAAGAACAAATGAAAATTAATGGTAAAATCTGCATCCACCTAAGTTTCTCAATTGCCCTTATATTTCACTTAAAGCTAGAAAGCAACAACCTTGAATTTGGAATTAGGTTCTAATTGGAAAAAAAAACAAATTTGACAAAAAATAAAGACCGAATCTCATTGAGAATATTATATACAATTGATTTGTTCCATTCATTTCTTTTTGTTAAAAAATAAAGAAACTAAAAAAAGGTTTTCATTAATTTCCCTATAATTTTGTTTAATCCAATAAAAAGATTAAATTTTAAAGAAACTAAAAAAGGTTTTCATTATTTTCCCTATAATTTTGTTTAATCCAATAAAAAGATTAAATTTTAACAAATAAATGCATTTGGAAAGTTGGGAGTTTAATTTCACAATGTGTATATGTTGTTGCTACCCCTTACGACCTTTTTGGAGCTTTTGATGTGATTGTTGTTATGCAACAAGAGGGACATTTCGAAGCACGCCATGGTATGTTCGGTTTGGGAAGCTTCAAGGTGTTTTAGAGGGGGCCGAAAAGATTGTTCGTATAATTGTTAATGGCATTGAAGTAGACTTCCATGTCTCTTGATAACTATAGGGAAGCATATTTTCTAAGGGAGGTTGATGCTGGCAAAGGATTTTCCACAAATGGAGAACTGAAAGATTTTGATTGGGAAGTGACATAGGATGGTGGTAATAAATACATTACTCAAATTTGTAAATTTGAACATGGGTGGTTCTGTTGAGGGATGAATTTAATGCTGTTAATCTGAAGCGACTTGAAAAAACGAAATTTAATAAGTGGTGATTGAGAAAGTCAGGGCAATTAAGACCATCGTAAATCGAGAAACTTATGATAGGATGTAGATTTTACCATTAATATCCTTTGTTCTTTAGATTTCATTTCTTTTTTGCTTTTTGGGGTTTTTCTTATTTTGTTGGTTTAACTTAAAGTGAAAAGAAAAAAGATAATAACCTTAACGAAAATAAATGATGGATAAAAATAATGTAATATATATGTTAAAAAATATTAACGAGTCACATAATAAGACATAAAGAGAAGGTAAAAAATTTAAGTTGAAAGCAAAATATATAAATAAATAATGATTCACATATAAATAAATTACTTATGTTAAAACTATTATGCCTTAAGTCAAAATAAAGAGACAACTTATATTGACTATTGGAATTGAATTGATTCCCATAAAAAAGTGTAGAAATGATTGTTTTGGTACATAACACACTAGGGTGACCCCAAATTAATTCCCATTACTTTTTTTTTTGCTTATCAATTAAATATTTTAATAAAATTGACAAAAAGATTTAAAGTGACGTTAAGAATCATACATTAATAAAAAATTATAGAAATTAAATTCTTAAAAATAAAAAAAAAATTCTTAATTAAAGAGAAATAAAAACCAGTTCACTGGGGGCTGGGGCACAGGTGCGTGAACTTACGTGCTGGTTAGTTAAGTTATCCAATTCCGTTTCCGAATAAGGAAGGTTGGAGCAGGCAGTGGCAATCGAGCCAGCCAAACAAACCGAAACAGGAAAATATTTTATCTTTTATATTTGGAAAATTGGAAAAGGAAAAAGAGAAAATGAAAATCATCCAATGAGCGTTTGACCAGAATTCCCACTTTTCAGACTTTTCCTAAAAGGAAAGAGAATGAAACGATGAGAGTATTACGATTACGCCAACCGATAAAACTGGTATCGTTTTCTGTTTCTTTCTCTTTCGGACAATCGAATTCTAGAAAGAGAGAAAAGAATTCAGTAACTCACTGAGGTTTACCAAAAAAAGGAAAGAAAAAAGAAAAATTAGAGAGATAGAAAAGCTAAAAAGCTTGAAATATTCAACAATGGCGATTCGTAGGGCTTCTAGGGTTTTGTGATCATCGATTGCTTTAGTGATTATCAATGGAAATGCCCGGTCGAAGATCCTACTACTCTCCCCTTACCCAGTATCCGGACGACCAGTACTCCGTATCCATATCAGGAGCTCCACCGCCATATTACGATTCGCTTTCGAGCGAGGTCTCAAGTAATAAGAACAGCAAAGTGAAACCCGGTATAATCGATTGGGATCAGAAGCAGAGCCAGAACCAGCAGCAAACAAGTCGAATTGGCGGTGGCGGTGGGGGAGGAGTTGGGAATACTTATGCTTCGTCGATTGTGACGCAACGCCAATCGAGCGGGAGCAGCTTCGGCGAGAGCTCGTTATCGGGAGATTATTATGCGCCGACCATTTCTACGACGGCTGTGAACGAGATCAGTGCATTCATGTACGGTTATGATGAGTGCTTTAGTCATGTGGATATGAGAGCGAAAGTTGGCGGTTCATCGTCGGGGAAAAGCTGGGCGCAGCAAACGGAGGAGAGTTATCAGTTGCAGTTGGCGTTGGCTTTGAGGCTTTCCTCGGAAGCTACCTGTGCTGATGATCCGAATTTTTTAGATCCAGTTCCGGATGATTCCGCAATTCGGGCAGGTAGCTCAAGCTCTGCTGAGACAATTTCTCATCGGTTCTGGGTACGTTTTCGTGTAAATTTCCTTGTTCGTAACTCTATGAATTTCTTGAAATGGATTTGACGCTCAGCGGCTCACTAAGGCTAGTAGCTCGAAGAAAGATGCTTAGGTGAATAAAATAGTTCTCTCAGTGAATGGATTTAGTTTTTAGATGATTTTGAAGATATACTGTGATTCTGCAAAATATATCATACTATGTATGTGATTTCTTTCCTCGTATTATGAACCCATGCAGATGATAGGATGTAAAAAGTAAGGTTGATTCTGACAGTAGTTTTCTGTTGTTCTGATGTTTGGTGAATGCATTGTTAATGTGGGTACTGTGGGACTATATTAGCTACACAGCATCTAAAATGCACATGCTCAGATTTTGAAGTTAGTTAAGTTTCGGGATTTGGTTGATAAAAGTTTGGAATTCAAGATTTCCTTTTCAATATTATGTGCATCAGGTGAATGGCTGCCTATCATACTTTGACAAAGTTCCTGATGGGTTCTATTTGATTCATGGAGTGCATCCATATGTCTGGAAAGTGTGCACTGATCTACACGAACATGGTAGAATTCCGCTAATTGAATCTTTAAGATCTATTGATCCTACAGTGGATTTACCACTAGAAGTGATATCAGTTGACAGAAGAAGTGATCCAGGCTTAAAGGATCTGCAAAATAGAGTCCACAATATTTCCTGTATCTGCATAACCACTAAAGAAGTTGTTGATCAGCTAGCAATGCTTGTCTGTAGTCGCATGGGGTAAGTTATCTACGACATAAATGAAGAAATGCTCATCATTCTTGCATCTTTGTTGAACTTTTCTGACATTGTTATATTGTGATTCAAGTGGTTCATCTACTACTGGAGAGGATGACTTTTTTTTCTATTGGAGGAAGTGCAGTGATAATTTAAAAGATTGTTTAGGTTCAGTTGTGGTTCCTATTGGTAGCCTATCCCTTGGCCTTTGTAGACATCGAGCTTTACTATTCAAAGTAAGGATTTAATCATTTATGGTGTTTTTATTTTGTGTGAGATCGTAATGAGTATTGTTTGCTTTAATTATATGATTTTTCTAACGTCTTCACGACATCTCAGTTGGAGTGGTTTTCCTTTGAAGCAGAGGATTTATTCTTGGTTCAAATTTATGCAGGTACTAGCTGACATGATTGACCTACCATGTCGAATTGCAAAGGGCTGCAAACATTGTAAGAGAGATGATGCTTCCTCCTGCCTTGTTCGCTTTGGGCTCGACAGGTGTCTATATGAGCACTGTCATGTTTTGGTTTGTTTTAGTTATTTTTGCTTAACTTTATTTCAGTGCAATTTTGTTTTCTAATGGCAATAATTTGCTGACAGTATAAGCCCCGTTTTTTTAATTGACTAAGTTGTTTGCTTTGTGGAAACTGCATAAACTCTTTTAAAATGAGGTGCCTAATTCCAACTGTTACTTCACTTAAATGGTGGCAGTGCATTTGCTTATTGCGGTTCTTTCTTCCTGTTCTGGACTATGACCTGTGAAAAAGTTAATGTCTTGTTTATCCTGGTGAGATAACTACTATATGCAGGAGAAATCTCATGAAGCAAGTCTGTGATTTCAGGGAGTATTTTGTGGACTTAATTGAGAACCCAGGCTACCTATGTGAGCCTGGTTCCTTGCTCAATGGTCCATCTTCCATCTCAATTTTTTCCCCATTGCGATTTCCACATCCAAAACCAGCTGCACCTGCCATTGATTTCAGGTCATTGGCCAAACAGTATTTTTTGGACTGCGAATCACTTAATCTTGTATTTGATGATGCTCCAGCAGGTGATTTTTCAGTTACTATCTGTATAAAGAGCTTTATTCCAGGCCCTTCACTAGAAAAGTGACTCTAGCAGTCACAAGTTAGAGTCCACATGCCTAAACTTGTGATTCCATATTTATCTGGTGTGAAACTGAGCTATGGTTCATTTTCATTTCAGGTACTACTAGAGATGATGAAAATCCTGGATTCTCTCTCAACCCCAAGAAACTTGGCAAGATTGGCACCGAGAGAAATAATCTGGTGCAGATCTCAAGTAATATGGATGATATTTCGCAGTTGCCCTTACCTCCTAATATTGCTCAGCCAACTGCTTATAATAGAGGTTCCCAGTATTCACCGTCTATAATACACTCAATGAACATTAATAATGATCCTTCAAAGCACATTTCTCCGATACGGCCTAGAGATGACCCTGTTTTAGTTTTCTCTGATGTGTTGCGGGATGCTGCTAAGGATTCAAGGTTTGCCAAGGGCAGTCAGCTTGTTCCCCACAAACCAAGAAAAAAAGTTGCCCTCGAAGTTGGTGATTTGGACATTCCATGGAGTGATCTTATTTTAAAAGAGAGAATTGGTGCCGGTATTTTCTGTCCCCTTTCTGAAGAACTTTACTTTTACAGAACAGGAGATCATTTTCCTTGCTCATTCATGCAGTTATGGTTATACTAGTGTACTTAGGTTCCTACGTTGTCCTTTTCAGGTTCTTTTGGAACTGTTCATCATGCTGAATGGAATGGCTCGGTAAGAATCCTTTAGTCTATTTTGTTATTGTCAAAGGATAAAGTTAAATGTTGTGTAATTTTTTTAAATCTGTTGTTCCATATTCTTCATTGCAAACACCTGCCTTTCTTGCATCTCAAAATGCTGGCCGTCTTATCAAGATTTTTGTGCTTTTTTTGTTTGTGCTGTTGCTTAGGGTTGAAGAAAATGCCAGTAATTGTTAATATATCTTTGACAAATGGAGGTAGATTCATTAATGTGTATTATGGATCTGTGAAGTTGCAGAACTTATTTTTATCTGTCTTTTGATTGTAGGAGTAATGAGTTTAAGGATTTTTTGGATTTTCTAGTGTCGTATATGATGCAATCTACTTTAGGTGCAAAGTCTTGTGTCTCCTCTTTGAATATTTCTGCACTATAATTATTAAGATTCGAATATGAGACCTGCTTGAAGTTTAGAAACCATTTCCTATGATTTTTCATTTGAGCTCACATCAATTACCATCAAAACTCAATTCTCAAATCCAAACTATTAATCTAGATACTGTTAATTTTGTAAATGTTTCTTAACCTGCATTTAGTCTAGTTTCCACATTAGTGAAGTACAGGATAAATATTAGGTCAACTCCAAATCTTCTTAGCAAACAATTTTTAGTTATGCTAACTAAGAATACAAATGATATACATCTGTAGGTGACCTTCTTTGTGGCATTCATTAAAGAGTGAACTTTTTATTCTTTAGCCTATTTTCATTTGAAGTTTGGTCCATCTTCGGTAATGATTTGACTTTTAAAGTATTCAAAGCTTTTGAAGTGGAGTTCCTCAGTAATTTTTTGATGAATTTCTTTTAAACTAATTTGACATAGTCCTCATTTAGATGAAATTTCAATAGAGACAAACCATATGATCAAAATATGGATTTGTTGTTCTTGATAATTCCTTTTCATCTAAAGAAACATTAGTTTTAATCACAGGATGTTGCTGTGAAAATTCTCATGGAACAAGACTTGAATGCTGAACGTTTCAAAGAATTCTTGAGGGAGGTATGAGTTGAGTGACATTTTTAATAGACTTTGTTCTTAAGATAAAGGAAACATTAATTACCTTCATGTTTTTGTTATGATATGTAGTTTCTCCTGAATTGTTTGTTAGGTTGCAATAATGAAATGTCTACGGCATCCAAATATTGTTCTTTTTATGGGAGCAGTCACACAGCCCCCAAACTTGTCTATAGTGACAGAATACTTATCAAGGTTTGTTATTTTTTCTTTTGGAAGTATCCCTTCATTTGTACTCTTCCATTTGAAAAAAGAAATGGAAAAGGAAAACTTCATGTCACTGTACTCATTTTAGATGTTCAAACTGTGAAGTGGACTAAAACCTTGATTCTTGCAGAGGTAGCTTGTATAGGCTTTTGCATAAGCCTGGTGTGAGAGAGATGTTGGATGAGAGGCGTCGGTTGAGCATGGCCTATGATGTGGTGGGTATTCGAAGGGTTTACTATCAACTTAATATATTATCATCCTTTTTGTCCATTGTTCAGCTTTGGTCGAAGTCACCGTCCTTTTTTATGCACAGGCAAATGGAATGAATTATCTTCATAGACGCAGTCCTCCTATTGTTCATAGAGATTTAAAATCTCCAAATCTTCTAGTTGATAAAAAATATACAGTGAAGGTAAGACCCAAAATGTTGCTTTTGTGTCTCGAAGAGTAATGTTTTACACATAATGATACTGTGATGTAAGCATAAATATTCTGCCGATCCTGTTTACTTATTTTTGCAATGAAATAAATGCTAAGTCATTGACATATTCTTTTTTATAACTGATAAGTGGAATGTAGATATTGCTATATATGTTAAATGCACATAAGTTGACTGTTGATAAAGGTTAACGCATCCTGCCTCGGGTATGGTTTGAGCCAATTCCATTTATTTTACCTTGCTGTTTTTTTTTTGTTATATGCCGTGCCTTTTTAATCCTAATTTCTTGCAAAATTTTTGTTGATTTGCGTGCCTTTCTTTTTGTTGATATTACAAAAGTAATGGTCTTAAGCCATGTTCTGTTCAACTTCATGTCCATTCAGTGTCTTTTTCATGGCTTGCTAATTTATTTGTGTTGCTGTAACTTGTAGTGAAGTAGTTTCAGAGTCCTTGTACTTTTCTTTAGTTACTTCACATAAATCTTTCTCACATTGCTTAGTCTGTACCTTCAGGTTTGTGATTTTGGGCTTTCTCGTTTGAAGGCAAACACATTTCTCTCAGCCAAGTCTGCCGCTGGAACTGTAAGTTACACTAGTTCTTAACAGTGTCCTTGGTACTTCTATTTGAATTACCATTAGCTCATTCTGTGTTGCTGATAGTAATAATTATATTTTTTTATTAGCCTGAGTGGATGGCTCCGGAAGTTCTTCGTGATGAACCGTCAAATGAGAAGTCTGATATATATAGTTTTGGTGTAATCTTATGGGAGCTTGCTACTTTGCAACAACCATGGTGCAACTTAAATCCTCCACAGGTTTGTTTATCATTTTAGATCTTGACCCCACAACTATCTACATTTTTTTTTGGTGATCTAAAGACCATCTTGAAATGTTTGTAAAAGAAATTGACGGTTTTCATTAAAGACAGCAGTCTATTGGTTGAAACAATAATAACATTGCAAGTGGAATTTTCTTGGCGTAGAACTAACCAATTTTATAAGCACCTTGAGCAATGAGTTGTACAATAGACATAAATCATATGCTTGAATATCATTAAAAAATGAACTCGCTGGATATCTTTTTTGTTGAATGCACTCTTATATTGAGATAAGGTTCGAATTTGTCTATTCAACACATTGTTTGTAAACGGGGACCTCAATTATTGTGCCTCTGAAAAAAGTGTGAAATTCCTTGCAAATAGGCACACACTTTTTAGCAGCTTGCAATGAAATAGGCATACCCCTCAGTGACCACTAACTATTGATGTATCGATCCTTTTTTTTTTCCCTAAAATTAATACCTTTGAAATTCAGTTTTCGGCTACTCAACTATTTTTGCACAGTTGTCATGCAAGGATATCTTCTGGTAACAGTCATAGCTGAATATAAACTGTCTCATAGGTTGTAGCAGCTGTTGGTTTCAAGGGCCAAAGGCTTGAAATTCCACATGATTTGAATCCTCAAGTGGCTGCAATAATTGAGGATTGCTGGGCAAAGTAAGTCATAAGATTCTTTTCTGAAGTGGAGCTTGCTTAGCAAATTTTCCTGTTGAAGTTATCCATGTTTCTTCATTTTCATTGTGCAGTGAGCCTTGGAAGCGTCCTTCATTTTCCAATATCATGGATCAGTTGAAATCATTGATTAAACCCTCCACTCCTTGACCAGATCCTGGCATGCCATTGCTTACCTGCATGGCAGGAACTCCTGCAAAGTCTTCTTGCACATAATACATCATTCTTTTTGACATATGCCTTCAACACTACACGCTGTTAACTAATCTAAGGTATGCTCTTTGAAATTCTTCAGCTTCTAAAAATAAAGAACATGGAATAAGCCCATTAGGATTCCTTTTTGATAGTGGGATCAAGGTTGGCTTCTCCTTGAGAAGAGGAAAGCTTGATAATTGCTAATTTCCTTTTTAAGTATTTTTCTTTATCTCTTCCTCTTAAGATTTTTGAGATCTGTCAGCTTGTGGACTGAGGGTGGTGTTTTATGACTGGGTGAAATTTCCTTGTCATGTTCATGATGCTCATCAATCTGTGCATAGATCCATGCGTGCACTATCTGTGCTGATGCATATGCATTTTTTTTCCTTTCATTATTTATGAGAATGCCATCATTTTAATTGCATCATTTACTATATTGATACACGCCTTCTTTCGATTCATTGCAGAAATAGTGGTTGTACATGTCTGTTCTAATAGACAATTGGGACCCTTTGTGATTTTTGGCATGGATTAAAGGCTCCCCTCCCTCTTGCCCAAGATCATTTGTTTTCGATTAAGTAAAATTTCACATGCAATTACGTGAAAAGTTGTATCATATTATATCGTCTTGCATGGTTTAGTTCTATATGTAATGATTTCAACTGAAATTGGTTCACTGTGAAGCAGTTGATTTCGGGTATCGGTGTGGGGTTCGAGTTTAGAAACGGCAATTCCATATTTTAGGTCTAAGCTGCCTTTTTGTAAATAAAAAACAGAAAGCATAGAAACGAGTCAAATCATGAAAAATTTTAAGAGAAATTATGTATCAATGTTTAGTTTTTTTCTTAAAAACGTAGATAGTGAAATATTTTAAAGAAATTATTCTCTTCCAAAAATTAAGTGCCTACTTTTGGTGCTATTTCATTTGATTATTTTTAGATAATTAATTCTATTTCATCTGATTTTATTAAGGTTAAAATATGCTATTAGTACAAAATTTGAGATTCGGTTTTTGTGCTTAAAAATTTTAAAAATTAACATTTTCTATTTGAAAATCAGAGTCTATTTACTAAAATATCAAGTGTTTTTTTTGTCAAATTTTGCCAACTTAAAATTTTAATTAGGATGTTTTCATATAATATGGTATATAAGTATAATAAATTGATAAATTTTAACAAAAACTACTGATAATAATTATATTGGGATTTTTAAATTGAAAAAAAAGTTAGAGGATTAAAATTTTAATTTGAAAGCGCATGGCTAAATCTCAAGTTCTATACTTTACAAGTATAGATACGATACTAACAGCATATGTTAACCTTTTACCTTTTATTAGGGATGTCTATCTTAGCTGGTTGCTGTCGGGTTATTCGGAGGTAACCCGCCGTTAGCAGACGACGTAATTTTTTAACGTGATTTAGAAAGAAACGACACATTCAGTATATGTTCTAATAAGTAATGATATAAATATGATTAATTTAATTGATGTGGTATTAATAACATGATTATTTTTTCTTATGCAATTAATATGAAATACTATATGTTTATGACTTGGCTGATTTATTACTCATCAAATGCTCTAATGAAAGGATGTTAAGGGCTTTTAGACCAAACGGGGCTATTTTACTAAAATAATTTACAACAATTAAATATTTACAAGAATGATTCAGGTTCAAAAATATTTACGAAAATGACTTAAAAGAATAGACACAGTAGTCGGCACCCATGTTAGAAATTTTCCAATAATCACCCGATGATTGGATCAAAGATTAAAAAAATAATTTTTTTGGTGTCGGCAGTGCAATAGTTGGCACCCATGTGTATTTTTTTCACTTGTATTTTGTAAAATATATGTAATACCAAGTATAAAAAATTATTTTTTGAGTGCTATGTAGCAGATAAAAAAATTATTTTTTTGGTGTTATGTAGCAGATGGCCGACACTCATTATCAAATTTTTGTTTTTGTTTTGTGCCGGCACTGTGGTGACCGACACCCATTTTCAAAATTTTGGAACTGTTACTTTGAAGCTTCGGAATTTGCTTGCGAAGCAACATAAATGGGCGGCGGCGGATCTGTTCGCCAAAAACGAAGCCTTTAATGTGACTAATGGGGATGTTTTCAAGTGGAAGCATTTGTGGACCGTTTTGGTAGAGCAATTTGGGATAGAAGAATTTGGGTTCGTGGAAGGGTAGAACCGGGGGCTGGAGTAGATGATGAAAGGAAAGCAAAGAGTTACGGAAGTAATAGTGAAGGGAGAAGGAATTGCATAAGACGAGTTTGCAGGAGGTGGGAAATTGGTGGTTTGTGGATGTGATATTTTCGGCTCTTCTGCAGCAACCGCTGCTCAGTATGAATAAGAGCAAGGAGCATGGGTTTTTGGGGTTAAGAAATTTCTAGAATTTATTTGTTACTTGGATTGATAAGACGAAGGCTTACAAGATTGTGCTTTGATCTCATTCAATCTCTTGTTTCAAATTGTTTCCTTGGTTTTCCAGATAAGGTGGAATTTCTGTTATTGTACTTCTAAAATAAGCAAATAAGGTAAGCTATTAATTGGCAAGGAACTGTAAGATGTCAGAAATAATTGCTTACTTTCAAAGAGAAGCTTCTATTGTACTTGTGAAAAATGCTATATGGTTTTCTTTTCCCATTATTTATTTATGATGCATTGTTTTTTTTCAAAAATTTTGAAGATGAGTGTCGGTCACCATTATGCCTGTAAAAAAAAAATGAAAATGGGTTTCGACCATTTGGTACACGGTACCTAAAAAATAATTTTTTATACCTAATATAACATGTATTGTATAAAATATAAGTGAAAAAAACATACATAGGGTTGACCATTACATTGTTGGTACAAAAAATTATTTTTTAAATCTTTGTTCTAATTATCAAGTAATTATTGAAAATTTTTTAAATAGCCTGCAGATTGTTTTGATGAAATATGTTGTCTCCCTTTTAAAATTAAACAGTTGCTGACTGCTGGTTTCATAAAATACAACAAAGGGGATTTATTTCTCTCTTCTTAGATCTTTCTTTCAACCCATAGGGTTAGGAACAGAAATGAAGTCTAGAAAATAGAAAATTCATAAAAACATTCAAGAAAAGAATCACGTGCACAATAAATACTGAAATACTAATAAAAAATATGATTGGTCCAAAATCTGAACGACAAGACATGTCCCCAGTTGTTGCAGTTCCAAACGAAAAATCCACTCGTTTCATTGGCCTGTTGGACTTAGCTTCGTCTCCAAGTATTTTGACCATCCAGAAAATCAACAATCTAGTTCAAATCATCAACGCCAGCCCAAACCCAGTTCAGAAACAAAATTATCTTCCCTAACAGTGGACCCCATTTGCTTCGTCCCGACCAGTTAACCAACCACACAGATTTTTTTTTTTTAATCCTTCAAACAAAACCCAGACGAAGTAATTCCCTGGAAACAACCCAAACTTTGGTCGGCACTTCTTTTCTTTCTGATTTTTTTTTTAATTTCTTTTTCTTTTGGCAGCGATGCCATAACAAATGGGTTATAAAACTTCCACGTACAAATCACCAACAATTAACTTGACCCTGGCCGTTGAACCTCCAGTTTCACTCACCGCCTTCAAAGATTTTTTTTCCTTTGGAGCAACAGTTTGTCGGCTTAAACCCTTCAAAACCCCCCTTCCACCCCAATTTTTTTTTTTCATTTTTATCGAACCTTGGAATTGAAACCCAGGATCTCTTTCCAAAACCTTCTTCATTATCTTAAAAAAACGAAATGAATCCAGACGAAGAAAAACGCTCTCCGAATTCCCTTCCAAACCTACCCCAAACGTCGACCTTCCCTTCCTCATTAATGGAACTGGAAACGTTTTCAAGTGGCGTGCCTCAGCCTTTGGAAATTCTTCATGGGAACCCAGTGCCGCCATTTTTGTCGAAAACGTTCGATTTGGTGGAGGACACGTCGTTGGATCCGATCATCTCTTGGGGTCCGACGGGACAGAGCTTCGTGGTTTGGGACCCGGTCGAATTCTCTAAGTTCATACTTCCTCGGAATTTCAAGCACAACAATTTCTCCAGCTTTGTTCGTCAGCTCAATACTTATGTGGGTATTATTGCAATAGTACAGCCTACATAAAAAAAAAATATCGCTGATGGCATTTGGTTTTGTAACTTTTGTTTCTCTTTCTTTCTTTCTTTGATTGTTTGTTTGTTTGCTTGTTTTTGTTTTCCGTATTTATTTTTTTAAGGCTTAATCTGTAAACTGGAACCTGTAATTGTAGAAGCCCGATTTGTACACATTGGTTGTAATATTCTAATTATCGAACTTTTGTACAAAGATTTTGTAATCGGAGAAAAGGGTTAATTGTATTTCCTATGTTGAATTTGTATGTACAAATCTTATGGTTTTGTCGTATTTTGTTCCTTTGAGCTTGTGTAAAGCTAATGTATTTATTAGTGTTGTGATCAAATGTAAGACTTATCTGTAAACTTGGATGTATGTTGCATAAGTGAATCGTTATTTGTGGAAATTATTAAAAAGTTTGGTTAAGCTTCTTCGAGGTCAGCTTCATTTGCTGAATCACTGCTGGACTTGGGAGTTCCATCCTAAAGCAGGTAGAAATTTGGGTTCTAGTGGAATCTTTGTTATTTTGCTACTGTCTTTTTCTAACTCTTTCTTAATTTCTCTCTCTTTCTTTTAGAAAGCTGATGTTATGAAGATGATCTATATAGTGCAATTTGGCTCCTCCTGAAAAATCCTATGTGAATCATACCCTTTGATGTTTTTGTTTTCGTGAACAATCCCGTTTCCCCCATTTATTCTTGAATCATCTTGTGTACTGTTTTCAGGGATTTCGCAAAATCGATACTGATAAGTGGGAATTTGCAAACGAGGCTTTTCAGCGAGGGAAGAGGCATCTTTTGAAGAATATTCAGAGGCGTAAGTCACCTCAATCGCAACAGATTGGTAACTATTTTGGATCTTCTACTGAAGCAGGGAGGTCTGGAGTGGAAGGTGACATAGAAAGGTTAAGGAAGGAGAAGAGCATGTTAATGCAGGAAGTAGTGGAACTGCAGCAGGAGCAGCAGGGTACGGCTCGGCATGTCGAAGTAGTGAATCAGAGGCTTCAATCAGCTGAACAAAGGCAGAAGCAAATGGTTTCTTTCTTAGCCAAGTTATTCCAGAATCCGGCTTTCTTGGCACGCCTTAGACAAAAAAAGGAACAGGGAGAAATCGGTTCTTCGAGGATGCGGAGGAAGTTTGTAAAGCACCAGCTGGTTGAATTGATAGATTCAGAAACACCTGCTGAAGGCCAGATTGTGAAGTACTCCAAACTTGATTGGAGAGACATTGCTATATCCCCTTCAGCCCCAGATATAATTCCGACTTCTGTTGAAAAATCTCCAGATTATCTACCCAAGGGTGTAGCAGAAATCGATTTAGGTTCTGAAGGCTTTCCATTTCCAGTTGATGATGAAGTAGTTGTATCTGATGAGTTGGCGACTGCACATGGATTTCTTGGAACCCCAGAGCTGGTAGGAGAAGGTACATCAGGCATGGGAATCCAAGATCTGAAAGGGAAGAATGTAATCGGTTCGGAACAAGTGGTTAATCCAGGGTATTTTATATCTTCCCCAGAGGATTTAGTGAAGCAGAAAAGCACCCCATATTTCTCATCTCCTATCAGTGAGAGCGTTTCTAAACAGGATGCATGGAGCATGGATTTTGATGCTACTGTTGGTATGCCTAGTTCTAGGAACGAGTTGTGGGGTAATCTTGAAACCTATGACATTCCCGAGTTGGGGGTAACTGGTGAGTTATCTGATGTCTGGGATCTGGGATTTTTGCAAGCAGCAGAAGATTCAGGTGCTGATAAATGGCCGACTGAGGGATATCCTTTCGACAATCCCCATACTGAGAATCAAGGTGGCCAGTCAGAAGCTAATAGGTCTAAGAAAATGGATCCATAAGGGTTCATTTGCTTCGGCAGATGATGATACCCTTGTGGATCATAGTTAATCTTCATTTACTAGGATGAATGATTGATTGGACAATTGATTTATGAGCATACTAATTGAGTGCCGTTTTTCTTTATCTAATATTATGTCATTACAGGTTTCTGTTCCTTTCTATTCGTAATTTCAATTATAAGCAAACCCTTGTGAACTGAAAATTTCTGTTGCTGTCCTATATGATGGGTTTCACTTGAAATTGCAGGTTTTACACTCACCGGTGTGTGTTGAGTTATGAAATTGCAGGTTGAGTTGAAGTATTATACATCCATTCAACTTGTTGCCATATTCTTAGCAGTTGGCATGCGACATCCAGTCAGAGAACGACATTGATTGACAACATAATCAGTGCAGGGTTTACCGCATCTGTTGGCATATATGTTCTTGTAAACTCATTTTAAATAGCTTGTTATTTGATTGCAGACCAAAGTTAGATAGATGTCGAAATTCTAATCTGAAGATACTTGGACAATTCGGCACAGAACTCACCTTGTTATCCAGACTTCATTCTTCCTAAAGTAAATAATTCAGCATACACGTCTCGAACACATCTATATGATATTCCCAAAAATAACACCGCGAATTCAGCAGCCTCAGGAAGTAGTGTAGTTCTTATAGAAATTTGATGAATGGCCGTTTTGCTGTATGCAGGTGCATTTGTGACTTGGTGTTAAAACCCTCGTAGCATATCTCCTATCGATGCAGGTTGGCGGAGCAGCAACAAACAACGTCAAGAGGGGTTAACCGATTACGAAGGATCTCCAACAAAATTGGTGATTTCAGCAATTTTTTCTGCCTCTACAGATATCTTGCACGTTATGTAGGAAGTAAAGAGTGTTGGTCTGGTCTTAAGGCCAATCATACCTTTCATCAATCATTATAGCCATGTCTCTTCCGCTGTACCATGAATTTTGAGATAATTTCATTTGAATTTTTCATAACTAATATCCAGAGGCATATGTATGTGTTCGACTATATTTCTTTCTGGTTCGATGTCAATATGTATTGCACCAGTTAAGTGATCTTTCCCTAACTTGGATAACAAATTTTACACTTGTTGACATGCTAAACTTCTTATACCAGCTTTTCCCTTCTTCCAATTTTTATGTTTTCAAGAGTGACATTATTCAAATATATATATATATATATTTATAAAATAAACTTTATTTTTTTAAACAAATCATGATAAAATTATTTTAGTTTTTTTTTCTCATTAGGGAAATTAACATTTCAAGAAGTAACTCTTAGTTTACTTGTTTAAACATTTTTCCTAATGAAAATTGGTTTAATGACAAATTTAGCCACTAATGTTTGTATATTTTGTCAAAATGATCCTAATTGTATTTTTGAGCATTTTTTGACCATCAACCTTTGTTCCTGTTTTCAAACTGCTTTTTCTAACAGATTTAATGAAAATACCGTTAAAAAAATTAATGGGGATGATGTCATGTGTGGAATATTTTTAATGAGATATAATTTATTACTTAGATAATCCAATAAGATAATTTGCATGTGAAAAATGATAAATAAATAAATAATACATTAAATTTTTTTAAAATAACTCTTAATTTAAATAAAATAAACGTAATTATCTTAAAAAATTAACTTAGTAGAAAAACTTCTCTATAAACAAATGTATGAAAAGTTGAAACCTTTTGAAAGAAAAGGAAATTTGAAACCTTGAATTTATTTATTAAATTTGTTAGAAAAAGCAGATTGAAAAAAGAACAAAGGTTAATGGTAAAAATAGCTTAAAAATACAATTAGAGGTATTTTGACAAAATATACAAATATTAGTGGCCAATTTTATTATGAACCATTTTAGAGCAATGATGTTATTACATTCATTTTAGTAATGATGTACTGAAAAAACTTATTCCCATGTTATTATATTAACCAACCAAACAAAGTTGGAATGTAAATAAATTAACGACAAGACTTTTTTACAAAAAGGTAAACTACCTAGTTAGTCATCCAACTTTTAAGGCGTTTCTATTTTGGTTACTTAAAATGAAATTTTTACAATTTCGTCATCTAACTTTTAAAGTACTTTCATTTTAGTCACCCAAACATTAAATTTTTAACGTTAGTGAACTAGACACGCCACATTATATTTACATTTTCATTGTGGTCACCCAACTTATAAGTTGCTTGAAAAAAACGACATAAACTAAAATAATGAATTAAAAAATTCAAATTATACATGTTTACCCCTTTAAAAAATTTTAAATTTATGTTTTTATTATTAAAATTTTAAATTTATGTTTTTATTATTGAAATTTTAAATTTCAAAACATTAATATCAATTAAATAAATTATCAAAAAAAATTTATCTATCAATCAATTTGGTACTGTAATATTAAAACTAACTAAATTATTAATTAATTAATTAATTCTCCTTTTAATTAATTAATTGCTTTGGTTAATGATTATTTGCAAACATCAAATAAAATTTAAAAAAAACCAAAAAAGTCTCCACTCGACTAAGGGCAATTTACCAATAAAAGCCATTTTTTTTAAAAAAATTACCGAAATGGGCCTATTTTTTAATTATTTACCGGAATGGTCCTTTTTCCGGGAAATCGCATCCACGTCAGCGCGATGTCAGGGTACGTGTCAGGAAAGCGATTTCGGCCCGCACGTGAACAGCACCCAACGCTCAAAAAAATAAAACACCGAGCCCGTTTCGATAAATTTTAAAAATATAGGGCTTTTTTGGTATTTTGAAAAAATAAATTTTGAATCTTTTTGTACTTGTATTTAATTTTTTAATCAATTAACTCTTCAATATTACATCAATAGCAACAAGTACAAAAAAGATTTAAAATTATTACCAACAAGATTTGAACCAAGGTACTAAGGGAAAAGAACAAGCATCTTAACCAACTAAACTAAACTAATTAATTGATATATTATAGAAATACTGTTATTATCTTAATTATATTACTTACGTTCTAACGATTTATCGGACCTATCCCATACACGTGTCAAATCAGAAAAAATAATACAACAATTCTGTAAAAAAAAATCCGGTGTTTACTTCAAATAAATAAGGAAAATGATGATTAGAATGTTTCAAAATTCAAATTTAAACCGAAAAAATTGAAATTTAAGGGCAAAAAAGGATCTTTTTCGACGAAAACTGCGGCAAACCGTCTTCGGCATTTCTCAGCGCGTAGATCTCAAAAAGCTATTCTAAATAAAAAAATCGTCTCAATCGGACAATCGAGCGAAAAGTTATGGCCTTTCAAAGTTTTCCAAACTAAAAAACATAAACTGTTCATCCACATCAGCAAATCGCGTCATCGTAAGCGCGATTTGTGTCGAAGTAAGCAAAGCGCGCTGACGTGGACACGATGTTCTGACACGTCCCCTGACATCACGCTGACGTGGATGCGATTTCGGAAAAAATGACCCATTCCCATAAATAATAAAATACTGGGCCCATTTTGGTAAATTTTAAAAAAATAAGGCTTTTTTTTGGAAATTTGCCCCTCGACTCACTCCAATAATTTCTAAACCCCTAACAGTAACAAAGAAAATACCACAAATTTCTCCACCGGCCACCACCATCATCGTTCCATAGGCACTCTATTTTTGCAGCTTAGAGTTCTTTTAGGTGATTTTCTGTTGGAGCTGTTTGGTAGGTGAGAAAATACGCTGAAACTGCTACATCCTCTGCCTTTGTTGTATTTTGTTTGTGTGTATGTAAATAGCATGAAGTCGGGGCTCTGTTGGTTTCTTAGTTCACTTTATCTGATCGTTCGAGGTTCCTTTCTCTATATACGTCTCCAATTTTCGAGATCTGTGGATTTATTTTCTACATGGTTTCGCGGCATTTTTCTGTTGTTGCTGGTTTTTTTTATTCAACCATTAAGAGAAAGTTTGACAGATTTTGGGTGAATGCAATCGTTTAGAGTCTCAGAATCTTTAATATATCTGTTTATGGTGGTTGAAAATTAGGGAGGGAAAGTTTGTGTTACGTGAATCAATATGAAATCGCCGGCGTCAGCTTCATGGAAAGCCCCTCTAAAGTTCAGGATGTAAGCTCCTCATTCTTAAATCTTCTTTTTATTTAGGATTTGTGTCATTTTTTTAGGATTAAAAGCTTGATTATCTAATTTTGATCCAAAAATTGAAGGCCGACAGCTGAAAATTTAATACCCATTAGGCTTGACATAGAAGTCGATGGACAGCGCTATAAAGATGCTTTCACTTGGAACCCTTATGGTATGCATTCACCTTATTAAATATGTTTCTCATGAAATCAAGAAATTTCGGGGATTTTTTTTTTGACCAATATGAATTTGAAATTTTGGATTTTAGATCTCTTTTGTTATATGATCTTATATTAAATTTCAAATTTGTAAATATTTGATTACATTTTCATGTGTTTCATTGCACGATTATACTATTTCTGGAATTCAGATTTATTATTTAAAAATTGGAGTTCTTTAACGCTACCTTAGTGTAATTTGCTAATTACACATGTTCTTTTGTTTGTATATTTGTTCTAAAAGATCCGGATTCAGAGGTGGTGATGTTTGCAAAAAGGACTGTAAAAGACTTGAAGCTTTCCCCTGGTTTCCTTCCGCAAATTGTTCAATCCATTCAGGTCATCTTAACTGTTTTCTTTTCTCTCATTTCAATGTTCAACAAAAAGAAAAGAAATTGACACTTTTAAAGCTGATTTTTAGTTGTACTTACCATTCTCCTATTCTTCACTTTGCATGTTATCTTCAGTCACAGCTTGCCACCTTTCGATCATATGAAGGTCAAGACATGTATGTTGGTGACAAGATCATTCCAATTAAGGTGCCTTTCATAAATAAAGTACTAACAACATTTATATAAATATCACCATTTTCCTTTAATGATTTTCTAACACCTACTTATCCATCACATGGACTTCATCAGCTTGATCTTCAAGTCAATCATATAGTTATCAGGGATCAGTTTTTATGGGTAAGAAATGGAAAATGAATTTGTATAATATCATTATCATATGCATGTTCTTGTGTTTTCTCATGCTTGCTCATCATTTATCTTTTTATGAGCTATGCAATTATTTCTCAATGAGATGCTTGAATGCTGTTATCTTTATTTTTTATAGGACTTGAACAACTTTGATAGTGATCCTGAAGAATTTGCTAGAACTCTCTGCAAAGATTTAGGCATTGAAGACCCTGAAGTTGAGGTAAGCAATTCGTTTTAGAAGCATACTTGTAAAACATTCATTTTACCTGAACATGATGAGAAACTGATAACAGTACAGTATTTCTCTTTGAAGCCTGTTTCATTTTGTTTCTGTGCCTTTAAAACATATCTTCTTATATGATTTCTTTACTCTATGCAGCCTGCAATTGCCTTTGCAATCAGAGAGCAACTTTATGAGGTAGTTATCATGTGTTTCTACTTAATCTTAGCCATTGATGCATATATGGCATGGTTGTTATTATATCTCTGTAATGTTGTGTTTTTTAGATTGCAATTCAAAATGTAACTACAGCAAGGGAGAACAGAATAAGCAAAAAGGGTCGTCGGGCTGCTGAACATTTCACTCCCAGGTTTTTGTGCTGTTTCCTTCTAATATGGTCAGAAATAGGAGGGATTTTTTTTCTTATCCGAATGGCTTGGTACTTCCGCTTTTTTCACCTCCTGCCACCCCCCAATTCTTTTCTGGGTACATTGATTTTGTCCAAGCATGACAGACCTCAATGTTCTATGTATTGATGACATTGCTTTCTGTTTTCCCTCTCACAGTAAAGCTAGTGGTGCTGCACTGGACTTGATGAAGTTATTCAGTTTTGGATCAAGTGTTGTCCGGTACGCTCCATGTAAATCTCATGCTGAATAATTTTCCCTATTGAGCCTTGAAAAATTGTTATGGTCAATTTAGAAACTTGTATTTTATGGGTTGGGATTTGGATTTCAAAATCCAAATGCTTTGTTCGGAAATGGTTTTGTTTAGGTTTGGGTCAAATTTAAAAGGTCCATCTAAGATTTCAAAATACTTAATTGTATCAAGTACATTTAAAAGACACAAGCAGGACTATTTACTTGTTTCCATAAATCCAAATGCTTTGTTCGGAAATGGTTTTATTTAGGTTTGGGTCAAATTTAAAAGGTCCATCTAAGATTTCAAAATACTTATTGTATCAAGTACATTTAAAAGACACAAGCAGGACTCTTTACTTGTTTCCATATTAGAATTTAGAAAACATCACAAATTTAAGATTAGTTGAAATATTGATTGAACTTAAGTATAGATTCATTAAAACTGAGAACTTCTAATTCATAAATTTTAAATCAAAAGAATCAAAGTTTATAAAGTTTAAATCCATATCCATATTCAATTTTAGGCTGCCAAACCCAAAGTTATGCTGTCATAATTTGTAAATTGCTCGACAGCTCCATGTCTAAGTGAAACTATGCTGTGACTCGGGCCGACCATTTAACGGATAGGAAAAGATTGGTTTGAAAATAAATGTAGAACTTTGATCCAAAATTATCTTGATTCAATGGAACATCACTTTTTCTCAACTTCATCTCTCTACTGAGTTGTACACTCATGCTTACGCATTGCATTTCCTTTAAGGTTCTTGAAATCATTAAAAGATTTAAAAGACATCCACCTTGTCAAAACTGTCAAACTAAGTCCTCCATTATATATCATATCTCCTAGGGATAAAGCATTTCAATTTAATCCTTAGCAGAAGACACTAGTTAATGGGTGTACAGTAGATATAGCTAGTTATTGCTGCAAATCTCGAGACATTATTTCAGTGAGGGATTATAAAAAATCTAGAACTCTGATTTTAAATTATCTTGGTTCATCCACCCATGAGGAATTACCAAAACATTTGACCCTTCACCCATTACAATAAAAAGGATTAGTCAATCAAATAATAGATAAGACATGGGTTGGTTTGAAAATACATGAATTGCTTTTCGTAAAATATTATTCTCGTCAGACTTGATTTTGACTAAATTAGCAAAAAACAAGGGTTTTGCCCCCTTTTCACTTGAGTTAAGGTTAAGTAAATGAAGTAATGGATTTGATTTGGAGATTTTTTTTTCTTATTTATCTATGATAGAGCCATCGGGAGAATTTCATTCTTTGTGCACTATTTTTTGTATTCCATATTAAAAAGGAATTGGAATACATAACCTATACAAAAGAAAGGCTAACTAGAGGCTAAACTAAAAAATGGTATCTTAAGCAATTGCAATAATTGGCTTCATTGATATTCCTGGTCTAGTAGATGCTATCACGCATACAATTATCCTCAATTTGATGGAATTGTTTTATCTAAAAGAGGATCTTCTATAATTTTGCATGTGAAGTGTTATTTCTTGGTTTTGTCCAGTGGATAATAACTTGATTATTTTTAGAAACAACACTAGTAAGAAGTCTTATTGATAAGAGAGATAGAGCTAATTCTCAACCAAATCATTGAAATCTTTTGTCAGTTTGACAGCATTGATGTAGCTTCACTTTGTGTAAATGGTTTAGTGGTTTTGGTGTCCCTTTTCCTGCACTTGTTAAGTTTTCCCATTTAATATTACTGTATATTTCTAACTAGCAATTATTACATTTTCATGTTGCTTTTAATTTATGCGCTCTGTATGTTTACACCCATTTTGCTTGGTCACTAATTTGTTTGCTCTGTTACTTCGTTAGAAAACTTCAAAAGAAGAAAATACTTATGGTTTGCCTTTTGCTTTCTGTTGCATCAGGAAAAGAAAGGAGTGGGATTATTATAAACCCGTTCTTGACCTTTTATCTAATGAGGACGTACATGCTCTCGAAGCCAAAGAAGAAAGGAGTGGCTGGTAAATAGACATAATACGTAAAAATGCATTTCTATTTCTTTCTTTTCTTTTTCTGCTCAACAGTATGTTAGATGTTACGAGAATAAATTATATTAGGCAGTTTATGCTGTTTATAAACGATAACATTTTCAAGAACTATTAGCAGTTTATGCTGTTTATAAACGATAACGGCCAAGTACTAGTTAATGGTTTCCAAGTTAATGTACTAGTTAGGTCCGAAAAAAGTTTACTCACGAATTAGGTACAAGTTGCCAAGTTCAAACTTCAAAGGCTAAAGTATATGCTAACTTTTTTTTTTTTTAGAATTTTTAGGACGTGTCAACTTGGTTAACGGTTTCCATGTTTAGGTACTAGTTAGGTGCAACACACACGCACACGCACACGCACACGCACACGCACACGCAGGCACAGGCAGGCACGCGCACGCGCGCACGCACGCACGCACACACACCCACACACGCGCACACGATGTGTGTGAAAAAAATCATTTCACAAAAGATCATTGTATCTTGAGTTCAAATCCTATTATATGTATATTTTTCTAGATTTTATATAAAAATATTATTTGGTAAATTTCTTAATTGAGTTGAGATCAGATTGGTGGGTGATACTAATTCAGTCAGCCCCTTAATATATAATAGATATAGTGTAGATAGATAATAAAAAGATAGGGGGCTTAATTTTAAATTGTAATTGAATTTTAGGGTATATTTTTTGTATAAGCCTCTTTTTAATCGTTATTGTGGTTTGGGCCATAAAACGAGATCCATGCTAATATGGTTCAAAATTCAAATCCTGTGTGAACTGGATTTATGAGCTCAAAAGAGGCTAACAACGAAAATTAGGGTTCTTCTGGATATGGCCTAGCCTAGGTTTAGGGTGGGTTTGGATGGGCAATTGGGTGCGGTGCGTTTAGTTTGCTTTTTGTTTCACGCTACAGTATCACTACAGTATCTAATCTCACCGCCACCGCTGTTTTTACACTAACCGCAAGTAAACGTACCGCCTATCAAAACTCACCTTTAGTGTCTCAAAATCTTTAATATATCTGTTTATGGTGGTTGAAAATTAGGGAGGGAAAGTTAGTGTTACGTGAATCAATATGAAACCGCCAGCGTCAGCTTCATGGAAAGCCCCTCTAAAGTTCAGGATGTAAGCTCCTCATTCTTAAATCTTCTTTTTATTTAGGATTTGTGTCATTTTGTTAGGATTAAAAGCTTGATTATCTAATTTTGATCCAAAAATTGAAGGCCGACTGCTGAAAATTTAATACCCATTAGGCTTGACATAGAAGTCGATGGACAGCGCTATAAAGATGCTTTCACTTGGAACCCTTATGTTATGCATTTCTCATGAAATCAAGAAATTTTGGGGACTTTTTTTGGCCAATATGAATTTGAAATTTTGGATTTTAGATCTCTTTTGTTATATGATTTTATATTAAATTTCAAATTCGTAAATATTTGATTACATTTTCATGTGTTTGATTAAAAATTTGAGTTCTTTAACGCTACCTTAGTGTAATGTGCTAATTGGACATATTCTTGTGTTTCTAAAAGATCCGGATTCAGAGGTGGTGATGTTTGCAAAAAAGGACTGTAAAAGACTCGAAGCTTGCCAAAGAACAACTATCCTATACATCAACCTCCTTTGGTATTCTCTGCCTTTGTTGGGCTCTGTTGGTTTCTTCGTTCACTTTATCTGATCGTTCGAGGTTCCTTTCTCTCTCTATGTCTCCAATTTTCGAGATCTGTGGATATATTTTCTCTATGGTTTCCGCGGCATTTATCTGTTGTTGCTGGTTTTTTTAATTCAACAGTGAATAGAAACTTTGACAGATTTTGGGTGAATGTAATCGTTGAAAAGAAGAAAAAAGAGCCAGCGCTGTTTAATAAAATATTAGCATTTGCAACTTCTCTTTTGTAAAAAAAAATATTTAAAAATTTTGAAATTTGCTTTTTATTTTGTTTTTTAAATCTGAGTTTGTAAAATCATATGTATTTGCATATACCTTGAGGTATAATTTATAAAGTAAAACATTTGTAATAGTTTATATAATTTTTAAAATTTCCTTGGCAATTTGTTAAATCTAATTGATTTCCAAAATATAAATAAATACATTCATACGAATGAAAAAGTTTATATACTTAAGGGTTGTTAGTGGGATGCTTAAAAATTTTAATGTGGGTTAGGTCAGTTGTAGGTTTAGAATCTATAATGATTGGGCTTGAATAAAATTTTAAGTATTTTTTAAACTGAAATGAGCTTAGAAGACAAGTCTATTGGCTCAGCATATGACAGCTCTATAATAAGCTCTATAATAAATCTAAAAGATTTTAGTAAATTATAAAAACTTTATAAAACAATAAAGCATATTTAAATTTTATGAAAATATATAAAAATTCTAAAAAAATTATAAGAAAAGAATAAAAACTTATTAAAAATATTAAAATTGATATAAAATTATAAAAAATTATAAAAACATGAACTAGATCGAATCAATCGGTTGGACTAATTAGACAAAATCGACAAGGGTACTAATCCGAATGATAGAAGGTTGCGCGCGGACCAAAATCGAATTGTCAAGTCACGGGAAACTCCTATGAACACGCTAAACACTTGGATCTGAAACGAAACAGAAAATTAAGCTTAGAATCAATTAGATCTGAAATGAAAATACCCAAAACAATAAAGGATCAGCCAAGAATAAAACACTTATGAATAACTATTCTTGGAAGCCAAGAACACGGAATTGAATTTAAGATAGGTTCCAAACAGCCGAATCTGAAAAGAAGAACACAAAACAGCAAGTTAATTTCAAAAAAAACTCAGTAGATCACGAAATCAATTAGATCTAGGGTTTGGACGGCAATAAAGAGGGGTTTTGTGAAATTAAAACATTTCTTGTTGTCCAAGGTTGGTGCCGAATAGATTCTTGAAGGTTGAACGGGGCTGGAGACGCAACAAGAGAGTTTAAACAAGTTAGATAATGAAATCGACACAAGCAGAAAATTTAAAAGATTGAACAGCAAGGAAAAATAAAGATAAAGTCCTAAGAAGCCTTGAAATCGAGAAAGATTTCACAACTCCCTTCAAATGGCTCTAATCTCCCCTCCAATGAAGAACAATGGCAAGAAGAAGGCTGAAGATGGCTCCCACAATCAAAAAGATTGTTAAAACTCCTTCTAAAGAAAATTCAAGAGAAAATTCTTGGAGAACTCAAAGAGAATTTTCACTCAACAAAACAAATCTGATTTCAATGTATTCTTCAAGTGTTTTCACAAGGTGGCCGGCCAAGCCTATTAATAGGCCTTCTAACTATTTTCCTAATCTTATTAGAAAACTAAAAAAAAACCTAATTATTAAATTTAGAGGGAAAAATTCGGCCAAGGCATTTAATGGGTTGCTTGGGCTGAATTTTTTTACATAGGCATTAATCATAACGTCTAAAAATTAAACTAGGTATTTAAAGAATTAAAATTTTACAAATTGGGCCACTTTGACAATTTGGCCTGATTTTCAACTAAGTATCATTTAACTTTCTTGATTGGGCTTGGAACATCTTATTGGGCCTTGCCTTTAAGAACTTGGGCTTGTAGTCCGTTTCCTTCCGAAATTGGTTTGTTGATGCTCGTAACGGAGATCCAATGCGCCTTAGCTGTAAGATTCGGTTTCTTGGACCAAGATTTCCAAGATTTGAAATCTTGATTTTCTTGATTCTTGAAATCGCTCCAAACAGCAAAATTGGACCAAGATTCGGTTTCTTGATTTTCTTGAAAACAAGAAAGTGAATCTTGATTTTCTTTTTCCTTCGTGTACGCATCTAAGGCCTTGCTAATAAATTCTTGAATGGTTCCATTTAGTTTTGAACGCATTTGTCTGGCCCTTGACCTCGTTATTGGGTCTTGTGGTAATTTGAGCCCATTACGTTCTTGAGCTTGAGTTGGGCCTTTGTGACTCTTATCACCGAAGAAAGCATTAGATTGGTTAGCCTGGGAATCGAGCGGTTGAATCAATTTTTTAATATTTTATTTAGTTAAACTGGATAAACCGATTGAACTGACAAACAGATGGTCTGACTGGTTCGATCATCAATTCAGTTCTAAAAACATTGATTAGAAGATTTCATTTTGACATATGTTAATAGTTGGATAATGAAAAATTTATAAAATTAATAAAAATAATTCAAAATTAAGTATTTTTGGTATGGTTAGATCGGTGGTCAAGCTGGTTAGGCCACTGGTTTGTTCGTTAAACCGATCAATCCAATTTAATTAAATAAAATATTAAAAAATTTATACTAAAAAATTAAAAAAAATTGGTTCAATCACCAATTCCTAGGTCAATCAATCTAATGGTTGATAAGGACGCACACGAAATAAGATTATAAGTTTGTTCAAGTCGCGAATTTGTTCTAGGGCTCTAAACAAATCAAGGAAAATTTATAGTTAGGTGCAACCTAAAATGTAAACTAATTCAAGTCATATCTAAGAATTAAAAAAGACAACAATTAAAACGTATAATTAAAAAAAGAAACAAGGAATCCAAATTAAAGATAAGAAACAATTAAACAAGAACATAACAAAATAACAAAGAAACCAAACTAGATAAATGGAAAATATGGAAAGTAGCGTGTAAAAGTCCTAAGAAGCTTTAGAAACTAGATAAATTCATAACCCTCTTCAAACGACGTTAATTTTCCTTCCAAGAAAGAAAACTCGATAAGAAAAAGCTTGAAGATAACCCCCACAATCTAAGAAGAAAACTCAAGAGAAATTTTTGAAAATAAAAACTCAAAGAGAATTTTATTAACTCAAAGAAAGAATTTGCTAAACGAATTTGATGAATTTTATACAATGAAGAGGCCTTTATATAAGCTAGTTAAGTACATAAAACTCTCAGGTCAACTGAAACTCTAATTAATCTAAACAAATAGTTTTAAACTAAACTTTCTTGTTGCCACAAAACTCGTAAACAATATATCTAAAATTCTGAATAAATAAATAATGAAATAATAAGACCTAATAAAAACAATCTTGGGCTTATATATAATAAAATTAAGCCTAAAAATCGGACCCAATATGATTTAAACTCGAATTAAAAGCTTGAAACTTATAATTTTAGTAATAATCCCGTCCAAAAATTTTACTTGCATGCCTTCACTAAAACGATCATATATTGAGTTTCAAAACTCGAAATCGAGTGATTGAAAGTCCATTGCGAAGCTAAGAGACAAATATCTGATCGATGTGAGACATATTGACCTGAAAATACCTAGATGCCTTCAAAAAATGCACCACAAGTCAACTAATTATAACATGGCTAGGATTGTAGGCTTGATTGGAGTCTTTGAATTGTAATGCCTAAACTTGTTAACATCTTCTACTTGCACTTGTCATCATAGATTGAGAATTTAAGTCCATAAACAAAATTGGTCCCTTCTAATTCATCCTCTCTCCGTATTGAACTTCGAAGTTCATCGTCTTGAATCTTCAACTTTTTTTCTCAAAATTTCTTCGTGATAAAGTCTTGAACAAATAAGTTAAATTTTGACTTTAACAGCTTGTATTTGGATCTCGTGATTGAGTCTTGAGGGAAATTAAATAATCATGTCCATGGGTTTGAGATTGGGCCTTGACACTTGTAGCAATGGCATTCTCCGAATTGGCACCTTTCCATTTTGGTCTAACTGGTTCGACCGACCGATCCGGTCCAATTCAAGCTTTTATGATTTTTTATAATTTTTATAAGTTTATATAAATTTTAATATGTTTAATAATTGTTAATAATTTTTTTATTATTTTTGTAAAATTTTAAATGATTTTTTTATAATTTATTAAAATTTATTACATTCATTAGATTTTTGTAATATTTATAAGTTTTTATTAATTTTTATAAATTTTATAAGTTTTTTAGCGATCAATATGATGAATGACAAACTATTAATGGAGGAGTTTAATAAATTTGACTTAATTTATTTTTTAGCTGTTTTACATATAAACCGGAAAAATTAATTGAAGATCTCTTTCTTTATCTTTCAACGTTTATCAAGACCTAAATAAGTAATTTTAAAGATTGGCATTTAAGTGTAACTTCACAATAATTAAATAAAAGAAATTGGTGGTAAAATGATTTTAATAATTATTTGGTATTTGAGCTTAAACCCTAGTAGTCCAAGAATTAACTTCTTTTTAACCATTTATATCATATATGACTTTTACTTGGGAGGGTTGATTTTGATTTTGATTTTGGGAATAACTTTTTAAACCTTTTTCATTTTAAATGTTTATTATTATGCCCTTCCCTACATTAATGTTTATATCTTAATCCTTAATTTAGTTTTAATTTAATCCCTTTCTCTAATTTAAATTGTTTTATTGTTGAATTTCATTTGTAGTTACTTTTATTTATATTTTGCATGGTTCATAACGAATATATAATTACTTATTTATTGTTTTATTTAGAATATTGATATATCATTGAATTATATGATTATTCGACTAGTTGGTTGAATTATATATTTAACCGCACAACCACAAATTTTTGATTGAATTAAATTGTGTATAAATATAAACCTAAAGTCATATTCAATTGTTCTTATTTGTTCACTTTCAAATTTAAATAGCACAAAGAGTATATTGCTCTTAACGCTACAATATAATACCTTTTGTGTATTTATACTTAATTATAAATACTGATATTTATAAAAACTTTTGAAGTAAGTTGAACCCAAATAGATAAGCAAAAGGATTTTGGGACCATGATGAACCCCTCTTCTTTGGAGGGGAAGACATCAATGTTTTCAATGGAGACAAGGGATATGAGAGGAAAAAAGTGGTTTCCACTTTCCTGTGCAAAATCTTGGAATAGAAGAGGAACATGGCTTAAACATGAAGGTCAAAAGTCAAAGCCATTGGAAAATTTGTTTTGTGGGTTTAAACTAAAGAGTAATATGCAGTTTGGGGGTAACTACAGCCATATTTAGTAATTTGGTCTTTGAATAATTCCAAATGTCAACCAACATGATGGTTTGGTTTCTATAAATGGCCAGGAAAATTGGTTATTTGCCCAACAACCTTCTCCTATTGTCAAACTTGTCGTCCTTCAAAGTCAAATGAGTTGAGGTTTCTTGATTTTCCCACTCAAAAGTCAGTCACCATTCAGGTTTTTGTATTTATTGCTAGGAAATGGGGATGCATGTGAATTACCCAAATTTTTATATATAAGCGAAAGCTTTGATAATTGATACAACAGTTGGGGATAGCAGAAAATGAAAAGCAATGGGTGGTTGAGAGGCAAAAAGAGCTTGATTCTTTTGACGTTGTGAATTTCAGTTTTGACTTCCGTTTTTCAACCAAATTCAAAATTTATTGAGGCGACAGCCTTATTCCAACCAACCATTTTCCTTATCTAATTATTTTATATGATATATATTTAATTGTTTGTTCAATTCGTTGTGAACTCCTGCGTTTATCAAACTTCAAATTTGTTTTATTCATCACTATGAGGCTATTTGAAGGGATTCTAGATTAAGGATGACAGTGAGCTTGAAAAAAAAAAAAGAGAGTAAACTATGGGGCCAGAACTTGTACTATGAGAAGTTCTTCGATGCTTAAGTTAGTGAGGAGATGATGGTAAGATTTAGGAGAATATTTGATTAGGATAAGGATGATAGAATGAGTTCATGCTTCAGATTGAGTTTCTCTTTCACCTTATGTATTGGGTGTTGGAAAAATCCGATTAAGAAAATGATTTATTGTAACAATGGGAGTTTAAAAATTTTCTAAATTGAGTCAATTTGTAATATTTATAGGATTAAACTTTTACCGAAATATACCTTTGCTTTGTGTGAGACGAATTTGAATCGTTCTCAGCTTTCAACCAAATGACCTTCTCCACTATCCTCGTACCTCAAATTGCACACTAGATATTTTTATTAAACCAATTTGTTCGAAAAATACAAGTATATAAAATAAATATACTACACTTAGAGCACTAAATTCAACATTGGGCTGTTGGCTCCTCCTAATGTAATGCTTTAAGAGATTCGTGGGGGTCAATACTCAATTAGGATAAAGATAACAAAGTGAGTTCATACTTGAGTTTGAGTCTCTTTTGCCTTGTATATTGGGTCGTTGGCTCCTCCTAAGGTTTGTACGGACTAGCACGTGGTGTAAATGTCTTTATCTTGCCATTGTTGTGTTTCCAACCTTCTTATTGGCCAAGTCACTTGATCTTTGTTAGAGGTTATGTTTGGGCTTGATAACTTCATTCTATCTTATTGCCTTGTCCTACCTGTCGAGTTGTCAAAGCTTGAGTTGTAAGATATATACTTATCTTAAGCTTGAAGTATTAATTCCCAATTGTTTTAACAATATGCCTCTCTTTAAATTCGAGATAGATTATAAAGTGACTTGATGTGGACTTAATAATGCAAATAGAAAAGTTTCATAGACCAAAAAGATAGTTGAAAGATAAAAATGTATTATTTAATAGGACGATAGGATGTCTTCTAAAAGGGTAAAATATGTTCTTTGAGAAGGATTAGACTCTACATATGAACCGAGCCAAATTTAAAGAAATTAAATTACTTAGACTTTATATCTTTTGAGGGATTGATTATGTATCCCCTAAGGATTGATGGATTATCCCCGAGGAATTAAGATTTCTTGTTAAGGGATTAATATTTACTTTTTAGAGATAAATTCTACCAATTAAGTGAGAGCAAGATATACGAAAGTCGTTGAAAATCTTGAGGAATTGATCTTTTATTCTTTGAAGGATTCAGTTTAAGACGATAGTCTGGTTTGAGCAGGAACAATGTAAGGATATCAATTAGTAGGAGAATGGAAAGTGATGGGGCAAAAGTAGGAAAATCAAAAGTTTGAGATAATTACATTGAATTGAAGGAAAAAGGAGGAAGGATTATAAGTGGAAATTTACCAAAATAAAGCATGAATCATGCATGGTGTTTTAGAGAAAGTTGAAAGGTAGAATGGTAATTATTTAATTTAGATAATTATGAAAGATGTCATGATTAAGAACTAAATTGTGTAAATTTGTGATTGGTGGGTAATTTGGTAATTATCATATTTAATAATTAAATTAGATGGATATTTTGGTGGATGTGTAGAAAAGATGAAGAAACATCTTTCATCTTCCATAATTCCCACGCCACCTTCAACAAACCACAATCTCAACCTTTTCTTTTACTACAATTAGGTCTTTCCACCATTTCTAAGCCTTTCCAAGCTTAATTCTTTAAATTTCTTTGATGATTTCTTAGTAAAATCAACAAAGAAACCTATTAGTCACCTTAGTTTCATGAAAAGAGAATCAATAGTTATCTTGGAGGAGAGAGAAAATAAGAATTTGGTTTTGATATCAAGTGATTAAGGTAAGAATAATAAGTTCTTACATGAAATTCATGTAAATTTTATTGAAATATCATAGATATTTTACTTAATTGTGGTTTTTACATATAAATGTTATATGTTTTGATATAAAAATGAAGAAAACGAGAAGAAGGGTGAAGATCAAATTGGAGACAAAGGAATAGAAGTGGTCAAAGAGTGAAAAGAAAGGAAAACATATCATCCAAGATTTGGTTATAAGTACTTCAAGCATTTTACCTTGTTGTGACTTATATTGATACACAAATTATATTGAATAGTTAGTTTAATTATGTTTGTGTTAGTATTATGAGTAGGAATTGATATTGATTATAAATAAAAATGGATTAGATTTCATCCATGTGAAATTGAAATTGTATGTTGTAGTGGTAAAAAAGGATTAAATTGTAAAATAAACAAAATATAACATGAAGTCTTAAATGTTGAAAAGAGATCATAAAAGAAGAGTGTTTAAGCATTAATAATATGAATATTGAATGATTAGTGAAACTACAAGTTATGTTGAATTTATGGATATATGGATCAAATTGTAGAAAGGTGAAAAGTTTGTCTTATTTCTCTCTAGTTGAATAAATGTTATGGACTAATTGTGTTAAAGCCTATGCAGATGAGATGAGTTGAATAAAAGTTTGTCTTATTTCTCTCTATTCTGATATGCACTATGGTGTTGTTTTGTTCTACTAAGTACTACGATTTTGTTCTGTTTTGGCTAAGCACATTTGTACTGTTCTGTTTTGATAATGCACTTCAGTGCACTTCTATATCTGTTTCGTATATCCTAAGTGTTCTGTTCAATCTACAATGGGCTACAAATTGCAATATGATAAAAAAACGGTTAACGTGATAAGGTAAGTGGCGATAAGTTCCAAGAAATGAATACTTGTTCATTAGGGTCAAGAAGCGAAATGATATATATTTACATGTTTATATATATGTAACAACCCGTTTTCAGTGAAATTGGAACAATGGTTTCGGGACCACAAATCCGAGTTCACAAGAAATTTATTTTAATATTATTTTATAGTCTATAGTATGATAGAAATATCGTATGAAAATTTTGTTTAGAAATTTCACTGTTTACATGTCTAGCTCGATAAAAGCACCAAATTGCACAAAATGCAAAAGTTGAATTCTAGTAATTAAAGGTATCAAATAGCTATGGAATTCAAAATTTGAGGTCCTTATATGGCAAATAGACCAATTAGTGGAATTAGTAGATAAGTATGATCATCAATGGAAAATTCAATAAAGAAAATGATGAAATTGGAAAGTAAAAGATAAAAAAATAAAACAAAATATCATCATTTTATCAGCTTTCTTAAAATTAAAGATATGGAAACCCTAGCTATGGTGTTGAGTTCTAGCAAACTTATTTGGGTTAATTAGGTATGTATTCTTGTCTCGTTTTTAATAATTTTCATGTTTCTAATATCGTAATAGCTTAATCTAGCTATCTTGGGGATTTATTTACAAATTTATCAAAGTACTAGAGTTTTGCCATGGATGAATATAGTTGAATTATGAAGCTTTATGGTAGAAAATGAAAGGTTGTTGATAGATAAACAAATTTTGTAAAGGGAATTTTGATGAAATTATGATTTAGATACTAAATTGAAAAGATGTAAAATTCATGGAAAAATTTTGAATTTTATGAAATACATGAGCTGCTAATGTTATATGTAAAAATCGGCTAGACTTGTAATAAGGATTAAATTGTATGGATTTTATTTTCCGAGCCTAAGGATAAAATCGTAATTAATTAAAAGTACAGGGGGAAAATGGTAATTTTTCAAATATGTGAATTGGATTGAATTGAATATAAATTGATGTTAAATTCATTCATATAGATCTGGATAGATCAAATATGAAGTTAGATCGTGGAAAAGAGAAAGTAACGGATTAGTAGCTTTTGTGTACACGAACAATCGTCGAGGTAAGTTCGTGTAACTAAACTGAGAATTTATATGTATTAATTGAATTGTACGTATGTGATTGTATTATTTCCATGTATATGAAATTTAACCACATATCCGACGATGATCGACAAGTATTAAGTCTCGTTTGAACAAATGAAATTGATGGATACAAGGTTCCTGAATTGGTTGTGGTCCTGTATGTGTTGCGGACTCACCACAGCTCGCAAGAGCGTCTCGATATTAGCTCTCATGAGCATCCCAACATTGGCTCTCTTGAGCTTCCTGATATATGGCTCTCACGAGCTTCCCGTTAATAGCTCTTATGAGCATCCCGATTGGTTGTGATCCTGCATGTGTTACGAACACACCACAGCTCTTATGAGCGTCCCGATATATAGCTCTCCGAAGCTTCCCAATTAAAGGCTCTTTCATGAGCTTCCCGATTACGGTTCTAATGAGCTTCCAAATTATATGGCTCAGAAGAGCTTCCCGTTTACATGTTTGTATAAACATACATGTACATGAATTGACGATTTACAGTTTTGTACACTTAGAGTGTACTACCCGTGTATCCATTGATATTTCAAATGATTCAACGGGCAAAGTTTCGACATAAGATAATTTGAACTCGAGACGAATTATTATGGAAATGTACTTGAAATACATGGATATGATTTGTACATGTGTATATGGATACATGGTGTGGAAAGCATATGTATATGTAAATTTGATTATTATTGAGCTCATACATGTTTCTTGATATTCATATGAAATACATGACTAACATGGTTAATGAGGATATGTGTTAGGGCTTTTGACCAATTTGATTTGAATATGCCTAGAATGCTTATCTTTAATGTGATTGAATGGTAAGTTAAATTCCATGTTATACGAACTTACTAAGTATTAAATGCTTACTCTATTTTATTTTCCTGTTTTATAGTAATCTCGAAAGCTCGTTAAGTTTGGAAGTTGGTCGGAGTCACATCACACTATCCATCGGACTTTTCGGTATATATAACAAATTAATATTGATTATAATGGCATGTATAGGCTAAATTTGGCCAATGATGAGATATAATTGTTTTGGTTATAACAAGCCATTGGAATGACTTGTGATGGATACATCTTGATGTGTATATATGTGTGGCCTTATTATGCATGGTATGTGTTTAAAATGGTTGAATGATGAATATATAATAAATGTGTTGAAGATTGATTTGAGATAGCATATTTGGTAAAATATGCATATAGGTATATTTGGTCAATTTGGATACTTGAATATATGTGGTAATATGTCATGTTTAAGACATGATTATGGCTTGTTAATATTTTTTAATGTTGGTTTAGGTGAATGACAAATTGAGTGAGAAATAAGGCTTGAAAATGACCTATTTTCGTCCACATGGGCAGAGACACGAGCGTGTGTCTCAGCCGTGTGTGACACAAAGCTAGGTGACATGGCCATGTGTCCCCTACATCTTTAAAATAACAAAACATAATGCTCAAAATTATTCACACGGCCTAGCACACGGGTGTGTGACTTGGCCGTGTGACCCTTGCACCTTATTAATGCAAGTCAGTATGCTCAAACAGCCTAGGCTTGACCGTGTGACCTAAGTCAGCAAGCTCCCATATTTGGACGCGGGTTGAGACACGGCCGTGTGTCCTTAATTCGAATGTCCACACAGCCTAAGACACGGGCGTGTCTCTCGACCGTGTGAGACACACGACTTGGCCACACGGGCGTGTGTTCCCTACATCTTAGAAAAATTTTTATATTTTCTGAAAAATTTTCTGAGCACCGGTTTAGTCTCGACTCGTTTCTAATGTATATTTTGGGCCTTGAGGGCTCATATAAGAGACATTATGATTGATTTTTTATATGAATGTTAAATGATATAAAATGTTTGTTATCTGATCTATAAATTTCGGTAATGCTCTTTAATCCTGTTCTGACAACGGATATGAGTTAGGGGTGTTACAATATATATGTTTATATATTAAGAAATTGCAATTATTATTTAAAGGTTAAAATTCTTCTAGTACTTACCAAGTTGTCACCAGTTTAATGCATTTCTTTGTAACGCGTAGGTAGGAGCTAGAATTGACGAACTAGGACAGAGGTCGTGGTTGATCATCTCATCATATCTCCAAACTTGGAAGAGAGTATGCTATATGAATATCATCTAACCTGGAACTTAAGGATAAAATTAATAAAAATTAATTAAAAATTAAAAAAAGCTTAAAATAACGTGAAATAAAAAAATATAAATGTACTTAGAATAGGAATTGAACCTAGAATTCAAGAATAAAATTATTAACACAAATGTAAACAGGAAGAATCGAACCCAAAACTCAGATAAAAGCACTAACATTTAACCATCTGACCAAAAAACTAATATATTAAAAAAGTCAGAAAACACATCCGGTAGCATGCGTTTTCAACAAAAAACGCTTCTTGCAAGATGCGTTTTCTGTTTTTCTCTCAAAAATCAACCTATTCCCTTAAATATTAAAAAAATACATTTTCCTAAATATTTTTTAAAATCAAACAAATTTTTTCAAATTTAGCCATAATAGCTTAATATAAAATAACTTATTTAAAATTTAATGTGAAGATCAACTTGCAGCTTGCAAACAGCACATACTAGACTTCGACCAAACTAAGAGCCATTTTATTTTTACTTTCGGTGGATTTGATTTCTTTATTATTACTACTGTGTGCTCAGATCATTTATTTAAGAAAAACATTTCCTCAAAAAGATAAAAAATTTGCTCATAATTCTTGTTGACTCTACTCTATAGTAACTATAAAAATGCCCTTTCGTGGCCGCTTTCCTCCCAAATTTCCAGTCACTCTCTCTTTCTCTTCCTTTTTCGTTCAAAATGGAAAGATCATTCAACTCGGTGACTCGTCCAATTTCGGCTCAGCTGCTTTTTCTACTCATCACTTCATTTCTGAAATGGCCATGCACCGAAGCCGCCGCCGCCTCCGCCGCCGAAGAGCTTCTCAAAGGCTTTGAAGCCACCCCAAATCCCTCAATCCCCTTTTTCCAACCTCTTCTTAACGATTCCTCGAGCAAGTTCTCTTTCGGTTTCCTCCGAGTCAACTCAACACAACTCGCCCTGGCTGTCCTCCACGTACCTTCGAGTGAACCCCTATGGCTCGCCAACCCCACTACCTTATCTCGCTGGTCAGACCGCACGAAAGTATTCTTCAATGGCAGTCTGGTGATTTCAGATCCTCGGACAAGGATGTTTTGGTCAACTGAAACACAAGGTGACAAACTTGTTCTCCTCAATAACTCCAATCTTCAGATACAAAAAGGCTTCGACAACAGTAACAACGTCAACGTCCCAACTGTTTTATGGCAAAGTTTTGATTTTCCCACTAATACCCTTGTCGAAACTCAAAATTTTACTTCTACCATGACCCTTCTTTCTTCAAATGGCCTGTATTCGATGCGTTTAGGTAATGATTTCATCGGATTATATGCTAAATTTGATTCCGGTTCCGACCAAATTTATTGGAAGCACAAAGCTTTACAAGCCAAAGCTCAGATTATTGAAGGTAATGGACCGATTCACGTCCAAGTTGACCCGGACGGGTGGTTGGGAATGTACCAAAATGGAACAACCCCAGTCGATATTGAATCTTTTAACAGCTTCCAACGATCCCTTGATGGACTCCTTATGGTCCGGTTAGAACCGGACGGGAACCTCAAAGCCTATTATTGGTCCGGGTCAAGTTGGGTTTTGGATTATGTAGCTATTCGTGAAACTTGCGATTTACCTAGTCCATGCGGTTCGTACGGTTTGTGTACTCCCGGGTCGGGTTGTTCTTGTTTGGATAACAGCACGGAGTTGTCATCCGGTGAGTGTTCCAGTTCAGGCCCGTATTCGAATGACATGTGTTCCGACCCGAAAACTCAGAAGAACGACATTAAAGTTTTGAGAAGAGGAGGGGTGGAGGTGCCGTTTAAGGAGTGGATGAGGTATGAAACTACACCGTCTTTGGAAGAATGTGAAAACGCATGTGGAAACAACTGTAGTTGTTACGGGGCGGTTTATAATAATGCATCCGGGTTTTGCTACATCTTGGATTACCCGATCCAAACCCTGTTGGGAACGGGAGATGATAGCAAAGTGGGGTACTTTAAAATCAAGGAAGGAGCAAATAAGAAAAAAATAAATTCGGGTTTAGGGGTGGGAGTTGGTCTGTTAGGTGGAGCTGTGTTATGTTTGATAGGGGCAGTCGGGTTTGGGAGCTACAAGATTTGGAGGAATAAGAAAAGAGTGAACCGGATGTTGGAAGAGGAAACGGGTGGGGTAATGTCCGGCCCGTATAAGGATCTCGGATCGGCTAGCTTTAGGTCCATCGAGATGTGTAGTAGTGGTCACCGATAACACCGGAGATTTTATTTTATTTTATTTTTATTTTTAGCATGTAATTTTATATTCCAATTTTTTCTAAAATAATGTGAGAATGAGGTAAGCAATGACATAGGAGTAGTTTTGACTAAAAACTTTAAGGCTCATCATTAACTTTGGTTAGCCTAGTTGTAGGGGATGTGGGGACCACCTGTTCTTTTGTATAATAATTATATATATACATATCAATTCCAATGGAAGATCAACTAACCACCTTTTGTCTACTTCTACTGTGCTTTTTTTCCCTCCAACTTTACCCCCCCCCAAAATCTCATTTTACTTTTAAATTTAATTTTTCTATCTCTTTTAATTTTTAAAATTAATGTTTTTTAATTTTGTTGACATGTCATAAACATGTCAACATTTAATTATTTTTTAAGTTATAAAAAATAATTTTTATAATTTTTAACTTTTTAAAAATAATTTTTATAATTTATTTTTGAATTTTTAAATTTTAAAAGTTTAATTAAATGTTTACTTGGCATTCATGTGAACGTTAATTTTTCATTCATTTTGAGATAGTTTGATAAAAAAAAGAGACAAGTTTAAGGGTTAAAAAATAAAAATCAAATGAAAAATTAAAACATCTTTTTATAAAGTTAAAGGACCAAATGAGTTATTATGCCTATTTTTTATCTAGTGGAGAGGATAATGGATTCTTCACGTGTGATCATGTGGGCCATACTTGAATTTGGATGTATTTGTCGACCTTTATTTATGCATACAATGATAGAAATATATAAATTATTTTTATATAATTATTTAAAAAACTTTACAAATAAATCAAGAATTGTGAAGTTTCTTTATACTATTATAAAAAAAAAATAAAAAAATAGAAAAACATACACGGCAGCTTTCTAATCGAATTTCTTAATTCTATTATCAATGTACGTGATAATTATTATATTGTTTTACATATCCATCCAATCCATGGATTATTTAAAATTTATTAAGATTATATAAATATTTATATTATTTTTACATTAAAAATAGTTTAAATAAAATTAAGATTTTTTTATTTTGATAATATGGGGAATGAAATGAAACAAAAAAAAATGATAATCTTTTATTTTTAAAATTTAAACTTTGATACTAATTAAAGAAATTATAGAAAGTGTGTCTTCATAAAATTATTTTTAGGATATAATAATGGAGATAATTAATACATATTATTTTGAGTATATTTAAATTTAATAAATTTAAATTTTTATTGATTAAAATAAAATATTTTATGATACATAAAACACATAAAAAATTTTAAAAATAAAAAATCAATTAATAAAATATAATTCAAAATGAAAATGGTTAAAAATAATAAATAAATGATATTTTTATATTTTAAAATTAGGTAGTGTATTTATTAGATAAATAAAATATTTTAAAATTATTGTTAAAATCATTTTTTTTGAAAATTTTGGCTTTTTTTTTATTTTGGGTTTTGAAAATACAAATGAAAAAATGTAATATTTTATATGTATATATCTCTACCTCGATTTGGGCATGTAGCATGACGAGAATCAACTTGAGAAACACCCTCGGATGATCCTCCAACTTGCACCTGCGTGCTTCATCCTTCATCAGACTACACAATAAATAGCAGACCCTCCATTAGGCTATCAACTTTTTAGCGGTATGCACTTATTACCCTAAAGGACCTCTAAGTTACTCTTTATTTTGATTAGATAAAAAGAGTGAGTTACTGTTTTGCTTAATTTAATCTCGTTTAATTCTACAAATTTTTTTCATTAACCTTTCCATCATTTCAAGACGGTTGGCAAGTTAAAAATGGGAAACTTACCTACTTTGTTCTTCATTCTTCCTATTCATAAAAACTATATTTCCTCCTCTATTATCATTCATATTTTTATCTGAACTTATGTTGACGGGGAGGGGATTAGGCAGTCCGGATTTGAATTCAAGGCTTAATTTCAATCAAAGTTTCAAATTAACAAAAGAATATTACCACTGAACCAGTTGCTCGATCGACAAACTTTTTATTTTGAATGTAAAAGTTGCATGCCGACCAATATTAGGATTATTTCTGTTCTTGTAACTTGGTGAAGGAGGAAGGCAAGAAACTATAAGGAGAGGAATGAAAGTGGTATAGGGAAACATGGGTCCGATGGTTTAATGTTGTAGGCCGGTTACCTATGGACTTGAAGCTTCTTCTTTGGGTTTGAGAAACTTGTTATTTGAGACCCACTAATGGCTCAGAAGGATACCTCTACTCCATGTCAAGTATTTCATAAATCAGAGAATCTCTCTCCCCACATTCTGCCCTTGTTTTCATCTTTTGTTGAATAATTATAAATTCCAACCTTTTACTTAACAAAAAATTGAAAATTTAGTTCTTTTACTTTAATTTATTAGAAAATCCTCAAACTTCATGAAAGCTTAAGAAACTAGTCTCATTGCATAATATTGTCAAATCTTACTGTTAAATTTATGTCTTGGAAATAAACAATTAAGTAATTTATATGCAAGGAATTAATAAAATTCAGTTGTACTCAATAAATTTATATGCAATAAGTTGGAAAAAATTAGTGGCTCAAGATCATATGTTTACAGATAATTGGATGGAATTCTCAATTTTTATAAAGTATAAGGACTAAAATTTGACAAATTAAAGTACAAGAACATACATTTTCATCTTTTGTAAAAATATAGGATAAAATCTAAAATTAAACCTAATTTAGAGTCACTTCCATAAATTGTAAGTGAGCGAATTAGTTTAAGCTGAGTTATTTAATTTTGTGATTGTAACAACCAAAGATATATAATTAAGAATCCAAATAAGTATTTGCGTTAATTATTAATCACTAATAATACTATAAACAATTGGTGTTGGAATCCTAAAATAAGTAGATTCTGAAAGTTCTGTTTGGTAATTGCATTGTAATATTAATATGGAGGCTTTTGTTAATCCAAGTTTCAACTTCCAAAATATGAATTCTATCATTAGTTCGATGATCTTCTTCAACTTCCTTCCTTGCTAAGGAAGAGAAAAGAATTGAAATTGATGAGAACGAGAGGCTGAGCTCGTATCAGTATGTTGGCAGAGCAGGGTCGGTGATTCCAACGGCTTCGTTGCCGGGTACGGATGTTAGCATCGAAGAGATTCGATCAGCCACTTCTTTTTCTACTCCTTACCCGCCATCCATTCATGCTCCTTTGATCAGCTCCCCTGAGCCCCTTCCTAATGGTATCTCCAATATAAGCCACTTCTTTTAGTACATGGTTATTTAGTGTTTCAGTCTCTTTCGTTCAATGGTTTTATAACTTTTTTGGTTCATAGTTGGGAATTTTTTGAGTGGCTTTAAATTTTTAATTTTGGTCTTTTTAGTGGATGAAAGAAAATTAATTCCATAATTAAGCATTGAAATTGAGTTTTCAATGTAGATTTTAAGTTATGCATTCTTACCGTTGACTGGTTTTATTGTATGTCTTAGAGCAAGCTATTCCTCACCAAAGTCCTTATGCAACAGATTATGGCACATACTCCAATGATTTTCAGAGGTATGGCTCGATGAAAGTCGGGACTCCCTTTCGTTAATTTGCGGTGTTTTCATATGTTCTTGAATTAGGAGCTAAGGCAAATATAGTAGCAACATTTTATACTAGTAATATTAAGTGTCTCTAAATCTCGGTCTCACCTATTTTCGAACAGATTAGAATGTCTCCTCTAAGTGTGAATTATCAATGTGAATTCTTAAGCATAAGGTATTAGCATGTATTGATTAAAATGTGTCATCTAAATGTAGGCAACTATTGGATGAGGTAGGGATAAGAGAGTTGCTCATCGATCATATCGGTTATCAATGTTGTTGGGGGAGTTGCCCTGCTCGTACCTGGAAGATTCATGCTGTTGAGGATTGCAATGTTTAAGTGGGAACTCTTGAAACTTTCTTAAAAGAAAGGGAAGTGATAAGAGAAACAAAAACCTATATTTATTATCCAAGATAGTTGGTTACTGGTTCCAACATATGACTAATATGGTTGAGCTAATAGTTCACAACCATGCATTCTTTCAAGGAACCATATTTACGTGTAATTATCCTTCCTAATTTTCTATTTGGGTGTTCTAAGTTTGAAACTTTTGCCTAATGATCCCCATATTGAACTTTGCAAACATTAGTTTAATATTTGGTTTCTTGTTAATTTCTTTTCTTCTGAACATATATTGTTGAGGTATGAGTTCTTTACATAATCCATTTTTTTCGTCGATGATTGATTATATCTCTGTAAATGCACAAAATGTGATGGAAGGGAAAGATACCTTGTGCAACTTGTGGATCTCGTGGCTTACTCAAATGCGAGACATGCAATGGAAGCAGTTCTCTATTGACTCACTAAATTGCCATTGTTAAATAGTAAGCATGCTTATCTATGTTGGAAGTATAGTTATATGCCTGCACTACCTCTAAGATACTATTGTTGGAAATATTTTCCAAGTCTAATTTAGATGATCAAGGAAACTCAATTTGGAGGGATATTTTAATGTTATGGTTTGTGAAATCAGGATGTACGTATATGTTACATGTAACACCCCTAACCCATATCCGTCGCCGGATTAGGATTAAGGAGTGATACTAAATATCGAAATCTTACACTTAACAGAATGAACCAAATATCAAGCTGTATATAAATATGCGCTTTAATATGTAAATATATATATATTTAAAATCCTAATTTATTTCACCTAATTATCAAAAACAATTTATTCGCCAAAAATATAAGTCATTACCAATCCACACCAAATATCAATCATGCTTTACTAATTAAAAATTTTATATCATTCAAATACTTAAAACATTTTAAAATTAACATTTATCAATACATATCATATGCCGAGCCAATATTAAAACTACTATTTGCATACATTTATTTCATTAATAAATGATTAACTATGTAACATACTACAGACATAAAGAACCAACCCTGTTTTGGACAGCAATTATTCATCAAATTGGACAGCAATAATATGCTCTAAATGGACAACATTATACATCAAATTAGACAGCTTAAATATACTCAAAATTGGACAGCATTATACATTAAAATGGACATCATTAATATACTCAAAATTGGATAGCATATACTTAAAATTGGATAGCATTATACATTAAAATGGACAGCATCAATATACTCAAAATTGGATAGCATTATACATTAAATTTATAACACAAAAATGTACCTATTTTCTCACTACCATTTTGTGCGCATATGACCATGACAACTTGAACCATATATACATGCTTAATATGCATACACTAAATCAAACCTACACCACACAATCGGTTATCACATCTTTAAAAAAAATAATTATTGAACTTATATCTAAGCCAAGTATATACATGATCTAAATCTAATTAATCATGCACATGATACATAAGCATATACCCCAAATTGTCCATTAAACTATATGTATCAAAGTCAAATTCAAACAAAAAGAGATAAGCCATTTTCGCATGGCTTTTAATTACACAAACACATTGGTTTCAAAATCAACATTTTTTTTAACTATGTTATACATGCCATATATTTGAAAGCAATTTAGCAAAATACCAAAAGGAGACACCGATAGTGTGATGAGCTTAGCTGACGATACCCGAACACATAGCGATCACCAAAATCTATACATCAAACAATAATCCAACACATGGTAAGCTAATTTAGCTTAGTAAGTTACAAGCAAATAAACTCTACAATTTAACTTGACATCTAGAATAATATTTAACCAATTCATACTTCTAAATCATCTTACCTTTAGCTTACCATAGCATAATATAATTATTCACTTCATACTATGATTTAACAAAAATTAATATAATAACACAACTATAAGCATTTCTTCAAATTTAAGTACAATGTCAAGTACATTATACATTTTATTATCATAAAATATAAAGAATCATCTTAAATAAATATGATTCCAATTATAATCACCACCTATGTTTAATACTTACAAAACTTAATCTTGAATACCACCAAATAATTATTACTCACTTTATAACTCATGATTTCTCGATAAGTCAAATACTCGATATTAATAATCTTTCGAAATTATTTAACAAGTACGCACACTTAGTGCTTAATAATCAAACTCGCACACTTAGTGCATTTCAATTAAACTTGCACACTTAGTGCATTTCAATTAAACTTGTTATCGTATATTTTTATACTCGCACACTTAGTGTTGGAAGTCAACAACTCAATACGTCATATTTCAAAAATTTTATCACTACATATATATCAATTCAATTCAGCATAATTACGTAGATGTTAAGATAATTTAAAACGACACAACTATGTATGCTTAATAACTTACCTCGGATATTGTCGACTAATAGATCGGCTACTCAACTACCTTTGATTTCCCCCAATCTAAATCCAATTTCTTGGTTTCTTGATCTAAACATATTCAAATAAATCTCATTTAAACATATTTTCATTCAATTTAGTATAAGAACACATAAAATGGGAAAATTACATTTTTACCCCTAATATTTTACATTTTTACAATTTAGTCCTTTTTGCTCAAAACACAAAATGCACAAAATTTGACCACACTCCTTAAGGGCCGAATATTCCTAGTGTCCATACAAACCCACACATTTCATTTATTTCACATTTTAGTCCCTCAAAAATTTTATTTTTACAACTTAACCCTAATTACTCAAATTCATCAAAAATTCAAAAACAAAGCATGTTAATCTTTCACATATCTTTCATATTTCATCATCAACTATCACAAAGCTCAAGCATTCATCAATGACATTTCTCAAATCATCAACAATTCACAAAATTAAGACATGAATTTTGAAGTATTCAAAGTAACGATATCAAAAACGTAAAAATTATCAAAAATCGAACAAAAACTAACCTTGAATTAAGCTTCAAAATGGCTGAATATTTCAAGCTCTCAAACCTTGTTTTTCTTTTCTATTTTCGGTGATACAAACAATGAAGAAAAAGCTTATTTCTTTTATGTTTTAATGATATAATAACATAATATTATACTATTATTATAACTTTTATATTTAATATATAAAAACTATATATTAACTATCATTGCCATCCACTATCCTTTAAAATGGGCTAATTGCGCTTTAAGAACCTCATATTTAAAAGCCACTATCAAATAAACACTTTACACCTTAATAAGCAAACTTCACATTTTATGCAATTTGATACTTTTGTCAAATTAAACACATAAACAACAAAATTAATTCACGAAACTTTCACACGTTTAAATTCACACATCATAAACACACAAAATAATATTAAAATATTTTTTAGACTCGGATTTGTAGTCCCGAAACCACTATTCCGATTAGGGTCAAAATTGGGCTGTTACATTACATTTATGTCTGATGAATTGCATTTGCTTTCTATAAATAGGATCTTGAATTATTTGATATGAAGACACTATTAACTCGAAAAGTGAGTGTGACAGTGGAGCAACATCGGTTCCAGATGAGATTTTCCATAGATCCTAAGCAGTTCAGTTATGCAACACTCAGGCATACCAATGCACCCCGGCCTATTTTGTCGACTCTTCATTAATTAATGTTTTGAATAAGTTGTACGTAGTGATTTCAAGGATATTTTTTACTGGAGGCACTTTATTAATGTACTAAAAGATGATATTGATATTGTTGAGTATCTTCCCATTAAATACTCAAAAATAAAGCCCCTGGGACTGTTTCCTAATCTAAGGTATTAAACGGATTGAAATTTGGTGTTAAATGTATGGTGATATTCCATTTAGTTTATTGTTTTTGGAAAGGTGTCTTAGATGGCTTCATTTGCAAGCTAATTACTAGAGGAGGGAAGTGTTGTTACTAAAGTGACACAAGGTGATCAAGATAACGCATACAGATTCAAGGCTTACTAATAATGACCTTCCAAACTCCATTCAAAGGCTAAGGTGCCGAGCCAATTACGAGGCTCTCCAGTATGGGAAAGAGATAAAGGATCTCAGAAAGACTTTAGTTGATAGACTAAAGAGCAATAATGATCAATATATTGCTTAATAGTTGATTACTATTATATATTTAATTTGATGTATTTACTTATAAATAAATCATTGCAAAATATGCAAAAATAGTATTAAATCTAAATTTAATAGATATAAAATGAATTCAATTAGATAATGAAAAGACAATAAATTCACAAATGTATGTTTATTTTATTTAAAACAATTTTTATGAAATATTTTAAAAAAATCTGTTAAACAACAGAAATTTTTTATACAAATTTATCCAAACACCAGAAAATATTAGATTTTACAGAAAAATAAATTATTTTCCAAAAATTATTTTTTCGAAAACCATTTTCAATCAAACAAACATACCCTTTCCTTGGCTTCAGGTAACCACCAATTTAATTCCTGCTAATACTTAAATTTTAATGTTCATTACTCTATTTCTAACATGAAAATGTTACTAAAAGATGACAACTTTTTTTTTATAAAACCAATAATAAATTAATAAATATTGAAACCATTAAATGTTGCAAAAGTTATACTAATATCATTCAATTGCAAAAAAATTTAAAAATAAAACAAATATTTTAAGAATTAATAAGAAATTACCAACATCATTCTTTTAGAGTTAATCCTATTATGTAAGCTATTATTCATAAAATTTATTTTTATATGAATTTCTTTTAATCTAGGACAAATGAAGAAAAATAAAATCATAAAATTGCAATAAGAAAACAACTTTTACTTAAAAAAAAAAGAAAGAACGGCCCAAGATAAGGCCCAAACAAGGTGTCCAAATTTGAGCACTCGTGGCATTCTTTTTATTGATGGTCTCCCTAAAATAATTTCTACTTCGCTGTAAAGAGGTAATATGCATGTGTATAGATATATTTCATATGAGTTGAATGTGCATACGTATAGATAAATAGTACGTATGCATGTACATAATGATATTCATATAACATGTATATATGTATGTTGAGGTACTGTCATGTATACGTAGTAACTCAAAATTGCCACCCAATGCATAAACCCAAACAAAAACAAAATAATAATAATAAAACCTAAATTACAGACCCAAACTAATATAAAACTCTAAAAGCCCAAAGCCCAAAACCTTAAAAATTTCAAAAAACCTTAGCCACCCTAAAGCTTCCAGCCGCCGCTCCTTGCCACGTCAGCAGGCACTTCTCCCGAATACACCCACTCCCCCAGGTTTGCCGCTCTGCCATCATTTCACCGAAATGGCGGCACACCTTCCCATCGTCATTGATCGCCATGGGTACCTCTGCAAAGGAGAAAGAAAAACACAGAAACAAAAAGCAAAACAGAAACAAAAAGAAAAGAAAAACGAAATACTGTAATGGCTATAAAAGCCAAACTATTGTAAGATTCAAAACTCATCGAATAAGATACAGAAAAAACAAGTTTTAAAAAAAAAGTAGCATTTTTATTTCTTTTATTTTCGAAGCAAAAAAAAAAAAAGAGGAAAGAAATCTTACTTGCAAAACGCAGTCGTCGTTGTCGTCGTGAGTCCCTTTCCTCCGACTGGAGAAGCCTTGGAACCCCTTAGGGTTCTGTCGAAGGCCTTGTCGAAAAAGGGAGAAACCTTTCGGTTTTTTTTCCTTCGGCCGAGCATCGTTTAAGTTTCTAGGCATTTAAACCCTAAATCTATTTTCTATTCGAAAAGAGGATCTAAATAGGTTTTTTGGGGGGTTTTCCGGCCATCGGAGACGCAATCGCCGATGATCGGTGGTCGCGGCGGAGCTACAGCGGCTCCCATGGCCGACCTAAGGAAAACTTCAGAGAGAAAAAAAAAGAGAATGGGATTTAAAAAAAAATGAGGCAAATGAATTTTTTAAACATTTTTTTACTTAAATAGCCCTATAAAATGGCATCGTTTTGGGCTTAACTTTCAGATGCCAAAATGGCGTCGTTTCAAGCCGACCCGATGATCCGACCCGAATTCTCTTAGGACCCTTATGTTTTTTAAGGGAGGGTCTAATTTCTGCTTTGGCCCTTCCGATTTTTTTACTATTTTTCAATTTCGTCCTACAACTTAGTATTTTTTCTTTTATTTTTGCCCTTTTGTTTTGTTTTTTGTGTAATTTAGTCCCTCGACCACTTTGGACCCATTAAGGGAAGGGCACGTGTAAATGTAGGTGGGATAATTTCCTTTTGAGTCCCTGTATATTTTATCATATTTTAATTTAATCCTTTTATGTCCTTTTCTTTATGATTTAGACTTTTAATTTTTTTTACTTTCAATTTAGCCTTTTTTTTCTTTTTTTTTCTTTATTCACCCACTTATTTTTTTTTTCAATACATACCTTAAATGTTGTTCAAATTTCAATTTAACCCCTCATTCATTTAATTTTGCCTCTTTATTTATTATATCCTTTATTTTAAGATTTAAAATTTATGTTATTTATATCTCTTTCTTATGCCTTTTTTATTTTATCGTCATTATTATTATTATTATTTATGTTAATATATTGATAGTAACTATAACATGATTATCGCTATTATTACTATAAATTGATGTTTTTTTTACTATCATTATAGTTGTATTATTATTACTCACTAGCATGGCATTTTTATTTTATCTTTTATTTATTTATTTATTTACCTATCATTTTAATATCATCATTTCATTTTTACCCGCTACTATGTTACCTTATTTTGCTAATCACCATGCCATCATGTTAAAATTTATTTATCCGATTCTACACTATGCCTAAATAAATTAAATATATATCATTTAAAAATTTACCTTCGTTTTATCTAACGTATAGAAAATACTAAAAACCTAGGCAATGTTCATTATTTTTGGAATTCGAGGGGTTATGCTCCTAACTTACAGAGTATGACATCTTCCTAAAACCGAAGTAATCGGATATCCTATTTAAAATAACGAAAAGCAAGATTTAGGTAACGATCAAATAACGATTATCCTGGTTTTCGAGAATTAGAGGCATAGTGTCCTAACTCATGGTGCATGATCCTTTTTCTCGATTAACTCAAAATAAGGCCTTTTCCATTAAATTTAATTTAGTTAAGTAATATCTTAATCAAATAACATTATACAAAGAGGGATCGTGTTTTAAATTCTCTTCAAATTTTTAGTTCTCGACACTAAGACATAAAGTAATCAACTAGGCACCAATTTTGGGTGTCACGAGGGTGCTAATATTTCCTCGTATGTAACCGACTCCCAAAACCATTTCTTAGATTTTGTAGACCGAAAATCATCGTTTTAGTAAATCTAACATTTTATTAAAATGATCAAATTACGAATTGGTCCGATCACACTTTATAAAAAGAGATTGGTGGCGACTCCAGTTTTTTGTTTTAAATAAAAGTCGATCTCAAAAAAAAGGTTTCGACAAGATATATGTATATGCGTTAGCATGTACGTATTTGAGGATTGTACTATATGTAAGTGTATTCTATTATGTGATAATGCAAATATGTATAGTTGTATGTATGCATGCAATAAAATTTTCATGGATTTACATTTTTTATGATGCTAAATTAATTGTATAATGATATTATGCATTTACGAAATTTTTGTAGTAATTTTTAATTGATTTTGAAAATATAAAACTAACATTTTCTAAATTAATGTAATTCATAATTCATTTACAAAGAGATTTTATTGATCACAATTAAAAACAGAATGTGTTCAAAATTGAGTGTAAAAACTCCTATTTTTCGTCCATTTGAGAGATATAGGAAAATACTAAATGACTATTATTTTTATATATATATAGTTCAAAGAAAAGAGATAGCTTTTCTTAATTATTTTAAGAGATTGTGATTAAATATTTGAGACTTGTGACAGTACTACCAATTTTAAGCGTAATGAAGAGGGTTAAAACTTCTTTGTAAGCGACTCCCAAATCTAAATTTAGCTTACTCTAATTATCAAAGTCACACCCCAAAAAAATGATCACTCTAAATATATATATCACTCAAATTAAGTTTTTAGCTTTTAAATTAATGGAAAATTTTCATTTCTGTCCCCTTTAAAAATACAAGTAATGTAATTTAAGCATTTTAATGGAAAATTTTTAACTTTGGTCTTTCCAAAATTTTATAATTTTATCTCAACCCCCTTAAATAAAATTTCTGGCTTTACCCCTAGGGGCAATTAGCTAGGTGAGATGGTACAAATTTGTGTGCTTCTAATTCAACATCCCTCCTCTTTCATATATCTTTGGGTTGGCAATGTTTGGTAGCTTGCTAACAAAGGATAGATTAATTTCATGGGAAATGGAAGTACGTAGATGAAGGATGTTTAGTTTGTAGGAGGGGAGGAGAATCTCACGACTACATGAGATTAATTTATGTTGGATTCGAAGGCTGCAAACTGGGAACAAAAGGTACAATGGGCTCTTAGGTGCTTTGGTACGGTGAACAATGATCTCAGCAATACATAAAAACTTAACTCTAAGGGGGTGTTTGGTTCAACGGATGTAACTTTATGACCTGTAATGTTACATCCTGGAATGAGATTACATTATTTGAATTTCAACATTCTAACCATCCCGTAATCTTACATTACATCCCTTCTATAATACAAAGTGTAATCTCATTATGACCCATTCCTTAGGTAATCTTAGATTATGGGCGTATTATTAAATTTTGGACTAATTTGTCATTTGTTTTTATATATTATTATTCTAATCAATTTAGTCTTTTTTCTTAAATAAATTTTAAGACTAATTAAAAAGAAAAAAATATGTTTTTTTTCTTAATAATGAACTAGTAGATTTCATACATTACAATTATAATTATTATATTGTATTTAACAATTTATTGATTAATATATTAATATGGGTATAACTATAATTATGATTGGTATTGCAATCACTTTTCTTTAAATTATTATAATAATGATTTATAAATTTATTTCAACACAATATATTTACTTATTAATATATAAATTGTAATAATTTATCATAATTTTATGGAATTTGAGACAAAAAATATTAAAGGAACTAAACTTGTTAAAATAAATAAATTATATAATAATGACAATTGAGTAACATGTGCTTCTAGGTAATCTTACATTTTGTCAATCAAACAATTGAACCTTGCATTTTAACCAAATGAACCAAATAAAATAATCTAACATTCTACCTATAATCTTACATTCTTGTAATCCTATTCCTGTTCGTATTCTAAAATTTTGCAAACTAGACAACCCTAATACCCTAATGTTTATTTGATTGTATGTTGTTTGCATGTAACACTGAATATATGTAGCAGCATGTTGCTTTTCTTTGAATGAATTATAAACATACACAAATTAGCACAGCTAAAACATCATCTTTTAAACTTGTGCTCTCTTAGCTGTTTGATTACCATGCGGTATCACAAACTAATCCCCATTTGATGCCAACGTCTTGTGATCTCTAATTTTTGAAGAAATCAATTACATATATTTAAAAAGAAGGTAAAAAGAAGCAGAAATGCGAATCAACAGGTGTTGTGTCGTTTTAGGATTTACTTGTTTCCTCATCCTTCACAACAACCTGACCTGTTTCGACAGTTCTGATCTTAAACCGCTGGAGCTTGGGCGTTGATCCCTCCACTTCTCCCTGAATTCCCAACCTCAATATAATTGGATCTGACCCTCCCTTGGAACCTTTTTGCCCTATGCTAATTCCGCCTTTATTTGTTCTTATCAAACCAACTTGGCTGCAGTATTTGGTGGCCGACACCAAAACTGATGAGCTTTGATGATTTCTCATGGAAATGTTTTCGCTCACTTCTTTAATAATAAGAACAAGTTTTGAATGCTGCTTTTTTTTTTTGTGTGTGTGTGGGTGGGTGGGTTGTGGTCTTCTTCTGCTATTTTTGTGGTTTGTGATCTGTTGAAGGAAGCTGAGGAATGAGGATGCTGCCGGGCTTTCATATTTATAGCTGTTAAGAAATGGCTTAAAATTGGTAGTGGATTGTTGTTGTTGGTAGTGGGTTGTTGGTGGTAGTGGATTAGTGGATGGTTGTTGGTGTCCATTTTCAACCACAAATCTTTGCCAAAGTTTTGGACAATTATGTCCTTGAACTCTCTTATAAATAGAGAGGTTCATTAGCCATATTAATCATCCCAAACCAAGAGAGAGCAAAGCTTGTTCTTTGAAAGCTAGGATTTTAGCTTTCGGGTTTTCTATAGGGGTTGAGAGTTGTGAGGTTCTCGGGTTGTGTCTTGAGTGTAAAACACTTGTAATCTTCATCTTGTTATAGTGAAATTTCTTTTTGCCTCTGCCCGTGGACGTAGGCATTAAAGCCGAACCACGTAAATCCTTGTGTTCACTTTATTTTTCGTTCCGGTCAATTTACTTGTAGTCATATCGGAGTTCTCGAATCGATCCTTTCCGCAACAAATTGGTATCAGAGCGTAGTTGAAGGAGTGATAATATTTTCTGAATTGCCCTGTGACTGCAGCTTTGTCTGATCTTTCACATCAGGAAGAAAATATTATCATTCATTCAAAGGTTCCAAATTATGGCTACAAGTGTTTCATCGACTAAGTATGATGTCGAGAAATTTACCGGGAAAAATAGTTTCAGTTTATGGCGCATCAAGATGCGGGCAGTGCTGGTTCAACAAGGATTGCTAAAAGCATTGTCTGGTAAAGATAAATTACCAAGCACGCTTTCGGAAGAGCAAAAGGATGACATGCTAGAAAGAGCACATAGTGCTATTCTGCTATGTCTAGGAGATGAAGTGCTACGAGAAGTAGCGGATGAGAAAACCGCGTCCGGTTTGTGGCTCCGGTTAGAGAGCAAGTACATGACGAAGTCATTGACGAACCGGCTCTACCTCAAGCAAAGACTCTATGCCCTGAAGATGGAGGAAGGTACACCTGTTTCCCAGCACCTGGATAAATTCAATTCCATTATCATGGATTTGAATAATATCGATAACAAAATCGATGATGAGGACCAAGCAATAATTGTTTTGTGTTCTTTGCCTCCCTCGTATGAGAATTTTGTTGATACAATGATGTACGGTCGTGATGACCTGACTCTAGAGGAGGTGAAAAATGCCTTAAGTTCCAGTGAGTTGAGGAAGAAAATCACTGGTAAGGTGGTCGAAAACAATGAAGGCGAAGGCTTGGTTGCTCGAGGAAGATCCAAGGCAAAGGGTGGAAGTTCAAGTAAAAGCCATCCTAGATCGCAGTCCAAGAAGAGAATACAGTGCTACTACTGTAAGAAGTACGGGCACATGAAGGTAGATTGTCCGAAAAGGAAGGAGAAATCAGAATCACAGGAGCAACAAAATGATCGTGCGAATGTAGCTGATGCAGATTCTTCAAGTGATGCCGAGATCGTTCTTGCAGTATCCGACTCTTACGCTGGTGGGAGATGGATTCTTGATACGGGAGCTACATTTCATATAAGTACTTCGAAAGATGCATTCTCAACATACGAGAAGCATTCTGGTTCAGTACTAATGGGAAATGACCACGCATGTCAAGTCATGGGGATTGGCACAGTTCGTATAAAGATGTTTGACGGTATTGTTAGAACTCTAACTGATGTTCGGCACATTCCAGAAATGAAGAAAAATTTGATCTCTTTGAGTACGTTGGACAAGAAAGGCTTTCGGTACTCTGCTGAAGGTGGAGTTCTCAAGGTATTCTCGGGTGCTTTGACTGTGATACGTGGTAATTTGGAGCGGGGCCTTTACTTCCTCGATGGTTCCTCGGTTACAGGTGTTGCGGGAGTGTCATCATCAGATGATCTAGATTCTGACACCACGAAGTTATGGCATATGCGGCTCGGGCATATGAGCGAGAGAGGCTTATCGGTGCTAAGCAAACGAGGATTATTGTCTGGGCAGTGTACAGGAAAGTTGAATTTCTGTGAGCACTGCGTCTTCGGTAAGCAGACTCGGGTAAAGTTCAGCACTGGGATTCACAAGACAAAAGGCACAGTGGATTACTTCCATTCTGACCTTTGGGGGCCTTCTCCGACAATTTCTAAAGGTGGTTACAGATATCTGCTTACCTTTATCGATGATTACTCGAGAAAGGTTTGGGTGTATTTTCTGAAGAGCAAGTATGAGGTTCTCATCAACTTCAAGCAATTTAAAGCTTTGATCGAAAATCAAACAGGAAAGGAGATCAAGCGATTCCGGACGGATAATGGCTTGGAGTTTTGCTCAGGTGAATTCAATGAGTTCTGCAAAAATGAAGGAATAGTGAGACACCGCACTGTTCGTCGAACACCACAACAAAATGGAGTTGCAGAACGCATGAATAGAACTCTCTTGGAGCGAGCTCGTTGCATGCGATCAAATGCTGGGCTCGGTGAAGAATTTTGGGCTGAAGCTGTTAATACTGCTTGTTATTTGGTTAACAGATCTCCGTCAACAGCTATTGAGCTGAAGACTCCTGAGGAAGTATGGTCTGGTTCTCCTGCTGATTACTCTGGTTTAAGAGTGTTTGGCTGCCCTGCGTATGCTCATGTAAATGAGGGAAAACTCAAACCGAGGGCGAAGAAATGCATATTTCTTGGATACGGCCAAGGGGTGAAAGGATACAGGTTGTGGTGTCCTGATCCGGTTTCGTCCAAGTTCATCATCAGCAGAGATGTGACTTTTGATGAGTCATCCATGCTTCGATCCACCACAAATTCCCGGGAAAAGGAGGAGTCAGATAGAATGGGAGATCACGGTGTTGAGAAGCAGGTGGAGTGTCAGGTGGACGCTCCAATTCCTACGGAAGGTACTTCAGTCCAGGATGATCAAGTTGAGGTGAAAGATTCCGATGAAGATGAGTCACCTCAAGAAAAACCATATAGCATTGCCACTGGAAGAACGAAGAGACAAATCAAACCAAATCCGCGTTACGCTAATCTGGTGTCTTTCGCGCTCAGTGTGGCGGAGTCCATTGGTATAGAACCTTCCAGTTATAATGAGGCTGTCACGTGTGATGAGTCGGCACAGTGGGCAATTGCTATGAGTGAGGAGATAGAATCTCTTCACAAGAACCATACTTGGGAGTTGGTTAAGCCGCCAAGTAACCAGAAGATAGTTGGTTGCAAATGGGTCTTCAAGAAAAAGGAAGGCATCCTAGGGGTTGAAACAACTAGATTCAAGGCACGATTGGTTGCTAAAGGCTTCACTCAGAAAGAGGGGATTGACTACAATGAAGTTTTCTCCCCAGTCGTAAAGCATTCTTCCATTCGTGTATTACTTGCCATGGTGGCCAAGTCTGATCTAGAACTTGAGCAGCTTGACGTAAAAACGGCGTTCTTGCATGGTGAGCTCGAGGAAACAATCTACATGCGTCAACCAGAGGGTTTTACAGTTCCTGGTAAAGAAGACCATGTCTGTCTATTAAAGAAGTCTTTATATGGATTGAAACAATCCCCAAGGCAGTGGTACAAGCGGTTTGATAGCTTCATGATTCAGCATGGTTACACAAGATGTGACTATGATGCTTGTGTCTATCATCGGAAGCTCTCAGATGGTTCGCACATTTATTTGTTGCTGTATGTTGATGACATGTTAATTGCTTCCAAAAACATGTCGGAAATCAACAAGTTAAAGTCGCAGTTGAGTGGTGAGTTCGAGATGAAGGATCTGGGTGCTGCCAAGAAAATTTTGGGCATGGATATTCACAGAGATCGCAAGGCGGGCAAGCTTCGTGTGTCGCAGAAGAACTACATTGAAAAGGTTCTTCAACGCTTCGGCATGGATAAAGCGAAAACTGTGAGTACTCCGTTGGCACCACATTTCAAACTCTCTGCAGAGTTGTCACCACAATCTGATGAAGAAAAGCAGCAAATGTCTCACATTCCATACTCGAGTGCAGTTGGAAGCGTGATGTATGCAATGGTTTGCACTCGTCCAGACATTTCACATGCAGTTAGTGTGGTCAGCAGATACATGAGTTGTCCTGGCAAGGAACACTGGCAGGCCGTGAAATGGATTCTCAGGTACTTGAGAGGTTCTGCAGATTTATGCTTGGTATATGATCAGAGTGACTGCACTAGCAGTGTCACGGGCTATGTGGACTCTGATTATGCTGGAGATCTGGACAAAAGAAGATCTCTGACGGGTTATGTTTTCACTTATTCTGGAGGAGCCATTAGTTGGAAAGCTGTGTTACAGTCTACCGTAGCCTTATCTACGACTGAGGCGGAATATATGGCGTTAGCAGAAGCAGTGAAAGAAGCATTGTGGATGAAAGGTCTAGTAAGCAGTTTGGGTTTACAACAGGATTTCACTGTTGCATTTTTCGATAGCCAGAGTGCCATACATCTGACTAAAAATCAGATGTTTCATGAACGGACCAAACACATTGATGTCAGATATCATTTTGTTCGGGAACATGTTACGCAAGGTGACATTGTTATCAGCAAGGTTGCTACCGAGAAGAATCCTGCAGATATGTTAACTAAGGTGATCCCTGCATATAAGTTCAAGCATTGCTTGGACTTGATAGGTATTCGGGATTGATTAGCGCCAGAGAGGCGTTTGGAAGAGGTGATCCAGTTCGAGGAATTCACTATGATGTTCAGCTTGGTAAATTTCAAGCCAAGGTGGAGATTTGTTAAGAAATGGCTTAAAATTGGTAGTGGATTGTTGTTGTTGGTAGTGGGTTGTTGGTGGTAGTGGATTAGTGGATGGTTGTTGGTGTCCATTTTCAACCACAAATCTTTGCCAAAGTTTTGGACAATTATGTCCTTGAACTCTCTTATAAATAGAGAGGTTCATTAGCCATATTAATCATCCCAAACCAAGAGAGAGCAAAGCTTGTTCTTTGAAAGCTAGGATTTTAGCTTTCGGGTTTTCTATAGGGGTTGAGAGTTGTGAGGTTCTCGGGTTGTGTCTTGAGTGTAAAACACTTGTAATCTTCATCTTGTTATAGTGAAATTTCTTTTTGCCTCTGCCCGTGGACGTAGGCATTAAAGCCGAACCACGTAAATCCTTGTGTTCACTTTATTTTTCGTTCCGGTCAATTTACTTGTAGTCATATCGGAGTTCTCGAATCGATCCTTTCCGCAACAATAGCGGTAGCTGACACAGATTTGAATAAATCAAAATTCAAACTTTTATCAAAATTTACCATTTTTAAGGTTAGCAATGGATGCGATATTGATAACACATACATTAAGTTTGAAAAGTAAGAGGCTTACTCGTTTTCTAAAAAACCTGAAACGGTCCTAGTTTGCTAGCTGTTGCGGTAGTGCAGCCACTTGTTAATCATATGACTGCATCATGTCTGCGTTGACCCCTTGGATTACATGGTAGATGTAAGGCCATACACTCCATCGTCTCATTGAATTTATTAAGAATTATTCCACGAATGGTATATTGATTTATTTTGGAAAAGAAATGGTCAGCCAATAATTATTTGGCACGATGTTTTTGTAGCCTATTGGCGACTACGAATAGAAGAGCATTTCGGCTCCTTTGTTGTTGAAGTAAAACGTGTTTATATTAATATAATATAATTGGATATATTAGTTTGGATTTGTTGATACCATCCGTACATACGGACTACTAAAATTGGTACTAACAAATTAACAACTACATTCATTTGAATTTGGTGAATGTTTTGTTCCGTATCCATTTTGAAGTCGCCCCGTCGGCTATAGATATGGGTGTGATTAGGGGATGAGCATAATCTTTCTCACTTTAATTTAAAAAATTCAATTCAATTTTAAAATTTTAAATTAAACCATTTAAGTTAAATTGTTTAATTAATATTTTAATTGTATAAATGATGTTATTCAAATACTTTAAATAATTCAAATAATTAAGGTTAAAAATGTTACAAGTCTCTTCATTCTTCCTATATTTGGAATTTAATTCTTCACTTATTTTCATAAATTTAGTTCATCTCCTTTTTTATTTTCATTTGTCTCGTTTTAATAAAATTTGGTTGATAAAACAAAACTCATCATCTCAATAATAGTTAACTACAAGTTGGATTCTAATGAGAATTTTCTAGGAAACCCACCAAGTAATGTCTATGCTAAATTCTCGTATAAGCTTATTATCTACTTTCTTTTTTTTTTTGGTTGCTCAAGATATCTATTGGAGTGGGCCAAATAACTAACCCTTTGCGTTCGGTAAGCCCATTAAGAGGGTAGACACTAGACACAAGTTTTAAAGTTACTCTATACCCAGAACAAGGATCGAACTCCAACCACTGATTAAGGTAGACTTATTATCTTCTTATTGAAAGTGTGCCACAGGAGCATTCTGGTCAAAGAGTTGGCAAGTATATTCTGAGAAGTAACAACCAGATCTCGCCTTTGTGATGGATAAATTGAGTCCTGGAGCATTCATTTATAAACTATGATTTTGCCCATCACCTGGTTTAGAGGATCATTATCATTGAGAACAAGTTTTTAGCTTAGATTCAATCTCAAATCAGAACTTTTAGTGGTGGCAAAGAAGCGATTTGAAATTGAAGAGATAGGGAGCTTCTACACTTTGTTACTTGTACTTTTTGGAGAATTTGTAACAGCCCGTTTTTAGTGAAATTGGAACAGTGGTTTCGGAACCACAAATCTGAGTCTGAAAGAAAATTTATTTTAATATTATTTTATGGTCTACCGTATGATAGGAATATCGTATAAAAATTTCGTTAAAAAATTTTACTGATTACATGATTAATTGATAAAATGATCAAATTGCATAAAATGAAAAAGTTGAATTCTTGTAGCTAAAAGGATCAAATAGCTATGGAATTCAAAATTGGAGGTCCTTATATGGCAAATAGACCATTAAGAGGAGTTAGTAGATAAGTATGATGATTCTTCCATGGAAAATTGAATAAAGAAAATGACTAAAATGGGAAGTGAAAATAATAAAAGATGATAAATGATTAAATAACAAAATATCATATTTTTCATCATATTTCCCAAATTATTTTACTTGGAAACCCTAGTTAGAAGAGCTTGAAGGTAGCAAGCTTATTTGGCTCAATTAGGTGAGTATTCAAGTTCCGTTTTTAGTAATTTTTATATTTTCGAGATCGTAATAGCTTATCTAGCTATCTCGATGATTAATTTGCAAAGTTATCAAAGTATTAAAGTTTTTCCATGGATGAGTATGAATGAATTATGAAGTTTTATGGTAGAAAATGAAAGGTTGTTGATAGATAAACAACTTTTGTAAAGAGAATTTTGATGAAATTATGATTTATGAACTAAATTGAAAATATGTAAAATTCATGGAAAAATTCTAAATTTTATAAAATACATGGACTGTAACGGCCCGTTTTTAGTGAAATTAGAACAGTGGTTTCGGGACCACAAATATAAAGTTGAAAATTTTATTTTAATATTCTTTTGTGGTCTATAGCATGATAATATAGTGGTATAAAAATTTCGTTAAGAATTTTTACCGTTTGTATGCTCAATTTGTGAAAAAGGACTAAATCGCGTAAAGTGTTAAAGCTGTGTTCTATTTGCCGAAGGTGTTAAATAGCTATAGAACTTTAAAGTGGATGTCCTTATGTGGTAATTAGACCATTAAAGGTGATAGTAGATGTGCATGGCTAGGTAATTGAGTAATTTTTAAAGTTAGGTAAGGGTAAAAAAGTAATTAGGTAAATAAAGGCTAAATTAATAAAAGAAAAGATGTCATCTTCCTCCCTTATTCATGCTTCTACCAAAATTCACCATTAAAAGAGAAGATAAATTTTTTTCAAGCCTTTTTCCTTGCATGCAAGTGATTTCTTATCCCGTTTTTGTTGATTTTTATGTTTTCGGGACCATTGTAGCTTAATCTAGCTAAATCGAGGACTAATTTGTAAAACTATTGAATATTTTGATATTTTCCATTGATGAATATAATAGGGTTTTGATGTTTAATGGAAGAAAATGAATCTTTGTTGTTAGTTAAACAACTTTTGTTAAGAGATTTGTAATGAAATTGTCAAATAGTGGCTAAATTGATAAATGTGAAAATTGTGTGTTAAATGCGTGAAATTGTGGAATATATGAGCTACTTTGAGCACCTATAAAATTTGGCTAGGCTTGGGTGTAGAGAAATTTGCATGAATTTCATTTTATGAGCCTAGGGACTAAATTGTAAAGAAGTCAAATGTATAGGGGAAAATGGTAATTTTTCCATAATATTAATTTTGGATTAAATTGAATGGATTGAGAATTAAATTAGTTAAATTTGATTATTTAGATCAAGAAAAACCATGTTCGGAATTAGATTGAGGCAAAGATAAAGTGGTAGATTGATCGGTCAATTTAATCCGTACAAATTCGAGGTAAGTTTGTATGTTAATAAGCACTAAATTATATGTGTTTTAAATGCTTTATTATTATAATTGTGAAGATACAACTCCACGAAAATGTTCGATGAAGTATCGACGACGTAGATATCCCGGTTGAACATTAAGAATAGATAGGATACAAATGACATGTCATTAGGGGTTACGTATTTTGGGTGCTGGTATCGTACGTCCTACCGGTGGCTAAGTTTTTGGCATGTGTTGTGGTTACTTTACAGCTGGTGTAAGCAGCACCGTGTAGCTACGTCTTGACTGACAACTTGTGTGAGCAGACCCAGTGATAGCTCGAGAGTGAGCATCTATATAAGATATGAGACAGAGGTGGTTTTGACCACGTATTGGCACTTAGTGTGCGAGATACCCGAGTATCCGATAGTATTCCAAATGGTTCAACGGGCACAGATGATGATACGAGGTTATAAGAGTTGATACTAACCAGTACAGGTATTCATGTGAAATACGAAAAGTAATTCATAGTTGATGTGTTCATACATGACTAACATAATTGTGATTATGTGTTAGGCTTTGGGCCAATTGGAATTTAACTATGTTTTAATTATGCTTATCTAAATTGTGGATGAATGGTAAGTTGTATTTATTAGTTATATGAACTTACTAAGCTTAATTGCTTACTCTATTTTAATTTCTATGTTTTATAGTGATTCGAAAGCTCGCTCGGTTTGAAAGTTGTCAGAGATCGCGTCGCACTATCAAACTCTAATTTTGGTATTTTGGACTTTGTATGACTTGGTTAAATGGCACGTATAGGTGTTTTGGCTAATGTAGCCTATATGTTTTGTGGTGTTTTGGCCATTTATTTTGGCTTCAATATGGTATGTGTTTGGTTATGTAAATATGTATAAATGACCTTATGGTATGTGATGTATAGTTTCTTGGTTAATGCCCTGTTTGTGTATTGGTATTATGGGTACCGAATGGTTGAATTTGAGGTGTGGCAAGCATGATAAGTTAGGCATAATGTTTCACATATGAGTTTGACCATTTAGGTATATTTTGGATGTGTGATTGGTGTAATGCCCAATTTTGACCCGTGCCCACACAATAAAATTAATCAAATTTAAAAAAAAAAGAGTCCAATGAAATAGCAGTCCATTTACAAATTTCAGCTAGCCCAAAATTACAACCCAACCCGTTTTAACGAAAACACCCACCAAACCTATTAACCCACTAGCCTAAAAAAAAACCTTTAGCCCACTGAGCCCAAAACGCAAAACAGGAGCAAGGAACCCTAGCAACTTTCGGCTCCCAGCGCCGCAGTAACCGTACCACGCCTCATACGCTGCGCCACGTCCACCCTCCGTACGGCCGTACCTGCAACAAACAAAAATGGACAACGCAGCAACAAAGCAACAACAATAGGCCAACAAAAGCAGAAAAGGAAAAACGGAAAAAGAAATAACAGATCGATTTTTATTATTTATTTATTTTTGTAATTTTGGCTATAAAGGGCCAGTGCAAACACTGTAAACGGATCTTCTTCCTTTTTTACAGAGATCGAATACAAAAAGAAAAAAAATATTCAAAGAAATAAAAAAAAGGTGAATAGATTTTGTTTTTCCTTTCTTCTTTTTCTGTTTCTCGCTCATTTTTGTTCCTTATTCAATACAATAATAAGATAGTAGAAAGCAAAGAAATTACCGGTAACTGGATCCTCGGTCACTCCGTTGTAATCGGAACTGGGCAAAGGTTCGGAGATTGGCCGAATAGTCATCATACGGAGTAGTGACAAAGGATGGGAAACGGGAAACGGGAAACAGCGCTCTCCCTTCCCTTTGGAATTTTAGATGAAAACCTTTAGATTTAGGTTCTTTTTTGTTTTAAACGTTTTCAAAAATGGCACCGTTTAAAGCGTAGACCCGATGACCCGACCCGATTCAAGAAGGAGGATCCACGTGTTTTATACTGATGGTTTATTTGCGCACTGAGTCCTCCTGTTTTCTCAATTTGTTTTGATCTAATCCCTTTCAGTTCGTTTAATTTTGGCCATATAGGTTTATTTTGTTTTCAATCTCATCCACTCATCAGTTGAGGAGACATACGTCCAAAACGACGTTGTTTTCAATTATCTGACCAGGCTTCCTAGATTGGTGCGCTTAATTGTTGCATTAGTCCCTTTAATTTCAAACAAATTTCAAATCGGTGCTCTTTTATTTTATTTATTTTTTTCAAAATTCGCTCCACGTTTTCAACGTTGTTTCGTTCTGGCCCATACTGTTGCAATGCGTTTTGAGGAATAAGGAATATTGCCTATTTGGTCCCTATGAAATACGCACATTCCATTTCGGTTCTTTAATTTTATTTTATTTTCTGATTTCCCTTATGATTTTGGTTTGGAATCTGATTTAATCCATAATTTAAGTTATTCATTTTCTAAAATTTTATTTTGATTTTGTTGTCTTTAGTATATATTTAGTTATAAACCTAGCATTATTTGAATATTCAAGTTTTAGTATTGTTTTAAAATTTATCATTAGAACTATTTAAAATATAATATACTATTATTTTAAACTAATATTATCTAAACGTACCATACATAGTTATTTTAATTATAACTTTAAATGTATTATGAATCTCTACTTAGGTTTTATAATTAATATTTCTTTTTATATTTATTTAATATAGTTTGTACATTCTATAACTTTATAATATTTTTCAAACTTTCTTTTCTTTTCCATCCAAATATAAAAAGTTATGTGTTGATACTTTCATGTATGTAATTTTAGTAACTTATTTTGAAATATACATTTGTATATATGTTTTAAATCTTATATATAATTTATTTCTTTTAAAATACTCCCTTATATACTTTACTTACTTCAATTTTTGTACATATATTACCACACATATACTATTATAAATTTTTTTTATTTTGTATGTATCGTTTATTTAAATTAGCGCATATATTATTTTGAGTTTCTTTTCGTACAATACTTATTTTAAAATTCATTTTTATATTATTATATCATATAGTATTCATTTTTAACCTCTTTTTTGGTATATTTTAGTATTCATTTTTCTTTAGTTGGAAGCTTGTTATATTTTATTTATGTTATTTCGTTTGGCGCTTCTTTTAAAATTGACTATTAAGTCATTTAGTTGTTGAATATTGATATTTGTGCTTGCATGATGTGTGCTTGATATTATTGCCCGCATATGTATTATATAATTTATTCGTATTTATTGGTTATTGATGATTATTAGTATACTTTAGCCTATTAATTATTGTTTCGTGTTGTACATTAACATCCCATCGCATTTTTTTAAATATTCGGTTTCATTAAAGCACTAAAATCATTTTTATAATTTTCAAAAAGGCCTAGCGTTTATAATTCTCGAGAGAGTTGTGCCCTAACTTACTGGGTTCCAATTTTTCTCGACGAATTTAGATAGCTATGTGTTTATTTAAGTAAAACCATACAATTTTAAAACTAAGTATTTAGGATTTCAAAATGTCGGATCCTAACTTACTGGATGTGACATTCTGTTATCCCAATTTTAAAATAAAGACAATGTTTGATGTTTAAGAACTTCGAGGAATCGAAACCTAACTTACTAGATTCTGATTTCTCGTTTGACTTAGATGACCAAACAACCTTCTCAAAATGCATGAATTTTAAAATTTAACAATTAAAAAGACATACTTAATTTTGAGGATTGAATTGTTGCACTCTAACTCACTGAGTGTGGCAATTTATTTCTTCGAAATGAATGTATCTTATTATCCAACTTGGTTTATTCAAATTTAAACTTTAAAAGGTTCGTATTTTTAAAATATTTTCAAATTTTCGACATTAAGACATTAATCAATCAATTCGGTACCAATTTTGGGCGTTACGAGGGTGCTAACCCTTCCTCGTGCGTAACCGACTCCCGAACCTGTTTTCTCAAAATTCGCAGACCTAAAATTGTTTTCAAGGTAATCCGATCACACCTCAATAAAAGATCAGTGGCGACTCCAATTTTCATTTTCAAGTCGACAACTAAACTAATATTTTTGTCTTTCCAAAAAAATGGTTGCGAAATTGGTATGTTTTAAAGTCGTCAATGAATGTGTTGATGGATATCATGTTGTATGTGTGAATATTACCTGTTATAAACTTGATATTAGTTGGTTTTGAATGCTTATTTATGCCATGGTTGTATGTGCATTGTTGAGCTTAGGTTGGTACCACATTGGGTGAGATATATGGCTTGGAAAATAGCCTATTTTTTGTCTACACGGGCGGAGACACGGACGTGTGTCTCAGCCATATGTGACACACAGTCAGGTGACACGGCCATGTGTCCCCTGATACTTCTATAGAAATCAAGTCAGTAGCTTCACATGGCCTAGCACACGGGCATGTGAGGCCATTTCGAAGGGTACACGGCCTGGCACATAGGCGTGTGGTCTGGCCGTGTGACCCAAGTTAGTGAGTTACACGGGGTAGGACACGAGTTGGGACACAGTTGTGTATCCCCATTTCGAATGCCTACACGGTCTGAGACACGAGCGTGTCACTTGGCCGTGTGAGGCACACGGCTTGGCCACACGTGCGTGTGTCTCCTGCACTTTGAAAATTTTCCATGTTTTTCTAAAAATTTCTTAAGTACTCGGTTTAGTCCTGAACCACTTTTAATGACTATTTAGGGCCTTAAGGGCTCATATTAGGGACTATATGAATGAATTTGGATGATTTTGTTTGGAATGAGAAATGAATATGAAATGTATAATTGTTTGAGTTATAAGTCTGGTAATGCTTTGTAACACTGTTCAGGCGTCGGATACCGGTTAGGGGTATTACATGGACTGCTAATGTTACATGTAAAAATCGGCTAGGCTTGGAATTAGGATTAAATTGCATGAATTTCATTTTTTGAGCCTAAGGATAAAATTAGAATTAATTAAAAGCATAGGGGCAAAATGGTAATTTTGCCTAAGATATGAATTGGATTAAATTGAATGTAAATAGTATTAAATTGATGTTAAAATTCATTCGTATAGATCTGGATAGATCAAATATAAAGCTAGATCGAGGAAAAAAATGTCAGATTAGTAGATTTTGCATACACGAACATTGTCGAGGTAAGTTCGTGCATCTAAATTTTGTATATTTATATGTTTGAATTGAAAGTTGTATATGTGCATTGTGAAATTGCTATTTATATGAAATTGATTACATATCTGACAAAGCCCTATAAATGTTCTGTTTGAATAGATGAAATTTCGATGGATACAAGGTTCCCAAATTGGTTGTGGTCATGCATATTTTACGGACACACCACGGCTCAAAAGAGCGTCCCGTTAATAGCCCTCTCGAGCTTCCTGTTATATGGTTCCTGTGAGCTTCCCATTAATAGCTCTTCGGAGCATCCCGATCGGTTGTGATCCGGCATGTGTTATGGATACACCGCAGCTCTTATGAGCGTCCCATTATATGGCTCTTCTCGAGCTTCCCGATTAAAGGCTCTTTGTGAGCTTCTTGATTAATGGCTCTCCGGAGCTTCTCGATATGGCTCGCTTGAACTTCTAGATATATGGCTATCCGAAGCTTCCTGATTAATGGCTCTTCGGAGTTACCCGTTATTGGCTCGAATGAGCTTCTTGGATATGGCTCTTTTGAGCTTCCCGTTATACAGCCCGGATAAGCTTTCCGTTATACAACTTACATTAGCTTCCTATTATATGGCTCAAGGGAGAGCAACTCGTTTATGTACTCGTATGAGCATTCCCAAATATGAATTGACAGTTTACAATTTTCTACACTTCATATGTACTACCCTTGTATCCATTGATATTTTAAATGACTCAATGGGTAAATTTCCGATATGAGATGATACGAATTTAAGATGAATTACTATGAGAAATACTTGAAATACAAAGATATGATATGTACATGTTCATGAACACTTGAAGTGATAAATACATGTATGTGGAAATTGAATATTGATGAGCTTATTCATCTTTCTTGGTATTTATGTTAATTACATAACAAACATGCTTGATGAGGATATGTGTTTAGGCAATTAGCCAAATTGGTTTGAGCTTGTTTATTTGCTTTCCTTAAATATAAATGAATGGTAAGTTAGTTTCCCATTATACGAACTTACTAAGCTTTAAAGCTTACTCTGTTTATTTCTTCTGTTTTATAGTATTCGAAAACTTGTAAAGGTTGGAAGCTGATCGGAGCTACATTACACTATCCTTCAGCTTATTTTGGTATAAATAGCAAAATTTCTTTTGGGTATAATGGCATGTATAGGCTAAGTTTGGCCAAATGATGGTATTGACGTGTTTGGTTGTGATTTGCCATTGGTATGGCTTATGTTTGGTACATTTTGATATATATATAAGTATATGGCCTTATCATGGTTGATATGTGATTTGATATAATTGATTGATGGTTAACTAATAGGCAAATTGTAACATGGCTTGAGTTGGTACAAATATGAATATATATGTAAGTAATCAAATTATTAAGCATGAATACTTGATTATATAAGATGAAATGTTATGCATAAGACTTGGTTTTAGTTTGATTCAAATGTTTTATATTGGTTTGGGAATGTGTTTAAGTGTTATTGTAGGTGGAGGACAAGTTTGAGTGAGAAATATGGCTAGGAAATGGCCTTATTTTGTCCACATAGGCAGAGACATGGGCGTGTGTCTTAGCCGTGTGTGACATACGGCCTAGCACATGGGCGTGTGATATGGCCATGTGTCCTTTGCATCTTAAAAATTTCAAAACAGAATGCTCAAAATTGATCACACGGCCTAGCATACGGGTGTGTGGCTTGGATGTGCGACTCCTGCATTTATTTAATGATGTTCACACGGCCTAGCACACGGGTGTGTGGCTTTGCCGTGTGACCTAAGTCAGAGAGTTACATGGGTACTAACACGGGCTGAGACACGATCGTGTGCCCTATTTCGAATGCCCACACGACCTAAGACACGGGCGTGTCTCTTGGCCGTGTGAACCACATGGCCTGACTACACGGGCGTGTGTCCCCCTGTACTTTGGGAAAATTTTAAAATTTTACGAAAAATTCTCTAAGTACCCGGTTTAGTCTTGACTTGTTTTTAATACATATTTTGGGCCTCGATGGCTCATATAAGGGACAATATGATTGATATTGAAATGTTTCTTATATGAATGCTAAGAGATATAAAATGTCTGATACTTGTCCTATAAATTTTGGTAATGCTTCGTAACCCTATTCTGGCGACGGATATGGGTTAGTGGTGTTACAGAATTTGAAAAAGTAAGCAATGAAATAATTTTTAAAGACTTATTATAACATTTGGTACTCAAGTTTGATACTTTTTTTTCTAATGTGGTACTTGTGTTATTTTGATCTAGTTAGGTACCTGTATTTGACAAAATTGTATATTTTGGTACCCAAAAATAATGGTTTTAACTTTTTATGCTTAATTTGGGGTTTAAGGTTGGATTGATGAAAGTTAATTGCTACTATTATTAAGTTTGATTTTTTTTATGATTTTGTTAATAGAATAAATTTAGTGTTAAATTGTGAATTTATTTACTTTGTCAAATACAGTTTGATGGATGTGAGCTAATCCAGATTTTAGGATTGATTTGATGAAAGCCAATTGCTAATATTATTAGCTTATTGTGAATCTTCATCAAACAAGTTACATGGAACCAAAGAAGAAAAAGGTTTGAACGTCATTAGGACTGTGTCTCGTGCGATCATAAACGGATGAGGTGTAGGCTGCTTTGGAGGGTCGAGCATTGTAAGGGATAACAATAATAATATGATCATGATATGTAGCAGACTTCAAGCCAAGTCACAATTTCTTCTTGTTCATCTAATCTCGATTTATATGTGTGAGCAAGGAATTCAAGGAGAAGAAATGGAGCAATATTGTTGAAGGAAAAGGAAGGGCGAAGTGAAAAATTATCCCAATATTCTATGATATTTAGATTTTGTTGCTGTCAGAGCGAGACCAGACAAGAAACAAAGGAGTGGAGGGGAAAAGGTGCTGATATGGATTTCTTCTTTAATTGGCCGTAATCATATTTGATGTTTGTCTGGTTATGGAATTGATTTATGTAATAAAATAAAAAGTCAATTCAATAATAATTTATGGTTAATTTTACTATTTAGGAGGAAAGCTAGTTAAAAAGGGATTTCTTGTGTCGCCGTTTTTCTTTTCTTAATTAAAACGTTTTATATGCATTGACTTTGTTGAGAGTCTAATTAAATTTGGTTTATTTTTGAAGGAAGGATAAAGTTACCAAACTAAAATTTCTTGCTTATCTTAATACATTATTAACTAAGATACATTTAAAATTCAAGTTGAAGTCTATGTTTCTTTCCCTCAAAAAAGTCTACTGTTTTTTAAAGCCTCTCTAGGCCCTTGAGGATGAGGGTCAATTCACCCTGCATCATCTGTAATGGAAAACTCTAATAAGACAATTTATTTTTATATTTTCATTAAATTAATCTGTATATTTAGATTGACTGAATAAAAGAATCCAAATTTTTTATGATATTCAAAAACATTGGATGATAGGCACTTGTAATGTGGGTAGAGAGTCAACATGTCTCAATGATGAGATGATCACAGAGTTGCATGATTTATATCTTCAGTTCATACTTGATTTTGGGTTTTAATATTGAATCATTCCTTTCCATCCTCGATCAAAACTATACTATCATATATAAATATAAAAGGAAGAAGACACATGTCATGTCCATGAGTTTTTCCTCATAATAACATTGGTAAAATTTTAATTTTGATTTCTATTATGTTGACATTTAAAATTTAATCTTTTTTAGTCATTATAAGATAATGATTAAATTGTAATTATGCTTATATTTGAGATTTAATCTTTTTTAGTCATTATAAAATAATGATCAAATCCAATTTTAATCCCTCTACTATGTTGTTATTTAAATTTTAATCTTTATATTTAAGTTTACTATAATTTAGCCCTCCACTTTTATAGTTAGAAATGATAATTAATGATAACATGTTATTACCATATAATTAAATATTTTCTCCCATAATATAATATAAAAAAGCAGCATGAAGAGCTAGCAAATTAATAAAGTTTACTTTGTTAGCAATTTTACAAATAAACCAAAATAGATAAGTGAAATAGTACTCACTTAAACTATATTATTACATCTATGTAAACATACTTAACCTAAAATATTATTTCAAAATTTAGGAGTTCATCCCTATTACTTTTTCCATTTAATAAAAAATTATATTCTTTTTAATTTAATCTTTAGTAATTTAAATTTTTGCTTTCTTAAATTTATAATGGAGATAATTTATTAAAAAGTGTTAGGTATAATGGTAAGATACATTACGCTCCTAAGGAGAGAACGTAAGTTTGAACATTGTTGATATTGTTAGGAGAGACAGTTACAAATCTCAAACGTTGATTGTAAAATGAAAATAATATACCAAAAGAATAGAAATAATTATTATTTTTTTTTTAACTCTTTAAATAATTAATCCAATGCAAAGTGTAAGTTGACTACTATATTAATATATATAGTTGTATTTAATTTTTTATACAAACAATTATAATTATGCTTAATCAGGAAGAGTTTCTATCAACTAATAAGAAGTTGCTTGTGGTCTAATTGGATATATTAGTATTTGTTGAGTTAAATGGTTTTATGATTAATTATATAAGTTTATTTGTGATTTTATAATTTGCTAAACTATTGAATGTGAATATAAGTATGCTTATATTTGTGGCATACTATGAATATGAAATTATAATGAAATGATTGATTGATATGTGAATTATGTATATTGATATTACGAATGTTTTATTAATGGTTTCAGATAGAATTATGACTATAGTTGGCACGCTATAGGATGCGTTATACAGAGTTATTTAGCGCCGATCGCATATTATATCGGGCTTACTGATGAGTATTGGGCACATATTATTTCGGTAATATATTGATAAGTGTTAATACTTCGGACATACTAATAAGCACTGGGATTGGAACTTTATGTGATTATAGCTACTAAGAGCTCACGATTGGTTTATTCTCTATTATTATATTGTAAATAATTTATTATATAATTGTTTTGATGGGATTATTATAGATTTTCTATGTTAGCAAGTCTCGAACGAAAATTTATTTAAGGGAGAGATTTGTATAAATTTTTGTACTGAGAGTTTTTAGCACTTATCTTACTCAAGTTAGGGAACTTTTTTTAGAGTGCAAATTGTTAGTAAAACATATTGTGTTGTGGTTTTACTTGTTGAATTCATAAGGGTGAATTTAGTGGTGAGAGTATTATTCTTCAAGATTTGAAAATGAGGAGAATCATTAATTACAGGGTGTGTGATAGGTTAGATTCAGTTGTTGTAACTGTTGAAGAGAGTGAATATTTCTCACTGAGCTAGACTCCGCAGACGTAAGGAGACCGAATTATGTAAACAATTCATGTATGTTCTGAGTGTTTCCAATTTCCAAATTTAGTTCCAGAAAAGTGTTACTTTACTGTAAGTCTTTCTAAACACTTTCTTTAATCAATAGCAATATTTAATAATTTCACATGAGTTGAAAATTAATTATGTCTTAATATATTACCAAAAAATTTAATCTAAAAAATGCAACTAAATTAATTAATCTACCAAATATTATTTTATAAAGCTTAAAGTATAATTCCGTTTTAATGTTAAAATTATGGTATATACTCAATAGTTTATTCTTATGCTATCAATCATTTACTATTATAGTGTCATAGCTCGATTAGCATGAGTATTATTGTTAATATAGGAGGACATGGGTTTGAGCGCGTTGAAGCGCATTATCCTCTTATTTATGGGTTAGGAAGGGGTTATTAGTAGTTCTAAGTATATTAAAAAGAGCAAATATGATCAAAATTTATAATGAAATTTTTTATTTTTTATTAATCAAGACACTTTCTTTAAGTCCTTCCACACTCAAAGCTTCTTACCGTATGTTGGACTGGCTATAAAGAAATGAGATTGTAATAGAATAAAATTATAATGACAGAATGAAATGGGTAATGTAGTAATATTCCTAGGTTTAGGGAAATAAATGTTGTAATAGTATAAGAAAATATACTCGAATGATAAATATATTCTTTAATAGATTTTTTAATGTTAAAAATCCAAAATTTTTAATATGCTCAAATAACCCATAGCTCTTTATAAATTAAAGAATTTATTATTTTATTATAAAAATGTAAAAAATCCAAAATTATATAAATAGATTAAATTCAATATGAAAATCAGTAATTAATTTATTTAAATTAACTGTATGTAATTGTTGTTGACCGAACATCTATAAGGGCAATAAACACTTCCAATTTTTTTGGTTCTGTTATTGATTTAAAGTTTTAAAATAATAATTGGTAAACTTATTAAAAGTTGTATTTTTATAATATTGAACTGGTTCAGTTTTGAGCTATAAATATATAATGTATCCCTTTCAAAAAAAAATGATGGATCAATGAAAAAATATAAAGTAAATTACCACAACATTTTGCAAAAAAGAAAACTTACATTTCAAGTGTTGGTTAATATTTGAACATGCATATACTTTAACTTAGATATACAAGCTTCAGAAATTGGTTGGGCAGGTACATGACTTAGAAGGCTGGTGGGAGCAACCCTTCAAGTTGACAAAGCTTTTAAGCAAAAAAAAATGCAAGAAAATGTTGCTCAGCTTGGGACATGTATGCAATGCCAAGAACTTAAGACATATAACCAGAATGAGTTGGTCCTTTCCATATACATCTCAAATTCTTCATGCAATCAATGCTCAAGTATTGAAATGATTCAAGAACTTTTTCTGCAGAAACAGACCAATCAATAACGGTTTCCATCTTATTGCAATCGACCAACAAGCAAAACTTTAGCGTTATCATGTTCTCATGGCAGTCCAAGAAAAACAATAAAGAAAACTTTAAGTAGTTCACTTACTTGAAATGGGATGTTTTCACCATTCACCAAAGAGAAACATGCAACTGAGAGAGCTCAAGCTTTCTAGATGAATTGGTAAAGGATCCAGTGGTCAGCAATCTCACTCAATCCTGAACACGTATCAAAGTATATGATTCCCACTTGTCTACCATCTTAATGGTAGCATTTGCTAATTTATTCTTCCAACACGAAGAAAACACCAATAAATAATATAAACATTGCTTCCAATGACATCAAGAAAATCAGATTTGGTCATACAAACAGAGCAATGGCAAAATTTTACTCGGGAAATTCTAATAGATTTTGATTTGCAGGTATTCCTGTAAAAAAATAGAATGTCAGTAATGATAATATATTGCAAAGAAAAGAAAAATAAAAAATACGCAGATTTTTACGTGGAAATCCTTTCGGGAAAAAATCACGAGTAGAGGAGAAGAAAATTCACTATATCGAATTCGAATGATTATAAGAGAAGTAGACTATTTCTATTTATAGGCTTGTAAAACCATATTCTAATAGGAGTGTAGTAAGATTGAAACACCTAATTCTAATCAAATATCAAATAGATGGAGTTTAATAAGGTTTAAAAAACCTTATTCTAAAATAAAATAAAAGAAGTGTAGTTCAAGAGGGATTTTACTTTTATTTTATTTTACCACTGTATTTTATTTAAATAAAGATTCGGGTCACTTAATTCTAACAATCTCCACCTTGACACGAATTCTCAATGAACAAGCTCTTCATCGCGAACTCTCAACGAACAAGTTCTCCACCTCTTCCATAAAACCCCTTAAGGGTTTAACTTCAACAATGAACACCAACCAAGTCTAAGCAATGCTCAAACTTGGTTATAGGAAGTGACTTAGTCATCATATCTGTGGGATTTTCATGAGTACTAATTTTGCTCACAACAATATCACCACGAGCAATAATATCACGAACAAAATGATACCGAACATCAATATGTTTTGTTCTGTAATGAAACATTTGATCTTTTGTAAGGAAGATGGCACTCTAACTGTCACAAAATACTGTACTGATTTGAAGGTCTTCATTGAGTTCACTTGTAACACCCCTAACTCATATCCATCACCGGAACAGGGTTACAGAGCATTACCGGAGTTTACACATCAATATAATTAAATCATATCATTTATTATTCATATATGAAATCTAACCTATTCAATCATAATGTCCCTTATATGGGCCCTCGAGACCCAATTTATGCATTAGAAACAAGTTGGGACTAGATCGGGAACTTAGAGAATTTTTCGCGAAATTTCAAAATTTTTCTTAGGTTTAGGGGACAGATGCCCGTGTAGCCAGGCCGTGTAGCTCACACGGCCAAGTGACACGCCCGTGTCCCAAGGCTTGTGGTCATTCGATGTGAGGCACACAGCCGTGTCCCAGCCCGTGTCCATACCCATGTAACTCTCTGACTTGGGTCACACGGCCAGCCACACGCCCGTGTGCTAGGCCATGTGGACAATTTAATTTTCGAAAATTAGGTGTAGGGGACACATGGCCAAACCACGCGCCCATGTACATGGCCGTGTGTCACACACGGCTGAGACACACGCCCGTGTCTCTGCTTGTATGGACAAAAAATAGGTCATTTTCAGGCCACTTTTCTCACCCGATTTGCCTTTCACCTACAACATCATCCAAATACATTCACAAGCCAATTCATAGCCCTCAAATCAATGCCAATACCAAGTTTTATGGATAACATATTATCTCATATGTGCAAGTGTTTAAACATACCAAAAACACATTTATGCTTATAAGCATACTTTATGAATTATGCTAATTCAAAACCATTCATCAATAGGTTTGTATACTTCCCATCATCTCACCATTTTATCACACATCAAACTTGATAAGGCTTTATATAATTACATCAAAATATGCCTTACACTAGCCATTCCAATGGCTAGTTACAACCAAAATATTTCATCATTATGTCTAACTTAGCTTATACATGCCATTATACCAAAAGTTAGCTTGCTTTATATACCAAGAAGTCCGAGGGATAGTGTGATGTGTCTCCGACCAAATTCCAACCTTCACGAGCTTTCGAGTGCTATAAAACAGAGAAATAAACCAAAGTAAGCATTTAATGCATAGTAAGTTCGTATAACTGGAAATTTACCTTACCATTCATTTCCATTAAAGTAAACATACAAAATGCATCCAAGAAATTTGGCTAATAGCCTAAACAACCAACTCCATCAAACATGTTAGTCATTGTAATTCACACAATTGTCAAGAAACATGAATGAGTTCATTGTAATACCCCGAAAATTACTACAGTAAGAAAGTAAGATAATATCCTTAATATAGTAAAATAAGAAAATAAAGTGATAAAAAGGGTAATATTGAGTTATGTCAACATTGAGAAGTATATTATGACCTATTAATTCAAGAAAGGATTAAATTGTAAAAGTGAGAAAAGTTTTGTTGCCCAAGAGTAAATACTCAAATTTTGAGGGGTTAAAGTGTAAATACGAAAAATTTGAAGGACCAATAATGTAAATATTTAAGGGTGGAATAATCTAGACACTAAGGAAAATGGATAAATTAGGACCAAATTGAAAAGGTAAAGAATTTTGAGGGATTAAATTGCAATTTTACCAAAAATTAAGTGATGACTCAATGATGGAATTTTAAAAAATTATTAAGGGCAAAATGGTCTAATAGAGAGAGAATTCTAGAAGGTAATGATGATGTTTGTGGTATTTTTAATTAATTAATTAGATAAATGTTATTTAATTAATATTTTATTAAGATTTTTAGTATTATTTTATTATTAAATGATTAATATAAAAGGGAGGAAAGATGATGAAAAATCATCATCTTTCCATGCAACCAACGTTAGAAGAGAAGAGAAGAAAGAAAATTTTGTTTTTTTACAATTTGGTCCTTTCA